>NC_141874.1:542200481-542503512 GCF_056163025.1 Triticum urartu
TTGATTTTACATTGTGAATGTTCATACTTTTCTCTATAAGATTGGTCAAATTAGAGATACTTTGACTTCAGACAAAACTTATATGCAGACTAAAAAGGACCGGAGGGAGTACATGTGAAACTGCTGCACACGAGGTGATCACCCTGGAATAATGCTAGTACGTATTATTTTGCATGTTCATCCAATGCCAGTGATACAAGAATTCAAACTAATCAAACTAAATTCATTCATACACGGCCGGATTTCATATAAACATGCCGGATTTCATTACATTTCATACATTCTTCAACTAAAAAAGGGTGCGCGTATAATTAATTAACCAAAGCTACCCACCCGTGTCCAGCTGAGCCGAACAGAAGCTTCTTCTCCAGCGGACCGAGCTTCAGTGACTTAACTACATGTGCAGTTGTGTAATTGACATGTGGCCCAGATGCATGTTGGGCCCACATATCAGTGACCCAACTGTACCTGCAGTTAAGTAACTGAAGGAGCGTCCTTCTCCAACACAGCTCTCCGACTCCACGTCACCGCCAAGAAGCTAATCAGCCGTTAATGGTCAACCCACCTAGCTCGGCTTCAACTGGAGGGTAGCAGCGGTGGCCTTACTTGGACCCGAGTGGCGGCGACCTATCATGTTCTACTCTTCCTTGTTTTCTATGTGGTGTGGCCTCATTGGCAGTGGGGCGGGGCCTCGACAGAGCCGGCGATGTCCTCTATCTCGTTGTCGGCGGGGCGGCGCCTCGGCGGAGCGGGGGAAATCCTCCCACTCATTACCGGCAGGGTGGGGCCTCGGTTGAGCCTGCGATGTCCTCTGCCTCGTTGTTCACAGGGCGGGGCCTCGATGGAGTAGGGCCTTGCCAAAGCCGGCGAAGTCCTCTGCCTCGGTACCGGCGAGGCGGGGCCTCGACGGAGCCAGCGATGTCCTCCGTCTCATTGTTGGTGGGTAGGGGCCTCGGCGGAGTAGGGCCTCCCTAAAGCTGGCAAAATCCTCTGCCTTGGTGCCGGCAGGGTGGGGCATCGGCGGAGCCGGCAGTGTCCTCTGCCTCGTTGTTGGCGCGGTGGGGCCTCGGCGGAGCAGGGCCTCGTCAACGCTGGCGGAGCATCGACTCGGCGGAGCCGGCATTGTCCTCCGCCTCATCCTCGGTCTCGCCAAACAGTGCCTCACCCGCTTCATCACCCTCTTTGTAGGCAGCTGTAGCCTCCACCACCCTTATGCGGTACCACCAGCGCGCGAGGCGGCTCTCACGGGCGAAGCGGTACGAGTCGAGCAGCGCCTCCGGCTCCGCCCGCTCTGCGTCGATCTGCTCCTCTGCCTGCAGGTGCTCTTGGAGGAAATGGTGGTTGTAGGCGGCATCGGCCTGCGCCTCCCGGAACTGCTCCTAATGCTTCTGCCTCACCGTGTCCCTGTATTGGGCATGGGCCTCGCCGATGGTCATGGTGCAATGCACCGGTGTGGATGGCGCGGTGGAGGGGGTTAGCGTCGGATCGTCGACTACCATGTTCTCCATTGGGACGCCGTCGTCCTTCGGCTGCCTGCCGGCCAGCCAGTTGGTAGCAATGTCTGCCATCTCCTTGTGCTCCGTCATCCGCCCATCCTGAAGAGCACTGGAGCGCGAGGAAGCCATGGTGGGCAGTAGTGGTGTGGACAAGAGAAAGGGAACGGAGGCGGATGACAGCGGCTATGGTCGGCGCAACAGTTTATATAGCAACGGTGGGAGGAGGAGGGATGGACAAGTGGCGCCAGAGTAGCAGCGTCAGCAACCGCATATCATTAATGTGGGCAGCAGACAGATGGACGAACGACACTTGTGTCGTTTGAACACGGAGCAATCGCCTGCACAGGGAAGCGACGCGGGCGGCGCTGACTGTTTCGGGCGGAAAGCGCGCGCGGGCGAGGGAGGCGGTCTGGGTGGGCCAGGGCGGTCAGACTCGTGCTTGGCAGTGGGTTGGTACATCAGCTGGACATGCTGGCTCGCCAGCGAGCTCGCCGAGCTGAGCGACGACAATCAGACGATGGACGTAGCTTCTGACCAAGAGCCGACGCCATTGTCCAAGCCGGTTCATGCCGTGTACACCATAGAGCAGGTGCGGCCGCACTTTGACGCTCTAATGGCAGAAGAGCTACCAGTGTAAGAGGACCTGTGCTGCAACCTCCGTCTCCTCAACGAGCACCAATGAACAAGAGAACGACAATGTCGCCCCGGACATGTGGCCCTATGATCCTGGCTTCCTGAATGAGCAGCGAGCGCTATATCAGACCATCCGTAGGGCCCGCGAGGCCCTCTCCGTCATCCTTCGAGTTGTTGCACTCGCCATGGCGCCGCTGTCTCGCTTTGTCAACATGGTCAACGGACATGAGGAATCAGGAGATGACTTTACTTGGAGAGGATGACAGTGGGGACCCACCAGGGCCATAGCCGCATGTACGCAAGTTCCTCCTTATTATATACAACTATATTTTTTTTTGCTTCCTCCTGGTATCCTGACATCACGGTCCCACACCATTGTCAACCTATGTAGTCAATAAACGAGAGAATTGCACAAGGAGCGGCCGGTAGCTGAGACCAAGCAGCTTGAGCAATATTTCTGTTTTTGATGTGTGAGCACTGCAGAGTTTTTCTTGAGCGATGTTTTTGTTGGTGTTCATAGGAGAGCAAGGTATTAACTGGGCGGGCTGTGGCCTGTCTAGCCCAGGCCAGATAACCAGCCCAGTTATTAATTTTTTCAAGCTGAAAATGGCTAGCCCAGCTATACTTCTTTTTGAGGAATACCCAGGCAAGGTCAACTTGTTATTCTCCGCCCCGCTGGGCTGCAAATCTTTCCTAGGAGGGATGCAGTAGGCTTAACAAGAAAATGGGCTTTAAGAAATAATAAATGAGATGTAATTATAAAAACTAGGCAGTAACTATAAAAAATGCACCAACCACGTAATTAGTTTTAAAAAAAAATATTATTTTTGGATTTTGAAATTTTTAATTTCATTAATTGTTGCGCGTGCAATATTTTGTTGGATTTCTACATAATACAAATTTATTTTGAAATTATATTTAATCTGACTAGAAATTTCGGGATAAAAATATTTCGGATCCCATCAAAATGTGGGAAATTTTATTGAATTCTGTTTTGAGCAGTTGGTTCAAATTATTAATCGTTGTACTAGCTAGAAAATGGGTTGTACTTTTAACAAATTATAAATGGTCTGTAGTAAATTCCATTAGAATTAAAAAATGGGATGTACATTCATACAAATCGCAAATGAGCTATATGTTCTCTACCACACACTTGTGGGCCTACTAAGTTGACGCGTCCCCTAAAAAAACTAAGTTGACGCGTATGCAAGGCTTTGTCAACTTATAGTCACCACACAGTTCTAGCAGCAGTGGCCGTTGGATGTCCATCCAACGGATGCGTGCTTCTTCTTCAATCTTGGATATTCTCCCCCTGACATCTGGGGCACACCGTTTCGGAGGATGACCTGTGGGAATACTAAGTTGACATGTACCAAGGGCTTTGTCGACTTAGTCAATATAAACGATTCTAGCTATAGGACCGTACGATGTCCATCCAACGACCGTCGTGCTTCTTCAACCTCTGGTCTTCTTGCTCCAGCCGCCCAAACCAGTGCCAGCCGTGCTGCCTGCTCTTTCCTCCCATGTTCGGCTGTACTACCACCACTGGCCATGCCATCCCTCTATACTCACCCACACCTCCTGTTATTCTCCGGTGACAGCAGCCTCATACCGCAGCCGAAGCGGTCAACACACGTACTCCCCTCCGCGTGGGCTTCCACTGCCGCGTCTTCCCCACCTCCGCGTCGTTCCCTTCCTAGGCCTCGCCATTGTCCACCGCCTTGGTGCTCTCTGCGCGGTGTGGTCAATGTGGTCAAGGACAACCATTGGAAGAGGACTTTAGGCGGTGAGGCTGACAGCTGGACCCACCAGCTACATCTTCGAACACAAGGAAGTGCCTCCTTATTACTCGCAAAGGTCAATCATCAGTTTTCAAAACTAACCAGGCTATGCATTTTGTCGTGGGAGATCTGTTTTGTTATGAGTTGCTCTGACTTCTCCCCAACCTAGAGCGAGAGCGCTCGCCCCCACCGCCGTGCGCTACTCCGGCGCCGGTGTCCCTGCGCTTTGCGCCCATGCCGCGGGTCACTCCGGACGCGGCGGCCACCTCAAGTATCCCTGCCCCACCACCCACCTCCGGCCACCCCCTTCCCCCTCTGCTTCGTGCGCCATGGCGGCAAGCCTGAGATCGGTGACCTCCATGTTTCGGCCGTCGGGAGAGCGTCTGGTGGTGTCATGGACGGGGATCTCTTCCTCAGGTTCCGATGGCTCGGAGGTGCAGGGGGGGCAGGCATGGCTCTCGCTGCGCTGCCGGAGCCGGCACTGGGGTCTACGGAGGCGACAACGGGGAAGGCTCGCTGGGACAAGCCGCCCCCACCAGGAAGGAGCTTTGGAGACGGTGCCATGCCATGGGTGCCCATGCAGGGCTGGGGCCGACGGCTGGGCGCGAGGAAGGCCGGCGTGAGGTTTCACCGGAGATGAGGGACAAATGTTTCCGCTGCCAGGAGAAGGGCCACTACCGGGTGGACTGCACCAATGACATAGTTTGCTTCCACTGCGACCTCCCCGGCCATGGATCCGAGGACTGCAAGCACCCTCGGAGCCCCTCCCGCATCAACGAGCTGCGGCGCGATGCGGTGGCCAAGGTGGCTCATCGGGTTTCGCCGAGCGCTAGCCTTGTGCCACAGGTGCACAGGCTCCCCCCACCGCCCCGCCGCCTCCCCGGCAGGCTTCTCGCAATGTGTGCCTGATCTGGCCGCCACTGGCTCCGCCATGCCTTTAGGTGTCGCTTGCAATGGAGGATGACTAGGACGCGCTCTGCATCACCACAAGGTCCCCACTCGTGGCGGACCCGAAAAGGAGGCTTCGGTTTGCCATGGTGGCCTACGTGGGCGGCACAAGGAGGACAATTTTGTCGGAGTGGGTGCGGGAGATGCTCGAGGGCAAGCTGGGGATCCCACTAGAGTTCATCTCGGTCCATTGCCACCGACCGGAGGACTTCCTGGCCGTGTTTGCCTTGGCGGAACTCAGGAACAGAGTCTCGGCATACCCATCGGTGAAATTCCAAGGTGACACACTCATCTTCAGGCCATGGAATCGGCAATCATAGGCGGTGCATTCGGTGGCGGGGGTTCAAGGTTTGGCTCAAGCTGGAGGGATCCCGCCCCATGCGTGGGACCGGTCAGTTGTGGAGGACTGGTTGGGCTCATCATGCCGGAGACTGCCTCTTGGGCTAACCTGGATTCGTTCAAGACCACGGCATGGACGGCGGACCCGCAGTGCATCCCTACCCTGCGCTGGCTCGCCGTGCTGGAGCCGGGGGAGGAGCGGCCGCCGATGTTCCTCCAGTACAAAGTGCGCATTCACTTGGACGTGGTGATGAATCTCCGACAGGCCGGTGAGCCGGTGTTCTTCGATGGCTCATCAGACAGTGGACAGAGTGGCATTCCTGAGCAGGATGGAGACATGGAAGGGCCAGGCCCAAGGCCACGAGGGTGCCATGGCAGTTTGGGGTCCGCGACTCGCGTGGTGGTAGCAGCATCACCGGCGGCTATGGTGGCGGCCGCGTTCACGGAGCTGCTAGCGGCCGAGTTGGTCGGGGCGGCTCCTCTGCTTCAGATTGGTGCCTCCCTCCAATGGGCGCGACCTGCGAGGCAGGTCTGGGACCCACAAGGGTGATGGCAGCGAGCAGGATAACGCGTAGGCTGTTCGCTTTTGACCGGCTTACCACGGCTGTGGGACCGGGAGAACGTTCGACTATGGTTTCAAACGAGGCAAGCAGGAGAGGCACTTAGAGTGCACAGCCAGCGCTGGAGGTGGTCACGCCAAGGAGATGTGTGGCATCGGATCTGCTGTCCAATCAGAGGAGGATGGTGGCCTCGGGTTCGCTGCCCAACCAGGAGAGGGGACCCGAGGTGGGTGAGTTGCGGGACCAGGAACCAGCCACCCTACAACTGCGGTCGGAGAACCTAGGGACGCGGGCCCAAGATAGGGATGAGCCGCTGGCTGCCCAGGTACAAGGGGCGGGCCACCACCGGGTGGACTATTGGCTCGCGAGGCAGATTGCGACAAGGGAGACCAGGTGGGTCCAACAGAGCAGGAGGGGCGCTAGGCGGATAGCTACAAAGAAGATCAGGTTAATAAGGCTGAACAGGAGCTGAGGGTGGACCCAGCTGGGCGGGACCGGAGGGGACATGTGCAGGACGACAAGATGGTGGGTGGTGCGGTGGAGACAACTAACCCCACCACCACAGAAATCAAGGCCCCACCACCGCTGGAGGATGGGGCCTACCCGGACAAGAATCATGCACATGCAACGCTGGGTCTGGCTACGTCGGCTACGTGCGGGTTAGAAGAGCCGGACCCTGATCAAAATAGGAGATCAAAATAGGAGATAGTGACGACGGCCAATGCATGTATGATACGTCTCCAACGTATCTATAATTTTTGATTGTTCCATGCTATTATATTCTCTATTTTGGATATTTAATGGGATTTAATATGCTCTTTTATATTATTTTTGGGACTAACCTATTAACCGGAGGCCCAGTGCCAGTTTCTGTTTTTTTGCCTATTTTAGAGTTTCGCAGAAAAGGAATACCAAATGGAGTCCAAACGGAATGAAACCTTCGTGATGATCTTTCTTGGACGGAAAGCAATCCACAAGACTTGGAGTCAAAGTCTGGAACTCCACGAGGTGGCCACGAGGCAGGAGGGCGCCCCCACCCTCGTGGGCCCCTCGTAGCTCCACCGACATACTTCTTTCGCCTATATATACTCCTATACCCTAGAAACATCGCAGAGAGCCACGAAACCACTTTTACACTGCTGCAACCTTCTGTAACCATGAGATCCCATCTTGGGGCCTTTTTCGGCGATCTTCTGGAGGGGGAATCGACCACGGAGGGCTTCTACATGAACATCATTGCCTCTCCGATGAAGCATGAGTAGTTTACCACAGACCTTCGGGTCCATAGTATACAAAGTTCTCCTCGATGTTCTTGGAGATCTATTCGATGTAATACTCTTTTGCAGTGTGTTTGCCGAGATCCAAAGAATTGTGGGTTTATGAACAAGATTATCTATGAATATTATTTGGTTCTTCTCTGAATTCTTATATGCATGATTTGATATCTTTGCAAGTCTCTTCGAATTATCGGTTTAGTTTGGCCTACTAGATTGATCTTTCTTGCAATGGGAGAAGTGCTTAGCTTTGGTTTCAATCTTGCGGTGTCCTTTCCCATTGACAGTAGGGGCAGCAAGGCACGTATTGTATTGTTGCCATCGAGGATAAAAAAGATGGGGTTTACATCATATTTCTTGAGTTTATCCCTCTACATCATGTCATCTTGCTTAATGCGTTACTCTATTCTTATGAACTTAATACTCTAGATGCAAGCTGGATAGCGATCGATGTGTGGATTAATAGTAGTAGATGCAGAATCGTTTTGATCTACTTGACAAGGACGTGATGCCTATATTCATGACCATTGCCTTAGATATATTCATAACTATGCACTTTTCTATCAATTGCTCGGCAGTAATTTGTTCACCCGCCGTAATACATGCTATCTTGAGAGAAGCCACTAGTGAAACCTATGGCCCCCGGGTCTCTTTCTTTTTATATTGCATCTATTTTATTTACATCGCATCTCGTTTACTATTTTGCAATCTTTACTTTCCAATCTATACAACAAAAATACCAAAAATATTTTTTTGAATATTTACTGTGAGGCAAAGCCCCACAGCCCTTTATTAAAAAGAAATAACTATACAAAAGTACATAAGGAATATATACAAGAGCTAAGAAACTAGACTAGAAAACTAAAGAACTAGAGTACATCAACCTACCTGGACTAATTAGACTAAAGAGTTTATACAAGCTTTAAGCTTGATGCTACTATCCTCCTTAAGCCTATGAGATAGAAGTGTGAGATCATGTACAAAGTTAGACCCCCAAGCAGCAAAAGTAGCTCTCTCCCCTCTAAAAGTTCTTCCATTCCTGAGGATCCAAATGTTCCAGGCAGCTGTCAACATAACTTCAAAGAAGAAAGTATGTCTGAAACTTGATCTAGCATGTTGGATACATTGCAACATTTCTGGCCCTCTTGACCAATCGATAGAAAGATAGTTCCAGACCCTCCGACTGAAATGGCATTTGAAGAACAAATGCAGCCTATCCTCATATGAGAATTCCTGACAGATAACACAAAGATTATCATCCAAAGGGGATCTCCAGTGCCTGCGGATCAGGAGGTCCTTGGTGTTAAGCCTGTCAAAGAAAAGTAACCAGCCAAAGACTTTGATCTTCAATGTGCATCTGCTTTTCCACAACCATTTACACGGTTGAATTGTAGGCAAATGTGAGTGCATTAAGGTGTAGAAACTCTTGGCTGAGAATGCACCCGATTTGCCCGGCCAGACCCAGACATCTGGTATGTTAGTGTTCCTGTCCAAAGCCATTATCCAATCCTCTAGCACCTGCAACTCCTGAGCAGCCTCATGAGACAAGGGCAAGAAAAACATTGAAAAGATATCCTGTGATATGAGGAATTCATGCACTGAAACCTTGTCATTGTTAACAAAGGATAATAACCTTGGCAGTCTCCAACATAAAGGTCTAGAAGATCCACCAATATGCCAAGCATCAGTCTAGAACAGAGCAGAGTCACCCATGTTTATGTGCACTGAGGCAATAGGTGTGTACGCATCATGGAGCCTGAGGATATCTCTCCACCAAAAGGACCCCACTGGGGTTGTAGCATGTCAGACACCATCAGCATAATAACTGTTCCAGATGAGGGACACCCATGGTATGTCAACCTTATTATAGAACTTATGCAAATGCTTGAGTAGTAGCCCTTTGTTTTGGATGTTTAAGTTGATCACTCCAAGACCTCCTTTATCTTTTGGCCGACAAACTAGATCCCAAGCAGCCAAAGATTGCTTTGGAGCATCAGAACTCCCCCTCCAGAGGCATTGTCTGAAGATTCTGTCCAACTGCTTGATAATACCATGAGGGATTTGCAAGCTACAAAGAAAGTAGATTGGCATGGAGGTCAGGACCGAAGTTAGGAGCTGTAAGCGTGATCCTTGATTGAGCATGCATGAGCTAGCAGTCAAACGTCTCTCCAAAGTATCCACTAAAGGCATGAGACCAACAATCCTGGGTCTAGTGGTTCCAAGGGGCAGCCCTAGATATGTAAAAGGGAGTTGGCCAATCCTACAGCCAAATAGGGTAGCTAACCGAATTGCTTCACCTTCATCAATGTTGAGTGGGATCATTGAGGACTTTTCAAAATTGACCTTGAGACCAGTAGATTGTTGAAAGGTGAGCAGCATGTTCTTTAGAGCCACCAGTTCCTCATCTCTAGCTGACAGAAAGATAACAGTATCATCAGCATACTGTATAATGGGAAACTCCTGGTCATGAGTGGGGATTGGGAGTGATAAGACACCCTGTGTCAGCATTTGATTAATCGCAGACTGTAAGAGGTCATCTGCAATTACAAATAGAAGAGGTGATAGAGGATCCCCTTGTCTGACCCCACATTTGCATTTGAACTGCTTGCCAGGGATGCCATTTAGCAACACAGAAGAAGACCCTATAGAAAGGATCTCTTTGATCCATCCAATCCATTTATCATCAAAACCTTTGTGTTTGAGCATCAGCAAAATAACCTCATCATTAACAGTATCAAAAGCCTTGGCAAAATCTAATTTCAGAATAACAATAGGCCTCTCAGACTGTTTGCATTTATGTATATACTCAAAACTCCAAGCCAGACAGTCCTGGATTGATCTACCCTTAAGAAAACCATACTGATTCTTATGGATGCAGCTTAGAATCACCTTTTGCCATTTATTAGCCAGCAGCTTGGTGAGAAACTTCAAGCAAGTGTTTGTAAGAGAAATGGGCCTAAAATCATCCGGTCCCTCAGGAGATAACATCTTAGGGATAAGGGTAAAGAGAGACCCATTAATGTTTTCCAGAGAAAGTTTCCCTTCATAAAAGTCTTTTATCAAACTTAAGAAATCTTTCTCAATGATCGGCCAATAACGCTTGACAAACATGCCATTAAAACCATCGGGCCCTGGTGCCTTGTCAGTTGGCAGCTCCTGCAAGACCGTTTTAATCTCAGCATCAGAGAAGGGAAGCGACAATTCCCCCAGACCAGGGACAGGCTGGATGAGTGTGCCCAGATCATAGCCCATTGAAATGTCCTGGGCCTGGCCCATTCAGTTTTTGAAGGAAGCCCATAGGATTCCCGCCATTTGAGCATGATCAGAAACAGGGTCATCCATCTCCTGCGTTTTCAGACTAGCTATAGAGTTTTTCCTCATGCGCTCAGATGCCATGGCATGGAATTTTTTTGAGTTTTCCTCCCCCACCTGGATGTACCTAATCATACACCTCTGCTTCCAATAGATATAGTGGAGCTTCAACAAATGTTCATAATGCAACTTGACTATTTTCCTGAAATTGAACTCTGATCTAACCAGTGGCCGTAACTCCTCCAACTTATCAAAATAGAGAATAACTTTACTGCATTCCACAGTTAACTTCTTAAGGTAAGAGAGATTTTTGCTCCAAACTCTTAAGTCATACCTGAGACATTTAAATTTCCTAGTTAAAACTGCAGATGCAGAGAGATCAGAAAAAACAGGGGCCTCCCAAGATTTCTTGACACACTCCATAAACCCTGGCATTTCAACCCAGTAATTTTCAAACCTGAAAATCTTGGACTTGGGAATTTTAGTGTCAATTGAAACCACACATGGAACGTGATCCGAAGAGGTTTTTGCCAGAGGAAAGACAACTGTGTTAGGATAGTGAGAGATCCAATCAGAGGATGTGAAAAACCAATCAAGTTGTTCCAAGAGAGGGATTTGCTGCACGTTGGACCAAGTAAAGCTTCTACCCTTTATTGGCAATTCCAGAAGCCCAAGATGGCCTATGATTTCATTAAAGAGAAAGATGTCATTTATATCTCCTCCTGGCAGATTTCTGTTATCTAGAGAGCGGATGAAGTTAAAATCACCAAGAAGCAACCAATTCTCATCCAAGGGGATAGTTAGGTGATATAACCAACTCACAAAATCATATCTAGGTTGACCATCACATGGCCCATAGACAGAAACCATAGTCCATCATTCTGAGTTATGAACAGACTTAAAAGAAACAACAATACTAAAGCGTTGGCATTCCACTAGCTCCCCCTCAAATACTGAAGAATTCCAAATGACCAAGATTCCACCAGAAGCACCCACAGAAGGAAAGAAAGCAAATTGATCAAAATGCTTAGGGCAGAAGGACCGAATCTTCCTAATGTCAAACTGCTCACACTTAGTTTCCTGCAAACAAATTATGGAGCAGTGACTCTCCTCTATCTTAGCTCTAATGTCATGCTGTCGAGCGTCAGAGTTCAGACCTCGCACATTCCAGCACAACACATTCCAATTACGAAACGATGTAGTCTCCATAGATAACTAACAAAAGATAATAGAGTCGAACTGCGCTGCTTAACAGCTCAGTTATAAGTGTCGCAGAGTAACACACAGCCACATCAGACAAGTTCAGAGAAACATAAGACACAAGTAAACCAAAAGAACAAACGACCAGGTGTTTCCATGGTCCCAGCAAATAACTCTGTAGTTCACTCATCATGAGAACTGTCATCTTGTGAAGCTTGTTTAGGAGAAGCCATAAGCTTCTCCACTGATAACTCCTCCGGAGCGATCCCAAGTGATGCACCGATTGCCTACATTGTAGCGATGGGCGTCGGAGGTGGAAGAGGAATTTCTTGGCCTGCCTCCTCATCCAGCTTGAGCTTCTTGGCCTTGGGGCGACGGAGAGGCGTAGGCTTCACAGGAATTGCAGAGGTGGGCTTCATGCCAGTCCTTCTTGCACAGCTGCGTGTCATCCTTCTGACAGAAAAATTGGTCAACTCCTCAACAATCTGAACATCTCGCTTGGAGCGACGCGTTTGTCTTGGTCTTTTTCCCAAGGGCGAGGGAGTGACAGATGTGAACTGAAAGTCATCCTGGGAGAGATTTATTGCTTGAGAGACAGGGTCCTGCAGATCATCTGGTATCTCTTCAAGAACAACAGAGGAGCATGGCTGTATGCAGAAGTCAGACTTATCGTAGACCAGGGATTGCCAGTGTTGCTCCAAAAGGGGGGAGCTCATGTTAACAGACGCGGGTGGGAAGCAAAGACTTGGCAGGCAGCTTGGAACATTTTTGATGAAGAACTCTGGCATCAAAGACTTGAAGGATCTTTCCCAAATCATAGCTGGCGGGAGCACTGGACCATAAAATACCCTGACAATGCCCAAATGAATAGGGTCTAGAGGGCCTACTGGATGAACTTGCACCAAAGGCTGTTGAACTTCTTCCATGTCATCATCATCGTCAGAATTCATTGAAGGATTGAGGATCATGGAGTTATGGTCCTGTACGATTGGGTCCTGTACAGGGTCTTGGTCGGGCGGGTTAGCATCCACCCAAGGGCCCCAGCCATCGTCATTGTTCAAGTTCTGTCCCTAGCCTGGCGCATCATTGTGTCCTTGCTCATGGCCAGGGGGCACTGCATTCCAACCCAAAGCAGGGTAGGGTGGCATAGCCCAGAACGGCTGAGGGGGAGCATTAGCCCCTGGCATGGGATGTGGGTTGCCATCCAGGGGCATTGGGTCCTCATTGGCGGGAATCAAAGCATCCACAAAGTCACCATCCAGGATATAGCAGCCGGCCGTCCAAGAAACCAGAGTACCGCCCCAAGTGGCAAATTCCCTAAAAGTAACAGAGCGTGGCACCAACGCGTTGTCAGGGAACGAAGCATGAACCAAAGACCTGACTTTCCGACGATCTGTACTATTCCAGTAGTGGAACTGACCAAAGGTGCTAACCATATCCGCAATGCACTTTGTATTACGATAATCCAGAGGTATGCCAATAAACATCAACCAACCCTGCATGTGTCCATGTAGAGCTCCAAAACCCTCTCCTTGGTTATGCAAAATAAACCTGACAAAGATCTCTTGACCATCCTCATCTAAACCCAAAGGAAAAGGCGGATGCGAAGTGAAGGAGGCACGGACCACAGGATCTTCCATCTCGAATAAACCAACTCCTTGATACCAAGTTTGAGCAGAGATGACAGGAACATGCATGGTCTGGATTAAGAAGTTGAGAACCTGCTGTCGACGAGCACCAACCAGATGAGCCGGGGGAGCAGGCTCCATGATTCCCACCATGTACTGCTCATGCGCTCGGGGGGTAGGGGTCGCCGGAGTGTAGTAGGTGCGCGGCAGACGATCCGCACCACCATCCACAATGTCGAAACCAGCTGGGATGAAGCGGAAGGGATCGATCTCATACACCGCCATTGGAGGGGGCGGGCAAGGAGCAGAGCTTGGTGCTGCTTGTTGATATGTGGTTTGGGGCGGTGGGTGTGTCGATGGCAATGCCGGCGGAGTAGCAGGAGGCGGGGTTTTCTGCTGCTGAGGTGTTTGTTCTTGGGAAACCGAAGAGGCCGAAGAGGCAGAGTAACTTTTCTTCCTCTCACGATTTCCAAAGCTAGGTGATGGGACTTTGGGCACTCAAAGGGATAAGTCAGGAGCACGGCCAGTGCAATCTTTTTTAATATGACCAGAACGAAAACAATTTCTACACCGTATCAGGTTCGTGCAGGTCTCTGACATGTGGCGCATGCCCAAACAATTTTGGCAGTCCCAATAACTTGCGGCTAAATCCTCAATCATCTCATCAAAACTCTGCAGATCATCAACAATTTCTTTCGGAGAGGGAAACTGAATCGCCGGCGAAGATGGGCTGTCAACTTCATCATCCGATAAGCATATGGGCTGGGCACTAGAGCCCAAAGCCATGATAAGGCCCAAAGATGCAGCTATAGGCAATGCAGGTGGATCTGCACTTGCTGTGGCAGGTAACAACAGACCGCCCGAGAATCCGGACGTACCGCATGCATGGGATAGACCCTGCGGGGAGGCGGTAATGATCCAAACTGAATGATTGGGCCCGCCAGCGGCGAAGATGCCGACGACGGAGGAGATTCTATCACCGGCGAAGATGCCGACGACGTGGAAGGATGAGCTTCCTGCATAGAGACCATGTAACCTGCCTCCTGGACAGTTGCGACCTCATCGGACGTAGGCCCATAATTATATCCTTTTTTAGCCGGGTATTGCATGAACGTGGCAAATTTAATATGCTTGGGATGCTTAGATCTAGCTGATTGAGAACGGAGAGAAGATTTCCCCGGGACATGTTGCATGGCTTCCAAGCCTAACCTAGCTCTCCTCTTAGATGGACTGACCAAGGTCCACTCCTAATCACATTTAGCTTGCCATAGCCTAAATTCCTTTACCCAATCAGGGCCACCATGACCCCAAAGATGAAAGAAACATTTGAATTGCGGGCAGACAAAACTCCTTTGATGCAAGATAAAAAAACCCAACTTCTTTGCACGAAACATTGAAAGAAAAGACACGATCATGCAGTTGAGATACCTTGAGAGCAGAACAATGTCCACCAATGGCTGATTCAAGTGCCAAGCCCACGTTGTCCTCATCCAAACGGAAAGAATGCCGTGCAAAAGAGGCCACCATCACGAAATGATCAGATCGGTCCGTGGGATGGACCGTGCGGTGGAACAAGCGACCGATCTCATGCGCCATGTCCATCCCCGCAGAGAAATCCAAACCTAGGGAGATGGAAGCATGTACCGCCATTGAGATGATAACTAAAAGAGGGGGCAGACGACGCCGAACACGATGGCTGGATCCAATGAGCGATCTCACGGTCAGACGTAGAGATCGCCGGCGGTGAGTGGACTAGGGTTTTAGGGGGCGGCGGGTGGGCGGGTGGGTGGGTCATCTTGTCGTAACCGAAGCACCGGGTGTGGATCCCAAGCACGGCACTACTGCTTACCAAAAATATTTACTTTACTATCTTTATTAGATCTCACTTTTGCGAGTGACCGTGAAGGGATTGACAACCCCTTTATCGTGTTGGTTGCAAGGTTCTTGATTGTTTGTGCAGGTACTAGGTGACTTGTGCGTTATCTCCTACTGGATTGATACCTTGCTTCACAAAACTGAGGGAAATACTTGCGCTACTTGCTACATCACCCTTTCATCTTCAAGGGAAAACCAACGCATGCTCAAGAGGTAGCAATGTACGACTCTGATATGTGCTCCCATGGATGAGGAAACAGAGGGGATGACTACCAACGAGGCGGCGACATATGGCAAGCTCAAGAGCTTTTGTTCTAATATCATCAAGTGCCTCGCCACACCGTTGCTCCAGGAAGTGCAAGCATGTCAGCTACGGCCTGAGGCTGAGCCCTTCACGCCCAAGAGGACCACAAGAGCTTCCAAGAAGAGCACGACGACCAAGAGGCCTCGAGACACGCCGGTGGAAAATGTGCTTCTCCACGCACTTGCATGGTGCCGGGAGATCTGGAGGTGGATGATGGGGTGGTGCACGAGCTCAAGGAGCTCTTTGATTCTCCGCTGCATGAGCAACATGTGCAGATCATTGTGGCTCTCTTCGACAAGTCGTTACCATCGGTAGAAGAGATGGAGGCACAAAACACGGTGGTGGTGTGCGCTTAGGCGGAGTGACCTAGTAAAGTTGGTGAAAGCATTAACATGGATCCGCACCCAAAAGTGCTATGCTGGAATGTTCGGGGGCTGAACAATCCGGCTAAACGTAAGGCGGTGCGCGAGTTCGTGAGTACATTAGAGGTCAATCTCATTTGCTTCCAAGAGACTAAGATGGATGTAATAGATAGGTTCACTGTGATGCAATGTATGGGGCAATCCTTTGATGGCTTTTCTTACTTGCCGGCAGAGGAGACGTGTGGTGGAGTGTTGCTAGCTTGGGATAGCTTGGTTCTGGAAGTGGAAGCCATCCAACTCGACACGAACTTTATCACGAGCAAGGTGCGTACCAAAGTTGGGGATCCATGGTGGATCTCGGTAGTATATGGACCCCAAGGCGACGAGCGGAAGAGTCAGTTCTTGGATGAGCTTAGGCTGAGGCGCACGATTTGCCCCGGCGCTTGCCTGGTGCTTGGAGATTTCAACATGATTCTGCGAGCCTCCGAAAAGAGTAACAACAATCTAAATAGGAGCATGATGAACAAGTTTAAGGATTTCGTGGATGATCATGAGCTTCGTGAGATGTACATGCATGGGAGCAAGTACACTTGGTCCAATGAGAGGGACGTGCCCACGCTGACTAAGATTGATCGTGTCCTCATGACGGTGGATTGGGAGCTTCAAAATGCGAATCACCGGCTTCATGCACTATCCATGGGAGTCTCGGATAATGCACCACTACACCTCACCACGAGTGTAGACTTTTGCCCCCCAAAATGCTTCAGATTTGAGCTCTTCTGGACCAGATTAGAGAGCTTCGAGGAGGCTGTGCGTGAAGCCAGGACATGTGATCCCAGGATTATCGACCCCTACAAAAGACTGGACGCGCTGCTGTGCAACTCAGCGGTTTCCCTCCAAGCATGAGGCCAGCAGAAAATTGGAAATGTGAAGCTGCTGATGAGGGTTGCCACTTGGCTAATTTAGAGGCTCGACATTGCATAGGAGAATAGGGCATTGAATGTCAGGGAGGTATGGCTTTGATGCACGCTCAAAAAAGCGCTGCTAGGCATGGCGGCACTGGAGAGAACGATAGACCAGCAACGATCCCGATTGAGACGGATTAGAGAAGGGGATGCCAACACACAACCCTTTCAGGCAGTGGCTAATGGAAGGAGGACTAAAAACTTCATTGCTCATGTCAAGCTGGGGGATAGTATCATTATGGACCAGGAAAGGAAGATGGAGGTGTTCACGGAGGCTTACGAAAGACTGTTGGGGACTGCACGATCAAGGGAGCACACCCTCAACATGCACTACTTGGGGATCGAGGCTAAGGAGCTGAGCAGCTTGGAAGATATTATCACAGAGTAGGAGGTGTGGCAAGTTATTAAAGAGATGCCTCTAGACATGGCTCTGGGGCCAGATGGCTACATCAGAGCTTTCTTTCAAAAGGCTTGGCAAGTCATAAAGCAAGACGTCATGGTCGTGATGATGAAGCTCTTTGTGGGGGATACGAGAGGCTTTGCCAAAATGAACAAAGCAAACATAATCCTCATCCCCAAGAAGCCTGACGCAGAGGAGATAGGAGATTATAGGCCAATAAGCCTAATCCATAGCATCCCAAAGCTATTCGCAAAGATCCTGGCCAAACGGCTAAGGCTACAAATGAAGGAGCTGATGGCGATGAACCAGTCGGCGTTCATCAAGGGCCGGCACCTGCATGATAACTTATTGGTATGGCAAGTGGCGAGGAAAATTCATGCGAGAAGAACACCGGGTGTCTTCCTGAAGCTGGACATATCGAGAGCCTTTGATTCTCTCTCCTGGCCATTCCTCTTCGAGGTGCTGAGAGCGAAGGGCTTCGGCCAAAGATGGATAAACTGGATGGCAGCGCTTTTGATGACCACAAGCACAAAAGTGGTGGTGAATGGAGTTCAAGGTAGGAAGAATGTGCATGCCTGCGGTTTGAGGCAAGGAGACCCGATATCACCTATGCTCTTTGTCATTGCCATGGAAGTCCTTTCGGCTCTCATGCACAAGGCCATGGATGTGGGTGCGCTTAATTCCTTCACCAGGATCACTCTGATGCGGAGCGTATCCATATACGCTGACGACGTGGCCATGTTCACTAAGCCTTCATCGCAAGATTTGGCGATAGTCAGGCCCATATTGATAGTGTTTGGAGAGGCCTCGGGGCTAAAGGTCAACTACCACAAGTCAACAGCTATTATCATCAGAGGCACTGACGAAGACAAGATTAGAGTCGTGAACATGCTCCAGTGCAACACCTCAGACTTGCCCAGCAAATATCAGGGGCTACAGCTTGCAATCAGGAGTCTAACACGCATGGACTGGTGATATGTCCATTTTGCATCATGCTTTTATATCGATATTTATTGCATTATGGGATGTTATTACACATTATGTCACAATACTTATGCCTATTCTCTCTTATTTTTTAAGGTTTACATGAAGAGGGGGAATGCCGGCAGCTGGAATTCTGGGGTGGAAAAGGAGCAAATATTAGAGACCTATTTTGCACATCTCCAAAAGTCCTGAAACTCCACGGGAGCACTTTTCAGAATATATAAAAAATATTGGGCGCAAGAAGTACCAGAGGGAGGCCACCCACCAGCCACAAGGGTGGGGGCGCGCCCGCTGCCTCGTGGGCCTCCTGGTGGCCCTCCGATGCCCATCTTTGGCTATATGGAGTCTTTCATCCGAGAAAAAAAGTCATAAGCAAGCTTTCGGGGAGAAACTCCGCCGCCAAGAGGCGGAACCTTGACGGAACCAATATAGGGCTCCGGCAGAGCTGTTCTATCGGGGAAACTTCCCTCCGGGAGGGAGAAATCATCACCAATGATCCTCTCATCATGAGGGGGTCAATCTCCATCAACATCTTCACCAGCACCATCTCATCTCAAACCCTAGTTCATCTCTTGTATCCAATCTTTGTATCCAAACCTCAGATTGGTACCTGTGGGTTTCTAGTAGTGTTGATTACTCCTTGTGGTTGATGCTAGTTGGTTTACTTGGTGGAAGATCATATGTTTAGATCCATTATGCATATTAATACCCCTCTGATTATGAACATGAATATGCTTTGTGAGTAGTTATGTTTGTTCCTGAGGACATGGGAGAAGTCTTGCTATAAGTAGTCATGTGAATTTGGTATTCGTTCGTTATTTAGATGAGATGTATGTTGACTTTCCTCTAGTGGTGTTATGTGAACGTCGACTATATGACACTTCACCATTGTTTGGGCCTAGAGGAAGGCATTGGGAAGTAATAAGTAGATGATGGGTTGCTAGAGTGACAGAAGCTTAAACCCTAGTTTATGCGTTGCTTCGTAAGGGGCTCATTTGGATCCATATGTTTCATGATATGGTTAGGTTTACCTTAATACTTCTGTTGTAGTTGCGGATGCTTGCAATAGGGGTTAATCATAAGTGGGATTCTTGTCCAAGTAAGGACATCACCCAAGCACCGGTCCACCCACATATCAAATTATCAAAGTACCGAACGCGAATCATATGAGCGTGATGAAAACTAGCTTGACGATAATTCCCATGTGTCCTCGGGAGTGCTTTCCTTCATATAAGAGTTTGTCCAGGCTCGTCCTTTGCTACAAAAAGGATTGGGCCATCTTTCTGCACCTTATTTACTTTTATTACTTGTTGCTCGTTACAATTTATCTTATCTCAAAACTATCTGTTACCGATAATTTCAGTGCTTGCACAGAATACCTTGCTGAAAACCGCTTATCATTTCCTTCTGCTCCTTGTTGGGTTCGACACTCTTACTTATAGAAAAGGCTACGACAGATCCCCTACACTTGTGGGTCATCAAGACTCTTTTGTGGCGTCGTTGCCCGGGAGTGAAGCGCCTTTGGTAGGGGGAATTTGGTAAGGAAAAATTTATATAGTGTGCTGAAATTTACTGTCACTTGTTACTATGGAACATAATCCTTTGAGGGGCTTGTTCGGGGTATCTTCACCCCGACTAGTAGAGCAAAGAGTTTCTCATCAACCTACTGAACCTATTGAAAATGTTTACTTTGAAATTCCTTCGGGTATGATAGAGAAACTGCTAGCTAATCCTTTTGCAGGAGATGGAACGTTGCATCCTGATTTACAGTTAATCTATGTGGATGAAGTTTGTGGATTATTTAAGCTTGCAGGTATGCCCGAGGATGTTATCAAGAAGAAGGTTTTCCCTTTATCTTTGAAGGGAGATGCATTTACATGGTATAGGCTACGTGATGATATGGGGTCATGGGACTACAAACGATTGAAATTGGAATTTCACCAGAAGTTTTATCCTACGCATCTTGTTCATCATGATCGTAATTATATATATAATTTTTGGCCTCGCGAAGGAGAAAGCATCGCTCAAGCTTTGGGGGAGGCTTAAGTCAATGTTATATTCATGCCCCAATAATGTGTTCTCAAGAGAAATGATTATTCAAAAAAATTATGCTCGGCTTTCTCTCAGTAATCGCTCCATGCTCGATACTTCTTGTACTCGATCTTTTATGATGAAGACTATTGAATTCAAATGGGATTTATTGGAAAGAATTAAACACAACTCTGAACATTGGGACCTCGAGAAGGTAAGGAGTCAGGTATAACACCTAAGTTTGATTGTGTTAAATCTTTTATGGATACCGATGCATTTTGTGAATTTAGCACTAAATATGGACTTGACTCTGAGATAGTAGCTTCCTTTTGTGAATCCTTTGCTACTCATGTTGATCTCCCTAAGGAGAAGTGGTTAAATATAATCCTCCCATTGAAGTAAAAGTATTTGCACCTATTAAAGTTTAAGAAAAGACTATCACTTATAATGATCCTGTTGTTCCTACTGCTTATGTTGAGAAACCACCTTTCCTTGTTAGAATAAAGGATCATGCTAAAGTTTCAACTATAGTCAACAAAAGTAATACTAGGACACACAAACCCCCTGAGCAAGTTAAAGTTGAACCTAATATTGCTATGGTTAAAGATCTCTTGGCTGATAATATTGATGGGCATGGTATTTACTTCTGTGATGAGACTGCTAGAATTGCTAGACCTGATACTAAAAATAAACATAGACCTTTTGTAGGCATGCCTGTTATTTCTGTTAAAATAGGAGATCATTGCTATCATGGCTTATGTGATATGGGTGCTAGTGCAAGTGCAATACCTCATTCCTTATACAGAGAAATTATGCATGATATTGCACCTGCTGAGATACAAGATATCGATGTTACCATTAAGCTTGCCAATAGAGATACTATTTCACCAATTGGGATTGTTAGAGATGTTGAATTCTTGTGTGGTAAGGTTAAATATCTTGCTGATTTTCTTGTTCTTGGTTCCCCACAAGATAGCTTTTGTCCCATTATATTTGGTAGACCCTTCTTAAATACTGTTAGTGCTAAGATAGACTGCAATAAGGATATTGTTTCTGTTGATTTAGGGGATATGTCTCATGAGTTTAATTTTGCTAAGTTTCGTAGACAACCCCGTGATGAGGAATTGCCTAGTAAAGATGAAATTATTGGTCTTGCTTCTATTGCCGTGCCTCCTACTGATCCTTTAGAACAATATTTACTAGACCATGAAAATGATCTGTTCATGAATGAAAGAAGGGAAATAGATGAAGTATTCTTTAAACAGGGACCTATTCTGAAACACAACTTGCCTATTGAAATCCTAGGGGATCCTCCTCCACCCAAGGGTGATCCCGTGTTTGAGCTTAAACCAGTACCTGATACTCTTAAATATGCTTATCTTGATGAAAAGAAGATATATCCTGTTATTATTAGGGCTAACCTTTTAGAGAAGGAGGAAGAAAAATTATTGAAAACTCTGAAGAAGCACCACACTGCTATTGGATATACTCTTGATGATCTTAAAGGCATTAGTCCCACTCTATGTCAACACAAAATAAATTTGGAGAAAGACGCCAAACCAATTATTGATCACCAACGACGGCTGAATCCTAAGATGAAAGAAGTGGTAAGAAAGGAAATATTAAACTCCTATCCATTGCTGATAGTCAGTGGGTAAGTCCTATCCATTGTGTCCCTAAGAAGGGAGGTATTACTGTCGTTCCTAATGATAAAGATGAATTGATTCCACAAAGAATTATTACAGGTTATAGGATGGTAATTGACGCAAATTAAATAAAGCTACTAGAAAAGATCATTACCCTTTGCCTTTCATTGATCAAATGCTAGAAAGATTATCCAAACATACACATTTTTGCTTTCTAGATGGTTACTCTGGCTTCTCTCAAATACCTGTGTCAGCTGATGATCAAGCAAAGACCACTTTTACTTGCCCTTTCGGTACTTTTGCTTATAGACGTATGCCTTTTGGTTTATGTAATGCACCTGCTACCTTTCAAAGATGCATGATGGCTATATTCTCTGACTTTTGTGAAAAGATTTGTGAGGTTTTCATGGATGATTTCTCCGTTTATGGATCCTCCTTTGATGATTGCTTGAGCAACCTTGATAGAGTTTTGCAGAGATGTGAAGAAACTAATCTTGTCTTGAACTAGGAGAAGTGCCACTTTATGGTTAATGAAGGTATTGTCTTGGGGCATAAAATTTCTGAAAGAGGTATTGAAGTTGATAAAGCTAAAGTAGATGCTATTGAAAAGATGTCGTGTCCCAAGGACATCAAAGGTATAAGAAGTTTCCTTGGTCATGCCGATTTTTATAGGAGGTTCATTAAGGACTTCTCAAAAATTTCTCGGCCTCTGACTAACCTATTACAAAAAGATATTCCTTTTGTCTTTGATGATGATTGTGTAGAAGCATTTGAAATACTTAAGAAAGCTTTGATTTCTGCACCTATTGTTCAGCCACCTGATTGGAATTTACCCTTTGAAATTATGTGTGATGCTAGCGATTATGCTGTAGGTGCTGTTCTAGGACAAACAGTTGATAAAAAAATTAAATTTTATTCAATATGCTAGTAAAACTCTAGATAGTGCCCAGAGAAATTATGCTACTACTGAAAAAGAATTTTTAGCAGTTGTTTTTGCCTGTGATAAGTTCAGACCTTATATTGTTGATTCTAAAGTAACTATTCACACTGATCATGCTGCTATAACCTTATGGAAAAGAAATATGCTAAACCTAGACTTATTAGATGGGTTCTCTTGCTACAAGAATTTGATTTGCATATTATTGATAGAAAGGGAGCTGAGAACCCCGTTGCAGACAACTTGTCTAGGTTAGAGAATGTTCTTGATGACCCACTACCTATTGATGATAGCTTTCCTGATGAATAATTAGCTGTCATAAATGCTTCTCGTACTACTCCATGGTATGCTGATTATGCTAATTACATCATTGCTAAATTCATACCACCCAGTTTCACATACCAGCAAAAGAAAAAGTTTTTCTATGATTTGAGACATTACTTTTGGGATGACCCACATCTTTATAAAGGAGTAGATGGTATTATTAGACGTTGTGTACCTGAGCATGAACAGGAACAGATCATACGCAAGTGTCACTCTGAGGCTTATGGAGGGCACCACGCTGGAGATAGAACTGCACATAACGTATTGCAATCCGGTTTTTATTGGCCTACTCTCTTCAAGGATGCCCGTAAGTTTGTCTTATATTGTGATGAATGTCAAAGAATTGGTAATATTAGTAGACGTTAAGAAATGCCTATGAATTATTCACTTGTTATTGAACCATTCGATGTTTGGGGCTTTGATTATATGGGACCTTTTCCTTCCTCTAATGGGTATACACATATTTTAGTTGTTGTTGATTACATTACTAGGGTAGAAGCTATTCCAACTAGTAGTGCTGATCATAACACCTCTATTAATATGCTTAAAGAAGTTATTTTTCTGAGGTCTGGAGTCCCTAGATACTTAATGACTGATGGTGGTTCCCATTTTATTCATGGTGCTTTTCATAAAATGCTTGCTAAGTATGATGTTAATCATAGAATTGCATCTCCTTATCACCCATAGTCTAGTGGTCAAGTAGAATTGAGTAATAGAGAGCTCAAATTAATTTTGCAAAAGACCATTAATAGATCTAGGAAGAATTGGTCCAAGAAACTTGATGATGCATTATGGGCTTATAGAACAGCATATAAAAATCCTATGGGTATGTCTCCTTATAAAATGGTTTATGGTAAAGCTTGTCACTTACCTCTCGAACTAGAACATAAGGCATATTGGGCTATCAAAGATCTCAACTATGATTTCAAACTTGCCGGTGAGAAGAGGTTATTTGACATTAGCTCATTTGATGAATGGAGAACCCAAGCCTATGAGAATGCCAAACTGTTTAAAGAAAAGGTTAAAAGATGGCATGACAAAAGGATACAAAAGCGTGATTTTAATATACGTGATTATGTATTGCTATAAAACTCTCGTTTAAGATTTTTTGCAGGCAAGCTTCTCTGTAAATGGGAAGGTTCTTACGTTATCGAGGAGGTCTATCATTCCGGTGCCATAAAAATCAACAACTTCGAAGGCACAAATCCGAAGGTGGTGAACGGTCAAAGAATCAAACATTATATCTCAGGTAATCCCATAAATGTTGGAACTAATATTATTGAAACCGTAACCCCAGAGGAATACATAAGAGACACTTTCTGGAATGTTTCAGACCCTGAAAAGGAATAGGTATGTGGTACGGTAAGTAAGCCGACTCCAAAACAGTCCTACTGGCATTTTTTTCTCCGTTTTGGAATATTTAAGAAAATAGGAAAATAAGAAGCAGACCGGAAAGGACACGAGGCTTCCACGAGGGTGGAGGGCGCGCCCCCTGCCTCGTGGTCACCTAGTGTGCTCTCCGAACTCCATTTTCTTGCACGATACTTCTTTTCGTCGGTAAAAATTCACTATAATCTCCCGAAGGTTTTGACCACCATATCACGCGAATATCCTCTGTTTTTGTTTCGAGCTGTTTCTGCCGCAGATTTAGAGCAAGATGTCTTCTCAAGAGTCAGTCAGGGAGAGTCGGGTGTCTCATCCGACACCAGGTCCAGGGGCAAACAGCGATGCCTATCACTTTGGGCCCTCAACAGAGGAGGAGATGGAAGCTGACTTGAAAAGGATAGATTCCATGGAGGAGGATCAAGAAGTTACTTCTCGTTTCCGGGAAGGATTCACGATGAGGAACTACAGAGCTCAACTATTCCAAACTCGGTCATCCCTTCCAATGTTAGATTTATTTCTTATGAAAATATGAAAAAGAGTGTTACTTGTTCTCCCGCAGCTATGCAACATCCTTGGGTGAAAGGAGCTTTAGCCGTCACGGGCAAGCTCCGTAAGGAAATAATGAACCTCAAGCAGCAAGTCAATAAGCTCGAGGAAGAGAATCGTATCCTGAGAGGCATCATCGCCAAGAATATCATCACATCACCACCCCCGAAGAAGAAGACATAATCACATGGGTATGGGCACTCCCCTTGGCAACTGCCAAGCTTGGGGGAGTGCCCCAGTATCGTATCACCATCACTTTTATCTTTACCGTTTTTCTTAGATCGATCCTTTTGATAATATCTTGATCTAGTAGACTAAAGTTTTAGTATGATATAGTTGTGAGTTTTTCTTTATGATCTTCTTGTGTCATCGAGTCCGTGAGCTATATATAATAAAGATTAGTGTTGACTCAAGGGCTTGATTATTTTGCTATGATCTTGAGAGAATAAAATAAAAGAGAAGAAATAAAAAGAAATAAAGAGATCATATGGATGTTATGGAGAGTAATGAGCTCACATATAAAGAGTATGATGAATAAAAGTTGTTGAGAGTTGACAAACATAGTTTTGGTCATCATTGAAATCAATAGGAAGTAATAAAGAAAGAGAGGTCTTCACATATAAATATACTATCTTGGACACCTTTTATGATTGTGAGCACTCATTAAAGTATGATATGCTAAAGAGTTGACGTTGGACAAGGAAGACAACAAAAAGGGTTATGTTTTCTTACATCTGAGATAAATTATATTGTCATGGATCATCCAACATGTTGAGCTTGCCTTTCCCTCTCATGCTAGCAAGATTCTTTGCACCAAGTAGAGATACTACTTGTGCTTCCAAATATCCCTAAACCTAGTTTTGTCATGAGAGTCCACCATACCTACCTATGGATTGAGTAAGATCCTTCAAGTAAGTTGTCATCAGTGCAAGAAATAAAAATTGCTCTCTAAATATGTATGACTTATTAATGTGGAGAAAATAAGCTTTATACGATCTCGTGATATGGAAGAAATAAAAGCGACGGACTGCATAATAAAGGTCCATATCACAAGTGGCAATATAAAGTGATGTTCTTTTGCATTAGGATTTCGTGCATCCAACTATAAAAGCGCATGACAACCTCTGCTTCCCTCTGCGAAGGGCCTATCTTTTATTCTTGTCTTATACTTCATGCAAAGAGTCATGGTGATATTCACCTTTATTTTTTACATTTTATCCTTTGGCAAGCACAATGTGTTGGAAAGATCCTGATATATATAGCTAACTGGATGTGAGTTTTCATGAACTATTATTGTTGACATTACCCTTGAGGTAAAACGTTGGGAGGCAAAACTATAAGCCCCTATCTTTCTCTGTGTCCGATTAAAACTTCATACCCATAAATATTGTGTGAGTGTTAGCAATTGTGAAAGACTAAAAGATTGTTGAGTATGTGGACTTGCTGAAAAGCTCTTATATTGACTCTTTCCCATGTTATGCTAAATTGCAATTGCCTCAATGACTGACATTAGAGTTTGTTAGTTTTCAATGAAGTTTATGATTCATACTTGAAATTGTGATTGAATTGTTACTTTAGCATAAGAGATCATATGAATATATATATACATATATATATATATATGTTGCTGTTCTAAGAATGATCATCATGCCCTCATGTTCGTATTTTATTTTTATCAACACCTCTATCTCTAAACATGTGGACATATTTTTCAATTTCGGCTTTCGCTTGAGGACAAGCGAGGTCTAAGCTTGGGGGAGTTGATACGTCCATTTTGCATCATGCTTTTATATCGATATTTATTGCATTATGGGATGTTATTACACATTATGTCACAATACTTATGCCTATCCTCTCTTATTTTACAAGGTTTACATGAAGAGGGGAATGCCGGCAGCTGGAATTCTGGGCTGGAAAAGGAGCAAATATTAGAGACCTATTCTGCACATCTCCAAAAGTCCTGAAACTCCACAGGAGCACTTTTCATAATATATTAAAAATATTGGGTGCAAGAAGTATCAGAGGGGGGCCACCCACCAGCCACGAGGGTGGGGGCGCGCCCTACCCCCCTGGGCACGCCCCCTGCCTCGTGGGCCTCCTGGTGGCCCTCCGATGCCCATCTTTGACTATATGGAGTCTTTCGTCCGATAAAAAATCATAAGGAAGATTTCGGGAAGAAACTCCGCTGCCACGAGGCGGAACCTTGGCGGAACCAATCTAGGGCTCCGGCAGAGCTGTTCCGCCCAGGAAACTTCCCTCCGGAGGGGGAAATCATCACCATCGTCATCACCAACGATCCTCTCATCGGGAGGGGGTCAATCTCCATCAATATCTTCACCATCAGCATCTCATCTCAAACCCTAGTTCATCTCTTGCATCCAATCTTTGTATCCAAACCTCAGATTGGTACCTGTGGGTTGCTAGTAGTGTTGATTACTCCTTGTAGTTGATGTTAGTTGGTTTACTTGGTGGAAGATCATATGTTCATATCCATTATGCATATTAATACCCCTCTGATTATGAACATGAATATGCTTTGTGAGTAGTTATGTTTGTTCCTGAGGACATGGGAGAAGTCTTGCTACAAGTAGTCATGTGAATTTGGTATTCGTTCGATATTTTGATGAGATGTATGTTGTCTTTCCTCTAGTGGTGTTATGTGAACGTCGACTACATGACACTTCACCATTTTTGGGCCTAGAGTAAGGCATTGGGAAGTAATAAGTAGATGATGGGTTGCTAGAGTGACAGAAGCTTAAACCCTAGTTTATGCGTTGCTTCGTAAGGGGCTGATTTGGATCCATATGTTTCATGCTATGGTTAGGTTTACCTTAATACTTTTGTTGTAGTTGCGGATGCTTGCAATAGGGGTTAATCATAAGTGTGATGCTTGTCCAAGTAAGGACAGCACACAAGCACCGGTCCACTCACATATCAAATTATCAAAGTACCGAACACGAATCATATGAGCGTGATGAAAACTAGCTTTACGATAATTCCCATGTGTCCTCGGGAGCGCTTTCCTTCATATAAGAGTTTGTCCAGGCTTGTCCTTTGCTACAAAAAGGATTGGGCCATCTTGCTGCACCTTATTTACTTTTATTACTTGTTGCTCGTTACAATTTATCTTATCACAAAACTATCTGTTACCGACAATTTCAGTGCTTGCAAAGAATACCTTGCTGAAAACCGCTTATCATTTCCTTCTGCTCCTCGTTGGGTTCGACACTCTTACTTATCGAAAAGGCTACGATAGATCCCCTACACTTGTGGGTCATCAACTGGCAACCCATGTTGGACAAGGTGAGGCATTGCTTGCCGGGGTGGCAGAGGGGGCTGATTTAGAGGCCCGGAAGATTAATCCTGGTGCAATCCGTCGTTGCGGCTGGGTCGGTGCACCATCTTATGATCACGGAGGCACCGGAGTGGGTTCTAGAGGATATGAACAAGTGGATGAGATCCTTTTTCTGGGCCGGCAAGGACAAGTGCAACGGCGGGCAGTGCCTGGTACCATGGGATAAAATTTGTCGACCTAAAATCTTTGGTGGGCTGGGCATCAAGAACCTCAAGTGTCATGCGATTGCGCTTAGAGTAAGATGGGAATGGCTCAAGAGGACCGATGGCCAACGCCCATGGCAAGGATTGCCATTGATGAAGGATGATGATGCTAAAGAGGTGTTTGACACTTTGGTCAACATTAGAGTAGGTTCGGGCGAGCGGCTGCTTTTCTGGAAGGACAGGTGGATTCACGGAGTGGCGGCAGTGGACATTACACCATTGTTTGTCGCCTTGGTCACGGCCAGGATGGCAAATAGACGCATGGTGCATCAAGCACTTGATGGCGCTAGCTGGACGCGGGACTTTGAGGCAAACACCTCCTTCACGGCCCTCATATAGCTCATGCATCTTGCTCATGCGATTAACATGGCAGCGAGGGATCCGGATCAACCAGACAACTTCACTTGGCCGCTCACGACGATGCGCTTACCAGATCACCCACTGCGGATTGCACTTGGAGAAGCTGGGCACCGCTCAAATGCAAGCTATTCATATGGATTGCTTTACAGAACAGATTGTGGACGTCGGACAGGAGAGCCAGGAACGGGTTATAGGACCAACCGTCGGCTTGCTATACGTGCTTGCAGGCGGAGGACAATGTGGAACACATCCTGGCAAACTGCACCAACGCTCAGGAGGTGTGGCACAGAGTGTTCGACCTTCTTCACATTAACATACAAGGGCCACTGGAGGCGGACGAGTTCATGGGGCGGTGGCTCGCTGCGCGCACGGGTTTCATTGGGGCTGACCGGAGAGGTTTTGACACGATGGTGACGGCAGTAGCATGGACCTTGTGGAAGCAGAGGAACGCGAGAGTATTCAATAGGGCCAATGAGCAGAAGACTGTGTTCGACCTTCCATTCATGATCCTAGATGAAATTGTCGAGTGGAAGATGGCGGGGGTGGGCGTAGGAGGACTACAACGTTTTGTGAGAAGTTAGTCTAGGATAGTGAGGCATTGGTGTCACGTGTGTTGTAACGTCCTTCGTGTTCGCACCTAGGACACAATCTTGTAATTACACTTCTCTTCTATAAAGCTATGGTACGCCTTTGGTGTACTCTCGAAAAAAATTACTCGTAAAATAAAAATGATTCCTCCCCGTGACAGCTGGGACCGAGCAGCTATATCTTCGCACGCAAGGAAGTGTGTCCTTATCCTCCCTGACTGCTAGGACCCACTCGGCCAAAGCGTACGTAGTGTTGTATGTCTGGTCGCGAACATGCACATACATACTGGTTGATCGGTCTCTTTGCAAGTATGAACCGTGGTCGAGTAAGTAGCGGCACGTGTCGTTGTAGAGCACACAACATAGCAGTTCATGTAGTCCTGTCTTGTACACGTACGTACAGCCGTAGGGCAAAAAATACGGCACGTACGTACATACGGGCAGGGTCTCAAGCACGTACTGGCGCATATATACGGACGGCCAGGGCTTGTGTACATGGAGAGGCAACAAACGGCAGCAACGGCGTCCTGTTCATCGAGCAGCGAACCAGCTGGTGATGGAAATATGCCCTAGAGGCAATAATAAAGTTGTTATTTATATTTCCTTATATCATGATAAATGTTTATTATTCATGCTAGAATTGTATTAACCGGAAACTTAGTACATGTGTGAATACATAGACAAACTGAGTGTCACCAGTATGCCTCTACTTGACTAGCTTGTTAATCAAAGATTGTTAAGTTTCCTAACCATAGACATAAGTTCTCATTTGATTAATGGGGTCACATCATTAGAGAATGATGTGATTGACTTGACCCATCCGTTAGCTTAGCACGATGATCATTTAGTTTGTTGCTATTGCTTTCTTCATAACTTATACATGTTCCTATGACTATGAGATTATGCAACTCCCGAATACTGGAGGAACACTTAGTGTGCTATCAAACGTCACAACATAACCGGGTGACTATAAAGATGCTCCACAGGTGTCTCCGATGGTGTTTGTTGAGTTGGCATAGATCGAGATTACGATTTGTCACTCTGTGTATCGAAGAGGTATCTCTGGTCCCTCTCGGTAATGCACATCACTATAAGCCTTGCAAGCAATGTGACTAATGAGTTAGTTACGGGATGTTGCATTACGAAACGAGTAGAGACTTGCCGGTAACGAGATTGAACTAGGTATTGATATACCGGCAATCGAATCTCGGGCAAGTAACATACCGACGACAAAGGGAACAACTTATGTTGTTATGTGGTTTGACCGATAAAGATCTTCGTAGAATATGTAGGAACCAATATGAGCATCCAGGTTCCGCTATTGGTTATTGACCGGAAGTGAGTCTCGGTCATGTCTACATAGTTCTCGAACCCGTAGGGTCCGCACGCTTAACGTTCCATGACAATCGGTATTATGAGTTTATGTGTTTTGATGTACCGAAGGTAGTTCAGAGTCCCGGATGTGATCACGGACATGACGAGGAGTCTCAAAATGTTCGAGACATAAAGATTGATATATTGGACGACAATATTCGGACACCAGAAATGTTCTGGAGAAGTTTTGGATAAAACCGAAGTGCCAAACGGTTACTGGAACCCCCCGGGGGAACTAATGGGCCTCATGGGCCTTAATGGAGAGAGAGAGAGGGGCGGCTAGGGCAGGACGTGCGCCCCCTCCCCCTTGGGTCTGAATTGGACTAGGGAAGGGGGGCGGCGCCCCCCCTTTCCTTCTCCATCTCTCCCTCTCCTTCCTCCCCCCTCTATTCCTTGTTAGAAACCTACTAGGAATAGGATTCCTATTCCTAGTACGAATCCTACTTGGGGCGCGCCCCTATAGGGCCGGCCGGCCTCCCCCTTGCTCCTTTATATACGGGGGCAGGGCACCCTAGAACACACAAGTTGATTGTTTAGCCATGTGCGGTGCCCCCCTCCACAGATTTCCACCTCGGTCATATCGTTGTAGTGCTTAGGCGAAGCCCTGCGTCGGTAACTTCATCATCACCTTCATCACGCCGTCATCCCGAGGAAACTCCCCCTTGACCTCAGCTAGATCTAGAGATCGTGGGACGTCACCGAGCTGAACATGTGCAGATCGTGAAGGTGTCGTACCTTCGGTGCTAGGATCGGTCGGATCGTGAAGACGTACGACTACATCAACCGCTTTGTCATAACGCTTCCGCTTTTGGTCTATGAGGGTACGTGGACAACACTCTCCCCTCTCGTTGCTATACATCACCTAGATAGATCTTGTGTGTGCGTAGGGATTTTTTTTTGAAATTACTGTGTTCCCCAACAGTGGCATCTGAGCCAGGTCTATGCGTAGATGTTATATGCACGAGTAGAGCACAAAGGAGTTGTGGGCGTGAGTATATACATATTGCTTGCCGTCACTAGTTGATTCCTGATTCAACGGTATTGTTGGATGACACGGCTCAGACTGACATTACGCGTACGCTTACGCGAGACTGGTTCTATTGACGTGCTTCACACACAGGTGGCTAGTGGGTGTCTGTTTCTCCAACTTTTTAGTTGAATCGGTTTCAATGAACAGGGTTCTTTCTGAAGATCAAGAAGCAATCACTATACTACGTTGTGGTTTTGATGCGTAGGTAAGAATGCTTCTTGCTAGAGGCCCGTAGCAGCCACGTAAAACTTGCAACAACAAAGTAGAGGATGTCTAACTTGTTTTTGCAGGGCATGTTGTGATGTGATATGGTCAAGACGTGATTATATAAATTGTTGTATGAGATGATCATGTTTTGTAACATAGTTATCGGCAACTGGCAGGAGCCATATGGTTGTCTCTTTATTGTATGAAATGCAATCGCCATGTAATTGCTTTACTTTATCACTAAGCGCTAGCGATAGTCGTAGAAGCAATAGTTGGCGAGACGACAACGATGCTTTGATGGAGATCAAGGTGTCAAGCCGGTGACAATGGTGATCATGATGGTGCTTTGGAGATGGAGATCAAAGGCACAAGATGATGATGGCCATATCATATCACTTATATTTGATTGCATGTGATGTTTATCCTTTATGCATCTTATTTTGCTTAGTTCGGCGGTAGCATTATAAGATGATCTCTCACTAAATTTCAAGGTACAAGTATTCTCCCTGAGTATGCACCGTTGCTACAGTTCATCGTGTCGAGACATCACGTGATGATCGACTGTGATAAGATCTATGTTAACATACAACAGGTGCAAGCCAGTTTTGCACACGCAGAATACTCGGGTTAAACTTGATGAGCCTAGCATATGCAGATATGGCCTCGGAACACTGAGACCGAAAGGACGAGTGTGAATCATATAGTATATGATCAACATAGTGATGTTCACCATTGAAAAGTACTCCATCTCACATGATGATCGGACATGGTTTAGTTGATATGGATCACGTGATCACTTAGGTGATTAGAGGGATGTCTATCTAAGTGGGAGGTCTTAAGTAATATGATTAATTGAACTTTAATTTATCATGAACTTAGTACCTGATAGTATTTTGCATGTCTATGTTGTTGTAGATAGATGGCCCATGCTGTTGTTCCGTTAAATTTTAATGCGTTCCTAGAGAAAGCTAAGTTGAAAGATGATGGTAGCAACTACACGGACTAGTCCGTAACTTGAGGATTATCCTCATTGCTGCATAGAAGAATTACGTCCTAGAAGCACCGCTGGGTGACAGGCATGCTGCAAATTCTGCTGAATGTTAAGAATGTCTGGCAAAGCAAAGCTGATGACTACTAGATAGTTCAGTGTGCCATGCTTTATGGCTTAGAACCGGGACTTCAACGACGTTTTGAACGTCATGGAGCATATGAGATGTTCTAGGAGTTGAAGTTAATATTCCAATAAGTTCTACAGCTGCAAAATGGAGGAGAATAGTTCAGTCAGTGAACATATACTTAGAATGTCTGGCTACCACAATCACTTGACTCAGCTGGGAGTTAATCTTCCAGTTGATAGTGTCATTGACAGAGTTCTTCAATCACTGCCACCAAGCTACAAGAGCTTCATGATGAACTATAATATGCAAGGGATGGATAAGACAATTCCCGAGCTCTTCACAATGCTAAAGGCTGCAGAGGTAGAAATCAAGAAGGAGCATCAAGTGTTGATGGTCAACAAGACCACCAGTTTCAAGAAGAAGGGCAAAGAGAAGAAGGGAAACTTCAAGAAGAACAACAAGCAAGTTGCTGCTCAAGTGAAGAAGCCCAATTCCGGACCTAAGCCTGAGACTGAGTGCTTCTATTGCAAAGGGACTGGTCACTGGAAGCAGAACTACCCCAAGTATTTGGCGGATAAGAAGGATGGCAAAGTGAAAGGTATATTTGATATACATGTTATCAATGTGTACCTTACTAATGCTCGCAGTAGCGCCTGGGTATTTGATACTGGTTCTGTTGCTAATATTTGCAACTCGAAACAGGGGCTACGGATTAAGCAAATATTGGCTAAGGACGAGGTGATGATGCACGTGGGAAATGGTTCCAAAGTTGATGTGATCGCCGTCGGCACGCTACCTGTACATCTACCTTTGGGATTAGTATTAGACCTGAATAATTGTTATTTGGTGCCAGCGTTAAGCATGAACATTATATCTGGATCTTGTTTGATGCGAGACAGTTATTCATTTAAATCAGAGAATAATGGTTGTTCTATTTATATGAGTAATATCTTTTATGGTCATGCACCCTTGATGAGTGGTCTATTTTTACTAAATCTTGATAGTAGTGATACACATATTCATAGTATTGAAGCGAAAAGATATAAGTTTAATAATGATAGTGCAACTTATTTGTGGCACTGCCATTTAGGTCATATTGGTGTAAAGCGCATGAAGAAACTCCATGCTGATGGACTTTTGGAATCACTTGATTATGAATCACTTGATGCTTGCGAACCATGCCTCATGGGCAAGATGACTAAGACTCGGTTCTCCGGAACAATGGAACGAGCAACAGACTTATTGGAAATAATACATACTGATGTATGCGGTCCGATGAGTGTTGATAAGGTGACTGTATACTCTCGAAAGAAGTGAGTGGGAGGAAAGTAGAACTTGATGAGGTAACTGTACCTGCTCCCTTATTGGAAAGTAGTTCATCATAGAAATCAGTTCCAGTGATTCCTACACCAGTAAGTGAGGAAGCTAATGATGATGATCGTGAAACTTCTGATCAAGTTACTACCGAACCTCGTAGGTCAAGCAGAGTAACATCCGCACCAGAGTGGTACGGTAATCCTGTTCTGTAAATCATGTTACTTGACCATGACGAACCTACAAACTATGAGGAAGCGATGATGAGCCCAGATTCCGCAAAATGGCTTGACGCCATGAAATCTGAGATGGGATCCAGGTATGAGAACAAAGTGTGGACTTTGGTTGACTTGCTCGATGATCGGCAAGCCATAGAGAATAAATGGATCTTCAAGAAGAAGATTGACGCTGATGATAATAATACTGTCTACAAAGCTTGACTTGTTGCGAAAGGTTTTCGACAAGTTCAAGGAGTTGACTACGATGAGACCTTCTCACTCGTAGCGATTCTTAAGTCCGTCTGAATCATGTTAGCAATTGCCGCATTTTATTATTATGAAATTTGCCAAACGGATGTAAAAACTGCATTCCTTAATGGATATCTTAAAGAAGAGTTGTATATGATGCAACCGAAAGGTTTTGTCGATCCAAAAGGTTCTAACAAAGTGTGCAAGCTCCAGTGATCCATTTATGGACTGGTGCAAGCCTCTCGGAGTTCGAATATACGCTTTGATAGTGTAAACAAAGCATATGGTTTTATACAGAGTTTTGGAGAAGCCTGTATTTACAAGAAAGTGAGTGGGAGCTCTGTAGCATTTCAGATATTATATGTGGATGACATATTGCTGATCGGAGATGATACTAAAATTCTGAATATCATAAAAGGATAATTGAATAAGAATTTTTTTAATGAAAGACCTCGGTGAAGCTGCTTATATATTGGGCATCAAGATCTATGGATCAAGCAAAGAAAGGGTTCTTGCCTGTGTTACAAGGTGTGAAGTTGAGTTAGACTCGATGCCCGACCACTATAGAAGATAGAGAGAAAATGAAAGTCATTCCCTATGCTTCAGCCATATGTTCTATCATGTATGCAATGATGTGTACCAGACCTGATGTGTGCCTTGATATTAGTTTAGCAGGGAGGTACCAAAGTAATCCAGGAGTGGATCACTGGATAGCGGTCAAGAACATCCTGAAATACCTGAAAAGGACTAAGGCTATGTTTCTCGTTTATGGAGGTGACAAAGAGCTCGTCGTAAATGGTTACGTCGATGCAAGCTTTGACACTGATTCGGATGACTCTAAGTCACAAACCAGATACGTATTTTTATTGAATGGTGGAGTTGTCAGTTGGTGCAGTTCCAAGAAGAGCGTCGTGGTGGGATCTACGAGTGAAGCGGAGTACATAGCTGCTTCGGAAGCAGCAAATGAAGGAGTCTAGATGAAGGAGTTCATATCCGATCTAGGTGTCATACCTAGTGTATCGGTCCAATGGAAATCTTCTGTGACAGTACTGGTGCAATTGCCTTGGCAAAGGAATCCAGATTTCACAAGAGAACTAAACACATCAAGAGACGCTTCAATTCCATCCGCGATCAAGTCAAGGAGGGAGACATCGAGATTTTCAAGATACATACGGATATGAATGTTGCAGACCCGTTGACTAAGCCTCTCTCAAGAGCAAAACATGATCAGCACCAAGACTCCATGAGTGTTAGAATCATTACTGTGTAATCTAGATTATTGACTCTAGTGCAAGTGGGAGACTGAAGGAAATATGCCCTAGAGGCAATAATAAAGTTGTTATTTATATTTCCTTATATCATGATAAATGTTTATTATTCATGCTATTATTGTATTAACCGGAAACTCGGTACATGTCTGAATACAATAGATAAACTGAGTGTCACTAGTATGTCTCTACTTGACTAGCTCGTTAATCAAAGATGGTTAAGTTTCCGAACCATAGACATACGTTGTCATTTGATTAATGGGATCACATCACTAGAGAATGATGTGATTGACTTGACCCATCCGTTAGCTTGGCACAATGATCGTTTAGTTTGTTGCTATTGCTTTCTTCATAACTTATACATGTACCTATGACTATGAGATTATGCAACTCCCGAATACTGGAGGAACACTTAGTGTGCTATCAAACATCATAACGTATCTAAGTGACTATAAAGATGCTCTACAGGTGTCTCCGATGGTGTTTGTTGAGTTGGCATATATCGAGATTAGGATTTGTCACTCCGTGTATCGGAGAGGTATCTCTGGGCCCTCTCGGTAATGCACATCACTACAAGCCTTGCAAACAATGTGACTAATGAGTTAGTTACGGGATGTTGCATTACGGAACAAGTAAAGAGACTTGCCGGTAACGAGATTGAACTAGGTATTGAGATACCAATGATCGAATCTCGAGCAAGTAACATATCAATGACAAAGGGAACAACGTATGTTGTTATGCGGTTTGACCGATAAAGATCTTCGTAGAATATGTAGGAACCAATATGAGCATCTAGATTCCGCTATTGGTTATTGACCGGAATTGATTCTCGGTCATGTCTACATAGTTCTCGAACCCGTAGGGTCCGCACGCTTAACGTTCGATGACGATCGGTATTTTGAGTTTATGTGTTTGGATGTACCAAAGGTAGTTCAGAGTCCCGGATGTGATCACAGACATGACGAGGAGTCTTGAAATGGTCGAGACATAAAGATTGATATATTGGATGAATATATTCGGACACCGGAAATGTTCCGGAGAAGTTTCGGATAAAACGGGAGTGCCGGAGGGTTACCAGAACCCCCTGGGGGAACTAATGGGCCTCATGGGCCTTAATGGAGAGAGAGAGGAGCGGCTAGGGCAGGCTGCGCGCCCCCTCCCCCTTGGGTCTGAATTGTACTAGGGAAGGCAGGCGGCGCCCCCCTTTCCTTCTCCCTCTCTCCCTCTCCTTTCTCCCCCTCTATTCCTTGTTGGAAACCTACTAGGAATAGGATTCCTATTCCTAGTAGGAATCCTACTTGGGGCGCGCCCCTATAGGGCCGGCCAGCCTCCCCCTTGCTCCTTTATATACGGGGGCAGGGGGCACCCTAGAACACACAAGTTGATTGTTTAGCCGTGTGCGGTGCCCCCCTCCTTAGATTTCCACCTCAGTCATATCATTGTAGTGCTTAGGCGAAGCCCTGCGTCGGTAACTTCATCATCACCGTCATCATGCCGTCGTGCTGACGAAACTCTCCCTCGGCCTCAGCTGGATCTAGAGATCGTGGGACGTCACCAAGCTGAACGTGTGCAGACCACGGAGGTGTCGTACCTTCGGTGCTAGGATCGGTCGAATCGCGAAGACATACGACTCATCAACCGCGTTGTTATAATGCTTACGCTTTCAGTCTACGAGGGTACGTGGACAACACTCTCCCCTCTCGTTGCTATACATCACCTAGATAGATCTTGCGTGTGCGTAGGGATTTTTTTTGAAATTACTGTGTTCCCCAACAGCTGGGTCGGAACAAGGAAACAATGTCCTGTTCATCAAGAGGGAACCGACTGGGTCGGAATGCGTCATGTTCAACGGCACCCAACCGGCATGGACAAAACAGCCGAAACGGGGTCTGGCATACCGCAGAACGGAGGAAACGACCTTCTGTTCGACCGGCCATGGTCGAAACGAGATCCTGTTCATCGGGAGGGATCTGGCATACCGCAAAATGGAGGAAATGGACTTGTGTTCGAGTGCCTACGGTCGAAACGGGGTCCTGTTGATCGGGAGGGGTGTGGTGTACCGCAAAAGGGAGGAAACAGGCTTGGGTTGGAGCGCCTGCAGTCGAAACGGGGTCCTGTTCATCCACCGTCTACTGCCTCGCTCCAGCCTCCATGGGGGTACTGTTCATCCACCGTCGACCTCCTCTAGCCTCCACGGGCTACTGTTCATCCATGGCTACTGTTCATCCAGCCTCCACTGGCTGCTGTTCATCCAGCCTCCACGGGGTCCTGTTCATCCACCCCCAACCGGCCGGGGGGCGGCGGCCTCCTCGGGGTCCTTTTCATCCAGCGGCAATGGCCTACTACCACGGGGTCCTGTTCATCCAACCCCCATCGGGAACTGTTCATCCACAGCCAACCAACCAGCTCGACTCACCACGTCTCGACTCGTTCTACGCACCGCGCGCATGGTACCAACGGTCATCGTTCATCGAGAGGCAACCCAACACTAGCTGGCTTCATCTCGCATGGGGGCTCGATCAGCTTCAGTAAGCAGCATCAGTGATTGATCGCTCGGGTTCATTTAGCAGCAGCAACGAAGGAATTGCTCGGGTTCAGTCAGCAGCGAATGAATCGCTCGGGTTCAGTTAATAGCCAAGGGATTGATCGCTTGGGTTCAATTAGCCAACGCCTCGCACACACGCGCGTACATGAGAGAAACGCGTAAACCACAGTCCATCACTCGGCCTCGACCACCCACTGTAACCAGGAACTCCCCGATATTTTCCTCGCCCTTGCTTCTACCACGGTTTTTTCCATCATCGACGACCCAAAGAATGTCATGCAGCTGCGTCTCTGGCCCGCCCAGGACGAAAAGCCCATTTTCTATCATGATTTTTTTGTCATAGAAGTAGGATCCCACCACATCTATGATGATACCGGGTTTTGTCACAATTATCATCATAGAAGTGTCATAAGCATGACAGAAAAAATTCTTTCGGCCCAAAGTGTCATGGATGTCTCTTTTTTGTAGTGCTAGTTCAATCGTCACCGGCAAGTCTCTTCACTCGTTCCGTAATACATCACCCTATGACTAACTCCTTTAGTCATTTGCTTGCAAGCTTATGATGTGTATTACCAAGAGGGCCCAGAGATACCTCTCTGATACTTGGAGTGACAAATCCTAATCTCGATCTATGCCAACTCAACAAACACCTTCGGAGATACCTGTAGAGCATCTATATGATCACCCAGTTACGTTGTGACATTTTATAGCACACAAGGTAATCCTCCGGTATTCGGGAGTTGCATAATCTCATAGTCGAAGGAATATGTATTTTACATTAAGAAAGTAATAGCAATAAAACTGAATGATCATTATGCTAAGCTAACGGATGGGTCTTCTTCATCACAACATTCTCCTAATGATGTGATCCTGTTATCAAATGACAACACATGTATATGGTTGGGAAACCTTAACCATCTTTGATCAACGAGATGGTCTAGTAGAGGCTTACTAGGGACACAGTATTTCTTTTATGTATTCACACATGTATTTAAGTTTCCGGTCAATACAATTCTAGCATGAATAATAAACCTTTATCATGAATAAGTAAATATAAAATAACAACTTTATTATTGCCTCTCGGGCATATTTCCTTCAACATGATCTTTAAGAGATTTTCTAAAGACAAGAATATTGTCAAAATAGACCACAACAAATACGCCAATGTAGGGGCGAAGAATAAAATGCATGACTCTCATGAAAGTAGCGGGTGCTTTGGATAAACCCATAGGCATAATAAGCCATTCATATAAGCCCAATTTGATCTTAAATGCGGTTTTCCATCCATCACCTTCTTGTATGCATATTTGGTTGTAGCCACTTTTAAGGTCAATCTTAGAGAAAATTGTGGCTCCGCTAGGCTCATCTAGCATATCATCTAGGTGTGGAATGGGGTAACAATAACGCACGGTGATAGCATTGATAAGACGACAATCGGAACACATGCGATATGTACCATCTTTCTTGGGAACAAGGATTACCGGGATGGCACAAGGGCTCAAGCTTTCGTGTACATGGCCGTTTTCCATGAGTTGTTGTACTTGCCATTGGATCTCCTTGGTTTCCTTAGGGTTGACGCGGTAGGGAGCCTTGTTAGGAAGGGGTGCTACGGGAATGAGGTCGATGTGGTGTTCGATGCCTCGTAGTGGAGGTAGACCCGGAGGTAGCTCCTCGAGGAATACATCTTCGAATTCCTGCAATAGAGAAGATAACACTAAAGGTAGATTGTGAGAGGTGTTAGTTTTTGGTGCCTTGCTACTTCTTGGGCTTGTGTTGGTTTTTCCTTTGAAGAGGAAAGGGTGATGCAGCAAAGTAGAGTAAGTATTTCCCTCAGTTTTGAGAACCAAGGTAGCAATCCAGTAGGAGACAATGCACAAGTCACCGAATACCGGCACAAACAAACAACAACTTGCACCCAACGCGATAAAGGGGTTGTCAATCCCTTCACGGTTACTTGCAAAGGTGAGATGTGATAGAGATAGATAAACGGTAAATTAAATATTTTTGGTTTATAGATCGGAAAGTAAAAGATTGCAAAATAGTAGATCAGAAACTAATATGATGGAAACTAGAACTTGTATGATGGAAAATAGACCCGGGGGCTATAGGTTTCACTAGAGGCTTCTCTCAAGATAGAAAATATTACGGTGGGTGAACAAGTTACTGTCAAGCAATTAATAGAAAAGCGCAAAATTATGACGATATCTAAGGCAATGATCATGAATATAGGCATCATGTCTGTGTCAAGTAGTCCGAAATGATTCTGCATCTACTACTATTACTCCACACATCAAGCGCTATCCAGCATGCATCTAGAGTATTAAGTTCATAAAGAACGGAGTAACGCATTAAGCAAGATGACATGATGTAGAGGAATTAACTCAAGCAATATGATGAAAACCCCATCTTTTATCCTCGATGGCAACAATACAATACATGCCTTGCTGCCCCTACTGTCACTGGGAAAGGACACCGCAAGATTAAACCCAAAGCTAAGCACTTCTCCCGTTGGAAGAAAAACCAATCTAGTTGGCCAAACCAAATCAATAGTTCGAAGAGACTTGCGAAGATATCAAATCATGCATATAAGAATTCAGAGAAGATTCAAATAATATTCATAGATAAGATGATCATAAATCCACAATTCATCGGATCTCGGCAAACACTCTACAAAAAAGTATTACATCAAATATATCTCCAAGAACATCGAGGAGAACATGGTATTGAGAATCAAAGAGAGAGAAGAAGTCATCTAGCTACTAGCTATGGACCCGTAGGTCTGCGGTAAACTACTCACGCTTCAACGGAAGGGCAATGGTGTTGATGTAGAGGCCCTCCGTGATCGAATCCCCCTTCGATAGGACAGAGGAAAAGGCCCCTAGATGAGATCTCACGGGTACATAAGGTTGTGGTGGTGGAAAAATGTTTTTGTGGCTCTCTCTGTTGGTTTTGGCATATATGAGAATATATAGGCGAAGAAACTAGGCCGGTGGAGTCACGAGGGGGCCACAACCGCGGGGGCGCGCCCTACCCCCTGGGCATGCCCTCCGTCCTTGTGGCCACCTCGTGGCTTCTCTGACTTGCACTCCAAGTCCTCTGGATGTCTTCTGGTCCAAGAAAAATCATCGCGAAAGTTTTATTCCATTTGGACTCCGTTTGGTATTCCTTTTCTACGAAACTATAAAACAAGGAAAAAACAGAAATTGTCACTGGGCTCTAGGTTAATTGGTTAGTCCCGAAAATAATATAAAATAGCATATTAATGCATATAAAACATCCAAAACAGATAATATAATAGCATGGAACAATCAAAAATTATAGATACGTTGGAGACGTATCAAGCATCCCAAGCTTAATTCCTGCTCGTCCTCGAGTAGGTAAATGATAAAAACAAATTTTTCGATGTGGAATGCTACCTAACATATTTATCCATGTAACTTATTTTATTGTGGCATGAATGTTCAGATCCGTATGATTCAAAACAAAAGTTTAATATTGACATAAAAACAATAATAGTTCAAGCATACTAACAAGGCAATTATGTCTTATCAAAATAACATGGCCAAAGAAAGCTTATCCCTACAAAATCATAAAGTCTGGATATGCTCCATCTTCATCACACGAAATATTTAAATCATGCACAACCCTAATGACAAGCCAAGCAATTGTTTCATACTTGTGATGTTCTCAAACTTTTTCAACTTTCACGCAATACATGAGCGTGAGCCATGGACATAGCACTATAGGTGGAATAGACGATGGTTGTGGAGAAGACAAAAAGAAGGAGTTAGTCTCACATCAACTAGGCGTATCAACGGGCTATGGAGATGCCCATCAATAGATATCAATGTGAGTGAGTAGGGATTGCCATGCAACGGAAGCACTAGAGCTATAAGTTTATGAAAGCTCAAAAATAAACTAAGTGGGTGTGCATCCAACTTGCTTGCTCATGAAGACCTAGGGAAATTTGAGGAAGCCCATCATTGGAATATACAAGCTAAGTTTTATAATGAAAAATTCCCACTAGTACATGAAATTGACAATATAGGAGACTCTCTATCGTGAAGATCATGGTGCTACTTTGAAGCACAAGTGTGGTAAAAGGATAGTAGCATTGCCCCTTCTCTCTTTTCTCTCATTTTTTATTTGGGCCTTCTCTCATTTTTTTGGTCTCTTTTTTCGTCCGGAGTCTCATCCCGACTTGTGGGGGAATCATAGTCTCCATCATCCTTTCCTCACATGGGACAATGCTCTAATAATGAAGATCATCACACTTTTATTTACTTACAACTCAAGAATTACAAATTGATACTTAGAACAAAATATGACTCTATGTGAAGGCCTTTGGCGGTGTACCGGGATGTGCAATGAATCAAGAGTGACATGTATGAAAGAATTATGATAGGTGGCTTTGCCACAAATACGATGTCAACTACATGATCATGGAAAGCAATATGACAATGATGGAGCGTGTCATAATAAATGGAACGGTGGAAAGTTGCATGGCAATATATCTCAGAATGGCTATGGAAATGCCATAGTAGGTAGGTATGGTGGCTGTTTTGAGGAAGGTATATGGTGGGTTTTTGGTACCGGCGAAAGTTGCGCGGCACTAGAGAGGCTAGCACTGGTGGAAGGGTGAGAGTGTGTATAATCCATGGACTCAACATTAGTCATAAAGAACTCATATACTTATTGCAAAAATCTATTAGTTATCGAAACGAAGTACTACGCGCATGATCCTAGGGGGATAGATTGGTAGGAAAAGACCATCGCTCGTCCCCGACTGCCACTCATAAGGAAGACAATCAATAAATAAATCATGCTCTGACTTCATCACATAACGGTTCACCATACGTGCATGCTACGGGAATCACAAACTTTAACACAAGTATTTCTCAAATTCACAATTAATTACTAGCATGACTTTAGTATCACCATCTTCATATCTCAAAACAATCATGAGCAATCAAACTTCTCATAGTATTCATTGCAATTTATATGAATTTTTTATTATATCCCTCTTGGATGCCTATCATATTAGGACTAAATTTATAACCAAAGCAAATTACCATGCTGTTTAGAGACTCTCAAAATAATATAAGTGAAAGTTCAACAATTTCTATAAAATAAAACCACCGTCATGCTCTAAAAGGTATAAGTGAAGCGCATAGAGCAATACTGCCTAGCTCAAAAGATATAAGTGAAGCACATGGAGTATTCTAGTAAATCACGATTCATGCGTGTCTATCTCAAAAGGTGTGTACAGCAAGGATGATTGTGGTAAACTAAAAAGAAAAGACCCAAATCATACAAGACGCTCCAAGCAAAACACATATCATGTGGTGAATAAAAATATAGCCTCAAGTAAAGTTACCGATAGACGAAGACGAAAGAGGGGATGCCTTCCGGGGCATCCCAAGCTTAGGCTCTTGGTTGTCATTGAATATTACCTTAGGGGTGCCTTGGGCATCCCCAAGCTTAGGCTCTTGCCACTCCTTATTCCATATTCCATCAAATCCTTACCAAAAACTTGAAAACTTCATAACACAAAACTCAACAGAAAATCTCATAAGCTCCATTAGTATAAAAAATAAATCACCACTTTTGCTAATGTTGTCAACTCATTATTTATTTATATAGGTGTAGTATCAACTGTTTTCCAACTTTTCCATGGTTCATACCCACTGATACTAGCCATAGATTCATCAAAATAAGCAAACAACACAAAGAAAAACAGAATCTGTCAAAAACAGAACAGTCTGTAGCAATCTCGAGATTCGGAATACTTATGTAACTCCCAAAATTCTGAAAAATTAGTACAACCTATTAAATTTGCTTATTAATCTTCTGCAAAAAGAATTAGTAATTTATCACTCTTCTGCTAAAAATGGAAATTAATCTCCTGGGTGCAAAAGTTTCTGTTTTTCAGCAAGATCAAATCAACTATCACCGTAAGCTATCCCAAAGGTATTACTTGGCACAAACACTAATTAAAACATAAAACTACATCTAAACAGAGGTTAGATAAATGATTTAATGCAAAACAGAACCTAAAAATCAAGAACAAAAATAAAATTGAGTTTCTTCCCAACAAGCGCTATTGTTTAACGCCCTTAGCTAGGCATAAAACAAGAATAGATCTAGGTATTGTCATCTTTGGTATGCAATTCTTCAATTACACATTTGTAGCTCTTAGGAGATTCTTTGGTTTTACCAATTATCAAACTCCTAGGCAAAAAATCAAGAAATTCATTCATGACAATTGGTTCCTTAATGATATCGAGAAGATTGGGGTGAACACTTATCGATTTAAGATCTTCATTATCTTTACTAGATGATTAACCTTTATTCTTAGGAACATAAGTAAACTTGGAAATTTTAGTACGAGGAAGATTTTGAGTAGTTTTAACGGAGGAAAAGGCGGAACCCAAGTTGGTAATAATATCCACTAGTTTGCCAATTCTAGTAGAATCTTGATCTATTTTTTCGTTAACCATGGGTTCGTTTTTCCTAAGATTCTTTAAAGTGACTCCTACTTTAGATCCATATTGAGTAATCTGATTATGAATCTTTTTATCCAAATTTTCAATCATATCAACGGTGGCAATCTTATTCTCAATAATATCAAGCCTTTGCATTAGATTCTCCAAGGTTAAAACAGTTCCATTGATCGAAAGAGGTGGTGGGCCAAACAAATCTGTCATGGCATTATAAGAATCAAAAGTATGGCTACCCAAGAAATTCCCTCCGGTAATGGTATCTAGAACATATCTATTCCAAGGAGTAATACCCACATAGAAATTGCAAAGAAGAACGATAGTAGATTGCTTTCGAGTAGATCTATTTTGAGCATTGCAAATTCTATACCAAGCATCCTTTAAATTTTCTCCATCCCTGTCGGTGTCAAAACCAGCGGATCTCGGGTAGGGGGTCCCGAACTGTGCGCCCAAGGCGGATGGTAACAGGAGGCAGGGGACACGATGTTTACCCAGGTTTGGGCCCTCTTGATGGAGGTAATACCCTACGTCCTGCTTGATTGTTCTTGATGATATGAGTATTACAAGAGTTGATCTACCATGAGGTCGTAGAGGCTAAACCCTAGAAGCTAGCCTATGGTATGATTGTCTGTTGTCCTACGGACTAAACCCTCCGGTTTATATAGACACCGGAGGGGGCTAGGGTTACCCAAGGTTGGTTACAAGGGAGGAGATATACATATCCGTATTGCCTAGCTTGCCTTCCATGCCAAGTAGAGTCCCATCTGGACACGGGACGAAGTCTTCAATCTTGTATCTTCGTAGTCCAACAGTCCGGCCAAAGGATATAGTCCGGCTGTCCGGAGACCCCCTAATCCAGGACTCCCTCAGTAGCCCCTGAACCAGGCTTCAATGACGATGAGTCTGGCGCACAGTATTTGTCTTCGGCATTGCAAGGCGGGTTCCTCCTCCGAATACTCCATGGAAGAGTTTGAACACAAGGATAGTGTCCGGCCCTGCAAAACAAGTTCCACATACCACCGTAGAGAGAATAATATTTCCACAAATCTAATCTGCTGACACGTTTTGACGGTATGACATCACGCCACGGTCCATTCATTATTCGAACCATTTTTCTCAACCAGCACCGCACATATCGCGAGGCGGTTTTCTTGACACGTCTTGTCAAAGCAGAGATCGTGTTCCCCTTATCATGGGATCCTCATCAATATGGACGTGGGTAACCTAACTGCGCCATCAATTACGGCGCCTGGGGAATAAGCGGTTTTACCAGGCAAGTGGGGAGACACATCGCCTCTTCCGCCCTTATAAAGGGACAAGAATTTACCCTTTTCACCCACGCCTTCTTCTTCCTCGCTTACCCATTCCCGCACACTCGAGCTCTACCGCCCAAGCTCGCGTTCTTCTTCTCAAACCACTCCTAGCATGTCCGGAGCAGGAGGCAAGTGGATGGTCTCCTCCGTCATGGAGGAGAACATCAAAAAGTTACAGGAAGCCGGATATCTGGCCGCGGATATCGCGCACCGGCTGCCAGATGCGGGGCAGATCATCCCTATGCCCGAACCCCATGAGAGGGTAGTTTTTCTTACCCACTTTGTCCGCGGACTAGGATTTCCTCTCCACCCATTCGTTCGCGGACTCATGTTCTACTACGGGCTGGATTTTCACGATCTGGCCCCCAATTTCATCCTCAACATCTCGACATTTATCGTCGTGTGCGAGGCCTTCCTCCGCATCAAGCCCCATTTTGGCCTGTGGCTGAAGACATTTAATGTCAAGCCGGAGGTGGTGGTCGGCCAGCAGGTAGAGTGCGGAGGCGCCATGGTGGGCAAGATGCCTAACGTCACCTACCTCGAGGGCTCCTATGTGGAGACCATAAAGGGGTGGCAATCGGGGTGGTTCTACATCACCGAGCCGCGCGACTCCAACAGGGCGGCGGCCCCCAAATTTCGATTTGGAGTCCTGATAACCCACAAGTATAGGGGATCGCAATAGCTTTTGAGGGTAGAGTATTCAACCCAAATTTATTGATTCGACACAAGGGGAGCCAAAGAATATTCTCAAGTATTAGCAGCTGAGTTGTCAATTCAACCACACCTGGAAACTTAGTATCTGCAGCAAAGTGTTTAGTAGCAAAGTAATATGATAGTGATGGTAACGGTAACAAAAGAGTAATGAAAGCAAAGTAATGTTTTTGGTATTTTGTAGTGATTGTAACAATAGCAATGGGAAAGTAAATAAACGTAAACCAATATATGGAAAGCTCATAGGCATTGGACCAATGATGGATAATTATGCCGGATGCGGTTCATCATGTAACATTCATAACATAGGGTGACACAGAACTAGCTCCAATTCATCAATGTAATGTAGGCATGTATTCTGAATATAGTCATACGTGCTTATGGAAAAGAACTTGCATGAAATCTTTTTTCCTACCCTCCCATGGCAGCGGGGTCCTAATGGAAACTAAACGATATTAAGGCCTCCTTTTAATAGAGAACCGGAACAAAGCATTAGCACATAGTGAATACATGAACTCCTCAAACTACGGTCATCACCGATAAGTATCCCGATTATTGTCACTTCGGGGTAAGCGGACCATAACACATAATAGGTGACTATAGACTTGCAAGATAGGATCTAGAACTCTCATATATTGATGAAAACATAATAGGTTTAGCTCTGAAATCATGGCACTCGGGCCCTAGTGACAAGCATTAAGCATAGCAAAGTCATAGCAACATCAATCTCAGAACATAGTGGATACTAGGGATCAACCCCTAACAAAACTAAATCGATTACATGGTGAATCTCATCCAACCCATCACCGTCCAGCAAGCCTATGATGGAATTGCTCACGCACGGCGGTGAGCATCATGAAATTAGTGATGGAGGATGGTTGATGATGACGACGGCGATGAATCCCCCTCTCCGGAGCCCCAAACGGACTCCAGATCAGCCCTCTCGAGAGATTTTAGGGCTTGGCGGCGGCTACCTATCGTAAAACATGATGATTTCTTCTCTCTATTTTTCTCCCCGAAAGCAGTTTTATAGAGTTGGAGTCGGGGGGTCTCCAGGGGGCCCACGAGGTAGGGGGCGCGCCCCCCACCCTCGTGAGAAGGGTGTGGGCCCCCTGGTCTTCATCTTTGGCGAGGATTTTTTATTATTTATTGTAAGATATCCCGTGGAGTTTCAGGTCATTCCGAGAAATTTTGTTTTCTACACATAAAACAACATCATGGCAATTCTGCTGAAAACAGCGTCAGTCCGGGTTAGTTCCATTCAAATCATACAAGTTAGAGTCCAAAACAAGGGCAAAAGTGTTTGGAAAAGTAGATACGACGGAGGCGTATCAACTCCCCCAAGCTTAAACCCTTGCTTGTCCTCAAGCAATTCAATTTACAAACTGAAAAAATAAAGAAAAACTTTTACAAACTCTGTTTGCTCTTGTTCTTGTAAATATGTCAAGCTAGCATCCAAGTTTTCAGCAAAGATTATAACTAACCACATTTGCAATAATTCTCAGGTCTCATGATTACTCATATCAATAACATAATCAACTAACAAGCCATAATAATAAATCTCGGATGACAACACTTTCTCAAAACAATCATAATATGATATAACAAGATGGTATCTCACTAGCCCTGTCTGAGACCGCAAAGCATAAATGCAGAGCACCTTTAAAGATCAAGGACTGACTAGACATTGTAATTCATGGTAAAAGAGATCCAATCATAGTCACACCCAATGTAAACTAACAGCAATGAATGCAAATGACAGCTGCGCTCTCCAGCTAGTGCTTTTTAATAAGAGGGTGATGACTCAACATAAAAGTAAATAGATAGGCCCTTCGCAGAGGGAAGCAGGGATTTGTAGAGGTGCCAGAGCTCGGTTTTAAAATAGAGGTGAATAATATTTTGAGCGGTATACTTTCATTGTCAACATAACAACCAAGAGATGGCGATATCTTCCATGCTACACACATTATAGGCGGTTCCCAAACAGAATGGTAAAGTTTATACTCCCCCTCCACCAACAAACATCAATCCATGGCTTGCTCGAAACAACGAGTGCCTCCAACATACATCAGGTCCCAGGGGGAGTTTTGTTTGCAATTATTTTGATTTATTTGCATAAAGCATGGGACTGGGCATCCCGGTGACCAGCCCTTTATCTCGTGAGTGAGGAGCGGAGTCCACTCCTCTTGAGAATAACCCGTCTAACATGGAAAATAGAGACAGCCCTAGTTGATGCATGAGCTATTCGTGCATACAAAACAGGATGATTATTTGAAGGTTTAGAGTTTGGCACATACAAATTTACTTGGAACGGCAGGTAGATACCGCATATAGGAAGGTATAGTGGACTCATGTGGAATAACTTTGGGGTTTAAGGAGTTTGGATGCACAAGCAGTATTCCTGCTTAGTACAGGTGAAGGCTAGCAAAAGACTGGGAAGCGACCAACTAGAGAGCGACAACAGCCATGTACACGCATTAAAATTAATGAACATTGGATGCAAGCATGAGTAGGATATAATCCACCATGAACATAAATATCATGAAGGCTATGTTGATTTGTTTCAACTACATGCGTGAACATGTGCCAAGTCAAGTCACTTAAATCATTCAGAGGAGGATACCACCCTATCATACCACATCATAAACATTTTAATAGCATGTTGGCATGCAAGGTAAATCATTATAACTCATAGCTAATCAAGCATGGCACAAGCAACTATGATCTCTAATTGTCATTGCAAACATGTTTATTCATAACAAGCTGAATCAAGAACGATGAACTCATCGTATTTACAAAAACAAAAGAGGTCAAGTTCATACCAACTTTTCTCATCTCAGTCAGTCCATCATATATCATCATAATTGCCTTTCACTTGCACAACCGAAGGATGTGAATAATAATAAGAGTGCACGTGCATTGGACTAAGCTAGAATGCGAGCATTCAATAAACAAGAGAAGACAAGGCAATATGGGCTCTTTTGTCAGATAAACAATAATGCATATAAGAGCCACTTCAATAATTTAATCATGGTCTTCTCCTACTGACCCCCAAAGAAAAGAAAAGAAATAAAACTATTTACATGGGAAAGCTCCCAACAAGCAAAAGAAGAACAGGAAATATTTTTGGGTTTTATTTTTAATTAATACTACAAGCATGGAAAGTAAATTAAGTAAAAGCTACAACTAATTTTTTGGTTTTTCTTAAGGTTTATCAAACACACAAGAAGAAAGCATAAACTAAAATAAACTAGCATGGATGATACAATGAAAAAGTATGAGCACCGACATCTGGCAATGAGTGTGTGTGAACATAAATGTAATGTCGATGAGAAATACGTACTCCCCCAAGCTTAGGCTTTTGGCCTAAGTTGGTCTATGGCCATGGCTGGCCTGACTGATATCCATAATAATAGTTGTTGGGGTCGTACTGCGATGAGGAAGAAGAAGGCTCCGATTGCCACTGGCTGGCAATCATCTCCGGATCCCACTAATAGTTAGATTGTCATGAAGGATCAAATTGTGGTTCCGGTTCTGGCTCCTCGGCTGGTGCAGGGTTCCGCCGGTAGGCGTGGATAGCCGTCAACGGAACAAGGTACTTGCCTACAGTCAAATCAAACAAAGCAGGAGCGGTCAAGGTAATGGTCTCAGGATGATGTTTATTAAAGAACAATTGATATTTAAGCTCTCCTGCCCTATTCTTAACAATAAAAAATCATGTGCCACCATACTTTTATAATCTAAATAAATACGAGGCAGCACTTTCTCCTCCTTCTCAGCATGCCTAATAGGAATGTTAAAATGTGCAGCTAGGCGTGTAGCATAGATGCCTCCAAAGATGGGACCCTTAGTACGGTTCATACTTAACCGTCTAGCAATAATGCCACCCATACTAAAAGTGTTATCACTATATAAACCTTGGAGCAAAATAATAATATCAGGGATACTAAGGTTTCCACAGTTTCCGCGACCAATTAAGCAACGACTAGCAAATAATGCAAAGTAACGTAAGACAGGAAAATGTATGGTAGTGATTCGTGCATCGGAAACCTTCCTAGTTTCCCCTACAGTGATAGTATTAATAAATCCCTCCACATCATCATGATGTGGTTCTTCTGTCTTGCCCCCGAAAGGGACAAAACAAACCCGACAAAAATCATAAAGTGACATCTCCTTATGCTCATCATATAAATGAAACTCCACCGTAGGTGGTGAGTTCCTAGAATGAAAATGAAAGTTTTGCACAAAGGTATTTGTGAGCAAGAGATACTGATCGCATTGGTCATGGAGGAAAGCGGTGAGGCCTGCATTATGAGCCAACTCATGAAAATCTTCATAAATCCCGGCTGCTCTCAAGAAATCCTCAGAAGTCCATTCACACGCCCGAACCTCCGTGGTGCGCGGCAAATTATACTTAGGCTTCGGTGCCTTTTCCTTCGAGCTTTGGCTCGATGAGCCCCTCAATAATCTCCTCATCATTTTCTAAAAAATTCTGAAATTTTTAGTAACTTCAAAATAAAAGTAAACCAAACTCAATAATATTGATAGCAACTACTCCTACAAGTGCCTAGGGCCTATATCATGCATCAAAACTACTTTTGACCATATAAATTTGACATGCAAGCTCAAGAACAGGGTCACCTAAGCAGCAAAAATTTGCAATGAATAAAGCACTAGAACAAAAACTAATTGGACCAATGGAGGAGTCACATACCAAGGAACAATCTCCCCAAGCAGTTTTGTGAGAGGTGCTTTGAGCAAGGAGATCGAAAATGGCAGCAAAACGAGCTTGGACTCGGTTTGAGTTGGTTTTTCGTGTTTGGGGGAGGAAGATGAAGTGTGTGGCTGAAAGAATAAGTGGAGGAGGGCCACCATGGGCCCACGAGGCAGGGGGCGCGCCCTAGGGGGGTGGGCGCGCCCTCCAACATCGTGGCAAGGTGGCTGGCCCCCCTGGTGTGTTCTTTGTTCCATAAATCCTCAAATATTCTATAAAAAATCATATTTAATTTTCAGGGCATTTGGAGAACTTTTATTTTCGAGGTATTTTTATATTGCACGGATAATCAGATAACAGACAGAAAAATATTTATTTTTACTTTATTTTAACTAAATAACAGAAAGTATAGAGAGGGTACAGAAGGTTGTGCTTCTAGTTTCGTCCATCTCATGCTCGTCAAAAGGAATCCACTAACAAGGTTGATCAAGTCTTGTTAACAAACTCATTCCGATTAACATGAAACCAGAGAAGTTTCGAATAACACTAGGTTACCTCAATGGGGATATGCACATCCCCAATAATAAGTATATCATATTTCTTCTTGACAGTAGGAAGAGGACATTCAAAACCTCCAAATATAATCGATGGAATTTTTTCGATAGAATTGATACTATGAACTTGAGGTTGTTTCCTCGGAAAGTGTACCGTATGCTCATTACCATTAACATGAAAAGTGACATTGCCTTTGTTGCAATCAATAATAGCCCCTGCGGTATTAAGAAAAGGTCTTCCAAGAATAATAGACATACTATCGTCCTCGGGAATATCAAGAATAAAAAAGTCCGTTAAAATAGTAACGATTGCAACCACAACAGGCACGTCCTCACAAATACCGACAGGTATAGCAGTTGATTTATCAGCCATTTGCAAAGATATTTCAGTAGGTGTCAACTTATTCAAGTCAAGTCTACGATATAAAGAGAGAGGCATAACACTAACACCGGCTCCAAGATCACATAAAGCAGTTTTAACATAGTTTCTTTTAATGGAGCATGGTATAGTAGGTACTCCTGGATCTCCAAGTTTCTTTGGTATTCCACCCTTAAAAGTATAATTAGCAAACATGGTGGAAATTTCAGTTTCTGGTATGTTTCTCTTATTTGTAATAATATCTTTCATGTACTTAGCATAAGGATTTGTTTTAAGCATATCAGTTAATCGCATATGCAAAAATATAGGCCTAATCATTTCAGCAAAGCGCTCAAAATCCTCATCATCCTTTTTCTTGGATGGTTTGGGAGGAAAAGACATGGGTTTCTGAACCCAAGGCTCTCTTTCTTTACCATGTTTCCTAGCAACAAAGTCTTTCTTATCATAACTTTGATTCTTTGATTGTGGGTTATCAAGATCAACAGCGGGTTCAATTTCTACATCATTATCATTACTAGGTTGAGCATTATTATGAACATCATCATTAGCATTTTCATTAGGTTCATGTTCATTACCAGATTGAGTTTCAGCATCAGACATAGAGATATCATTTGGATTATCAGGTGGTTCAGCAATAGGTTCACTAGAAGTTTGCACAGTTCTATCATTTTTCTTTTTCTTCCTTTTAGAAGAACTAGGTGCATCAATATTATTTCTCTGAGAATCTTGCTCAATTCTCTTAGGGTGGCCTTCAGGATACAAAGGTTCCTGAGTCATTCTACCAGTTCTAGTAGCCACTTTAACATCATAATCATTTTTCTTACTATTCATCTCATTGAGCAATTCTTTTTGAGCTTTAAGTACTTGTTCTACTTGAGTGGTAACCATAGAAGCATGTTTGCTAGCAAGTTTAAGTTCACCTCTAATATTAGCCATATAGTCACCCAAGTATTTATTCATATCAGCATCTTGTTTTAATTGTCTACCAAAATAAGCATTGAAGTCTTCTTGCTTAAACATAAAATTATCAAACTCATCCAAGCATTGCTAGCAATTTTAGTAGGAGGGGTTTCAGCTTTATCATATCTATAGAGAGAATTTACCTTTACTACATGTGTCGGGTTATCGAGGTCTGGAGGTTCTTCAATAAATAAAGGATTAAGATCATATGTTTCTTCGACAGGCGGTAAATTAAGACCATGTATTTCTTCAATAGGAGGTAAATTCTTAACATCTTCAGCTTTAATACCTTTTTCTTTCATAGATTTCTTTGCCTCTTGCATATCTTCAGGATTGAGAAATAGAACACCTCTCTTCTTCGGAGTTGGTTTAGGAATAGGATCATTAATTGGAGCAGGAGCTGCCTCAGGAGCTGGCTCAGGATGTGACCAATTATTTTCATTTGTCAACATATTATTCAATAAGATTTCAACTTCATCCGGTGTTCTTTCCCTGAAAAGAGAACTAGCACAACTATCTAGGTAATCTCTGGAAGCATCGGTTAGTCCATTATAAAAGATATCAAGTATTTCATTTTTCTTAAGAGGATGATCAGGCAAACCATTAAGTAACTTGAGAAGCCTCCCCCAAGCTTGTGGGAGACTCTCTTCTTTAATTTGCACAAAGTTGTATATTTCCTTTAAAGCAACTTGTTTCTTATGAGCACAGAAATATTTAGCAGAGGAGTAATAAATCATATCCTGGGGGCTACGCACACAACCAGGATCAAAAGAATTAAACCATATCTTAGCATCACCCTTTAATGAGAACAGAAATATTTTAAGGATATAAAAGTAGCGAGATCTCTCATCATTAGTGAACAGGGTGGCTATATCATTTAATTTAGTAAGATGTGCTACAACAGTTTCAGATTCGTAGCCATAAAAAGGATCAGATTCAACCAAAGTAATTATATCAGGATCAACAGAGAATTCATAATCCTTATCAGCAACACATATAGGTGAAGTAGCAAAAGCAGGGTCAGGTCTCATCCTAGCATTTGGAGATTGCTTATTCCATTTAGCTAATAACCTTTTGAGTTCATATCTATCTTTGCAAGCTAAAATGGCTAAAGAAGCATCTTGATCAAATAAATAACCCTCAGGAATAACAAGTGATTCTTCATCATCACTTTCATCTTCATAATCAGATTCAATATTTTCAATCTCTCTAGCCCTAGAAAGTCATTCCTCGAGAAAATCACTAAGTGGCATAGTAGTATCAGGCATAGAGGTAGTTTCATCATAAGTATCATGCATAGCAGAAGTAGCATCATCAATAACATGCGACATATCAGAACGAATAGCAGAAGCAGGTGTAGGTGTCGCAAGCTTACTCATAACAGAAGGTGAATCAAGTGCAGAGCTAGATGGAAGTTCCTTACCTCCCCTCGTAGTTGAGGGATAGATCTTGGTTTTTGGATCTCTCAAGTTCTTCATAGTGATAAACAGATATAAATCCCAAGTGACTCAAAGAATAGAGCTATGCTCCCCGGCAATGGCGCTAGAAATTAATCTTGATAACCCACAAGTATATGGGATCGCAACAGCTTTCGAGGGTAGAGTATTCAACCCAAATTTATTGATTGAACACAAGGGGAGGCAAAGAATATTCTCAAGTATTAGCAGCTGAGTTGTCAATTCAACCACACCTGGAAACTTAGTATCTGTAGCAAAGTGTTTAGTAGCAAAGTAATACGATAGTGATGGTAACGGTAACAAAAGAGTAATGAAAGCAAAGTAATGTTTTTGGTATTTTGTAGTGATTGTAACAATAGCAACGGGAAAGTAAATAAATGTAAACCAATATATGGAAAGCTCGTAGGCATTGGATCAATGATGGATAATTATGCCAGATGTGGTTCATCATGTAACAGTCATAACATAGGGTGACACAGAACTAGCTCCAATTTGTCAATGTAATGTAGGCATGTATTCCGAATATAGTCATACGTGCTTATGGAAAAGAACTTGCATGACATCTTTTGTCCTACCCTCCCGTGGCAGCGGGGTCCTAATGGAAACTAAGGGATATTAAGGCCTCCTTTTAATAGAGAACCAGAACAAAACATTAGCACATAGTGAATACATGAACTCCTCAAACTACGGCCATCACCGGTAAGTATCCCGATTATTTTCACTTTGGAGTTAACGGATCATAACACATAATAGGTGACTATAGACTTGCAAGATCGGATCTAGAACTCTCATATATTGATGAAAAAAATAATAGGTTCAGATCTAAAATCATGGCACTCGGGCCCTAGTGACAAGCATTAAGCATAGCAAAGTCATAGCAACATCAATCTCAGAACATAGTGGATACTAGGGATCAAACCCTAACAAAACTAACTTGATTACATGGTGAATCCCATCCAACCCATCACCGTCCAGCAAGCCTACGATGGAATTACTCACGCACGGCGGTGAGTATCATGAAATTGGTGATGGAGGATGGTTGATGATGACGACGGCGACGAATCCCCCTCTCTGGAGCACCGAACGGACTCCAGATCAGCCCTCCTGAGAGATTTTAGGGCTTGGCGGCGGCTCCGTATCGTAAAACGCGATGATTTCTTCTCTCTATTTTTTTCTCCTCGAAAGCAGTTATATAGAGTTGGAGTTGGAGTCGGGGGGTCTCCAGGGGGCCCACGAGGTAGGGGGGCGCGCCCTAGGGGGGGCGTGCCCCCCACCCTCGTGAGAAGGGTGTGGGCCCCCTGGTCTTCATCTTTGGCGAGGATTTTTTATTATTTATTGTAAGATATCCCGTGGAGTTTCAAGTCATTCGGAGAACTTTTTTTTTTGCACATAAAACAACATCATGGCAATTCTGCTGAAAACAGCGTCAGTCCGGGTTAGTTCCATTCAAATCATACAAGTTAGAGTCCAAAACAAGGGCAAAAGTGTTTGGAAAATTAGATACGACGGAGACGTATCAAGTCCCCACGCGGCTCACCTCCTAGAAAGAGAAGGGCCTGTCCTGGGGTTCTTTGGTAGAGCTGACCGGACTCCAGACCTGCATCCAGAACATGACGAACAAGAAAATCAATCTTGTCAATGTGGTCCAGGTTATGCTCTTCCGCCGGATCCTTCCGTGTCAACGACGGGCATTTGATTTGTGGGAGTTCGACTCGGCCAAGCACCAGACGTTGCAAGAGCTCTATGACACGACGCACGAGGATGTCTGGAGGGTGTTGTTCAAGAGCGCCGAGATTCCTCCCTCCCTCACTGAGGACCGCAGACTCAGCGCAAAGCGCCGCGCCAATCCGGTAGGTTTTTATATCTCTCAGGGTATTCATTTGCCCCGTTTTAGTTATGTGCAGGATCTAAGCTTCCATGTCATTAACAGGACTGGATAGAGACAGCGGAGCAACTTGATTGCCCAGCCCCCCTGCCCGAGGATCCTGCAGACGCTCTTCTAACGAAGATGCTAACTCCGACACCTTACGAGGTGCCGGCAAAGAAGGCCAAGAAGAAGGCCACGGGGACCCGAAAGGGTCTCAGGTGCAAGGTTGTATCAGACTCATCGTTTGATGATTCCGATGCACACTCCTCGCATGGAAACGAGGAGGACGAGGAGAAAAGTTCTCCCCCCCAGCCAGGGGAGACAAGAAAAGGAAGGACGACCCATCCGGGGAGGCCGAAGGGTCCAAGAAGGGAAGGACCCTCCCTCCGGACTGCGCCACGACGGCCGCCGACAGCGGCGACGAGTGGCTACCCAGGGACAAGCCCCTGGCGAAGTCGTAAGTGTCCGGACACCATAGTACTTCATGGTATGTTTCATTGCACCGCCTCTCCTCATGCCGAACATGATTATGCAGTCCGTCCCGAGCTCATCTCACCGTACCCTCGTCGAGCGGCTCTTTGGACTCGTCGGATATGAACAGCGGTTCTTGAGGGAGTCCTGGATTAGGGGGTCTCCAGACAGCCGGACTATATCCTTTGGCCGGACTGTTAGACTATGAAGATACAAGATTGAAGACTTCGTCTCGTGTTCGGATGGGACTCTACTTGGCGTGGAAGGCAAGCTAGGCAATACGGATATGTATATCTCCTCCTTTGTAACCGACCTTGTGTAACCCTAGCCCTTTCCGGTGTCTATATAAACCGGAGGGTTTTAGTCCGTAGGACAACATACAATCATACCATAGGCTAGCTTCTAGGGTTTAGCCTCTTCGATCTCGTGGTAGATCAACTCTTGTAATACTCATATCATCAAGAATAAATCAAGCAGGACGTAGGGTTTTACCTCCATCAAGAGGGCCCGAACCTGGGTAAAACATCGTGTCCCCTACCTCCTGTTACCATCCGCCTAGACGCACAGTTCGGGACCCCCTACCCGAGATCCGCCGGTTTTGACACCGACGTTGGTGCTTTCATTGAGAGTTCCTCTGTGCCGTCATCATCAGGCTTGATGGCTCCTTCGATCATCGTTAGGAATGCAGTCCAGGATGAGAATTTTCTCCCCGGACAGATTTTTGTATTCGGCGGCTTTGCACTGCGGGCCAATTCGCTTGGCCATGTGGAGTAGATTGAAAGCTACGCCCCTGGCCATCAGGTCAGGTTTGGAAGCTTGAACTACATGGCCGATATCCGCGGAGACTTGATCTTCGACGGATTCAAGCCCCTGCCGAGTGCGCCGCACTGTCACGATGGGCATGATTTAGCTCTGCCGCCGAACAGTGCCCCGGAGGCCGCACCCGCATCCGCTCTGACCTTTAATTCGGAGCCAACTGCGCCGACCGAGGGCGGGTGGCTAGACCCCGCCGCGGAGGCTGCAGCCTCAACGGCAATCGAGCCGAACACCAACCTTATCCTTCGCGAGGCCCGTGACTCCCCATCGCCGGACTCTCCTCCGGACTCTGGACCATCCGCACCCCTGCCAATCAAATCTGATTCGGCGCCGATCATGGAGTTCACTGCCGCGGATATCTTTCACCACTCGCCCTTCGGCGACATACTGAATTCACTAAGGTCTCTCTCTTTTTCAGGAGAGTCCTGGCCGGATTATGACCGGTAGGATTGGGATGCGGACGAGGAAGAAATTCGATGCCCATCCACCACCCACTTCATAGCCACTGTCGACGGTATGGACGACGATGCAGGAGACGAATAGGAACCAGCGCCTGTAGGGCACTAGAAAGCCACCTCGTCATATGGCATATATATGGTGGACACACCCAAAGAAGGCAATGGCGACGAGACAGCGGAGGATGACCCCTCCAAGAAGCAACCCAAGCGCCGACGTCACCGGAGCCGCTCTAAGTCCCGCTAAAGCAAAAGTGGTGATACCGGCACAGGAGATAATAACACTCCGGATAGTGCCGAAGATGGCAACAATCCCCTCCAGCATGATCTAGGACAGGAGGATGGAGAGGCCAGCCCTCCAGAAAGAGCGGCAGATGGAGAGGCGGAGGATGATAATTACATGCCCCCCTCCGAAGACGAGGCAAGCCTCGACGATGACGAATTCGTCGTGCCAGAGGATCCCGTCGAACAAGAGCGCTTCAAGCGCCGGCTTATAGCCACGGCAAATAGCCTTAAGAAAAAGCAGCAACAGCTTCAAGCTGATCATGATCTGCTAGCTGACAGATGGACTGAAGTCCTCGCGGCCGAGGAATATAAACTCGAACGCCCCTCCAAGAGTTACCCAAAATGCAGGTTGCTACCCCGACTGGAGGAAGAAGCGTATGATGCGGCTGATCGGCCACCTCGTGGCCGCGATAGAGAGGCATTCCAGCCAAAAGCTCAGCCTGCACCCCCACGCCATTCAAATAAACAGGCATGGAGAAATACGCCAGACCTGCGAGACGTATTGGAGGACAAAGAAAAACATGCAAGATCGATCTACGGATCACGAGGGCGCGCCACTATGCGAGACGATAAACGTCACGCCGGATACAGTAAAAGTAAATCCGGCCGGGCCGAACACAGCGGGTAAGACTCATTGGAGCTGCGTCGCGATATAGCCCAGTACAGAGGTGCCGCACACCCCTTATGCTTCACAAATGAAGTAATGGATCATCAAATCCTAGAGGGTTTCAAACCCGTAAACATAGAATCATACGATGGCACGACAGATCCTGCGGTATGGATCGAGGATTTCCTCCTGCACATCCACATGGACCGCGGTGATGACCTACACACAATCAAATACCTCCCACTCAAACTTAAAGGACCAGCTCGGCATTGGCTCAACAGCTTGCCAGCATAGTCCATTGGCTGTTGGGAAGATCTGGAAGCCGCATTCCTCGACAACTTTCATGGCACTTATGTACGACCACCAGACGCCGATGACCTGAGCCATATAATTCAGCAGCCAGAGGAATCGGCCAGGCAATTATGGACATGGTTCCTAAAAAAGAAATATCAAATCGTCGACTGTCCGGATGCAGAGGCCCTAGCAGCTTTTAAACACAACATCCGCGACGAGTGGCTAGCCCGCCACCTTGGTCAGGAAAAGCCAAAATCTATGGCAGCCCTCACGACACTCATGACCCGCTTTTGTGCGGGAGAAGACAGTTGGCTGGCTCGCAGTAATAACATATCAAAGAACCGTGGTACTTCAGATACCAAGGACGGCAACGGCAAGTCACGTCGCAAAAAACATAAGCGCCGCATTAACAGCGACAATACCGAGGATACGACAGTCAATGCTGGATTCAAAGGCTCTAAACCCGGTCAGCGGAAAAAGCCATTTAAAAGAAGCACTCTGGGCCCGTCCAGTTTGGACCGCATACTCGATCGCTCGTGTCAAATACACGGCATCCCCGACAAGCCAGCCAACCACACCAATAGGGATTGTTGGGTACTCAAGCAGGCCGGCAAATTAATTGCCGAAAACAAAGATAAGGGGCCACATAGCGATGACGAGGAGGAGCCCTGGCAGCCGAATACCGGAGGACAGAAGAGGCTCCCCCCACAAGTGCGGACGGTGAACATGATATACGCAACCCACATCCCCAAGAGGGAGCGGAAGCGTGCGCTCTGGGACGTATATGCGTTGGAGCCCGTCGCCCCAAAGTTCAATCCATGGTACTCCTCTCCGGTCACCTTCGATCGCAGGGACCACCCCACTAGTATCCGTCATGGCGGATTTGCCGCACTGGTCCTAGACCCAATCATTGACGGATTTCACCTCACTGGAGTCCTTATGGATGGCCGCAACAGCCTGAACCTGCTTTACCAGGACACAGTGCGCAAAATGGGTATAGACCCCTCAAGGATCAAACCCACAAAAACAACCTTTAAAGGCGTCATACTAGGTCTAGAGGCCCATTGCACAGGCTCACTCACACTGGAAGTGGTCTTCGGATCCCTGGATAACTTCCGAAGCGAAGAGTTAATCTTCGATATAGTCCCATTCCGCAGTGGCTATCATGCACTGCTTGGGCGAACCGCATTTGCGAGATTCAATGCAGTACCGCATTATGCATACCTCAAGCTCAAGATGCCAGGACCTCGGGGGGTCATTACAGTTAATGGAAACACAGAGCGCTCTCTCTGAACGGAGGAGCACACTGCTGCCCTTGCAGCAGAAGCACAAAGCAGCCTCTTAAGGCAACCCACTAGTTCGGCGATTAAGGACCCAGACAACTTCAAGCACGCCCAGAGTAATCTACAACCGGACCGCCTGGCACGTTCCGAGCTCGCATAGCAATGCGGCCCCCACACCGGTCCCAGCCAAACGGCGAAACCCGTGCCACGCGTACATAATTACGCATTAAAAATACCATGGGCACAGGCGGGGAAGGGGGCACGAATACGGCACGCCCCAAGACGCGGCTTAAACCGCACTAGGGGCTTCCTGCTTTGTTATTTTTCTCTCTTTCAGGACATTAATCTCTGGAAACCCTGTCCGGTAGCATGATTGCCGAACACATGATGCAGCAACCAAGGAGGCAGAAAGCTATATCACACCACGAAACTCCTAGGTGGATTACGATAACGAGTGAAATACTTGCTTTAATATTATTCCTCAGCTTGCCCTTGGAGGGGACATAGTCCTACTTTTTGCTTATTACACTGCATGAATCATTCCGCTTTAAAGCACCTTTTTGAATAAACAATGCATAGCATTACGACTATCATTGCATTCTTCTTTATATATATATATATATGTTCATTCATGACATCCAGCACCCGTACACTCTGGTACGGCCAATACGCTAGGGGCTTAAGCATACCCCACAATACAGCGTGAGAAGTCCGGACACTTTCAACAGTGCGGCACCCCGAACTTATCATTATATGCATCAGCTCCGAATCATGTCTTGGGTCAATAATTGGGTTTGCCCGGCTCCCATGTTTTGGTACCTTACGTTCTGCTATATCGGCTAAGGTAGCACTAGGAGAACTACTGCGATTGTGCCCCGGTTCTGCTGGGCTAGGCACCTCAGTCGAGAAAGCTAAAACTGACTGTCATGATAAGGCGAGAGACTGGTCGCTGTTCGAGAGGTTTTCAAGTCCTTAAAGACTTATGCCGCTTAGAGCGAGGAGTCGGCCCTGTCCGGCTTAAGGTGTGTATCGCGCCCCGAGTTCGGCCTTCCGAACACTAGGGGCTTCGCCGAAATTTAAAATTATAGAATTCTATGGCTAAGTGAGAGTGATAACGCATTATAGTCCGATTGCCTTGTTCGTTGTGCTGAGCACCTCCCTCGAAGGACCCAACAATGGGAACAAGAGTGCTCAGGTTTATCCCGAACACCCCAGCACTCGTGGCGTGGGGGCAGAAGCCGACGACTAGCCATCTCTAATATTCGATAAACAGCCGAACAGAAGGTAATATTTTAAATTCAAACAAGCGTTGCATAGCGCATATGAACAAGTTTTCATAACTACAGATTACACGAGCGAGTTCACTCGAATATTATATCTTTCGTACACTTGTCTGCTACGAGACGAGCACCCTTCAGGACACCCTCATAGTACATCTCGGGGTGGCGATGCTCCTTGCCCTCCGGCGGCCCTTCCTTAATCAGCTTCACGGCGTCCAGCTTGGCCCATTGCACCTTCACACGGGCGAAAGCCCGGCGTGCACCTTCGATGCAGACGGACCGCTTGACGACTTCCAGCCATGGGCGGGCATCCACAAGCCGCCTCACCAGGCAAAAGTAGTTGTTCGGAAGGGCATCGCCAGGCCACAGCCGGACTATAAAGCCCTTCATGGCCTGTTCAGCCGCCTTATGTAGCTCGACCAGCTACTTTAGCTGGTCGCTCATAGGCACCGGGTGTTCGGTCCCAGTATATTGGGCCCAGAACAACTTCTCCGTTGAGCTTCCCTCCTCGGCCTAGTAAAACATTGTGTCATCCGACATGCTGCGGGGCAAATCTGTGAATGCTCCTGGAGAGCTCCGGTTTCGGGTAAGTAACAAGTAATTTACTTTCACATGCTTGCTTTGCATATAGAATGCCTTACCTGCCGCTATCTTCTTCATCGCATCAATCTCCTGGAGGGCCTTTTGGGCTTCGGCCTTGGCACTCTTTGCACTCTTGAGGGCCGCGGCAAGCTTAGACTCTCGCGTCTTCAAGTCAAGCTCCAACGCCCCGTGCTTCGTCACGAGAGCATGGAGCTCTTGTTGCACCTCGACCACCCGTGCCTCATACCTTTTCCGCTCAGTGCGCTCCTTGGCTGCTTTGTTTTCAGCCTCGGATAGCGCTTGCTTCAGGGTCGCCACCTCGGTTGTGGCCCCTGGTAAATTTACGATGTTCCTGTCATTTTGCAATTGCATTCTTTTTATACACATCCATAGACTAGGTACTACTTACCTTTGTTCTCCTCGAGCTGCCTCTTGGCAAGGCCGAGCTCGTCCTTGGACCCTTTAAGGTCCTGCTTCAGTGCGGCGACCTCCGCAGTCAGTGCGGCAGAGGCCAGCAGCGAAGCCTGCATACGCATATAGACATACTTATATTAGACTCCTGCGATATTGTTTGATCCTCTGTTCGGCTTTTCTTTGTGAACACCGAACAGAGCATCAGGGGCTACTGTCTATGCGGTAACATTTCTCCTATATTTCAAAAACTTACCTCAAAGCCTGTTAGAAGACTAGCACAGGCTTCAGTCAGTCCGCTCTTGGCGGACTGAACCTTCTAGACCACCGCACTCATAATAGTGCGGTGCTCTTCGTCAATGGAAGCACTGCGAAGCGCTCCTAGCAGATTGTCCGGTGCCTCTGGATGGGCAAAGGTCACCGGCACAGGCGTCCCTCTTGGAAGGAGGCCGCCTGCCCGAGTCCGGAACCACTGGAGGTTCCGGCGCGGTGTTCGGCTGAGGGCCGAACTCGGAGCCCTCGAGGGCTTTGCTCCCCCTGCTCCCGGAGTCCGGAAGGTCACTTTGAGGCGCTTCCAGGATTGTCTCCCCTTGACCCAGTGCCTCTTGAGACAACACCTCGGCATTGTCCGTAGGGCAAGGGGAGGTGGCGATCGAAAGTGGATCGCTATCCATATCCGACGAGCCCAGGGAGCCGTCCGATGAGGATACGTCGATACAGGTTCGGGGCGGTCTGCACAATCATAATTCGGCGTTAGGAGAAGAAGTGCGACAAAGGAATGCTATGAGTTACTCTGGTATCCAAATACTTACGACTTCGCCAGGGGCTTGGCCCTGAGCAGCCACTCATCTTCGCCTTCGGCGGCGGTGGTGGAACTGTCCGGAAGGAGAGTCCTTTCCTTCTTGGACCCTTCGGCCCCCCCAGTTGGGGCGGCCTTCCTTTTCTTGTCTCCCCCGACTGGAGGGGGAGCGTCTTCATCTTCCTCCTCGTCTTCGTGGGAGGAGTGTGCCGAGGAGTCCTCGGACGATGAGTCCGATATCACCTGGCGCCGGGGACTCTTTCGGGTTCCCTTGGCCTTCTTGGTCTTCTCCGGCACCTTGTAAGGAGCCGGAGTCAGCCTCTCCGTCAGGAGAGCGTCCGCAGTGTCTTCGGGCAGAGTGACCGGACAGTTATCTACCCCGACGTCTCCACCCAGTCCTATCAAAGGTATGGAGCTCAGACCCCGCACATGATTAAGCTAGGGGAAATAAATATCCTACTGGATGTATAGAACTCACCGAACGCGCTAGGCGCTTTGCGCTTAGCCCGCGGTCCTCGGCGAGAGAGGGCGGGACCTCGACGCCCTTGAACAGCACCCTCCAGATGTCCTTATGCGTCGTATCGAAGAGCTCGCTCAGAGTCTGGTGCTGGGCCAGGTCGAACTCCCACAAGTTAAAATCCCGTTGTTGACACGGGAGGATCCGACGGATGAGCATGACCTGGACTATGTTGACAAGCTTGAGCTTCTTGCTTGCCATACTCCGGATACATTTCTGGAGTCTATCCAGCTCCACCGATGAACCCCACGACAAGCCCTTCTCTTTCCAGGAAGCGAGCCGTGTAGGGAATCCGGATCGAAACTCGGGGGCCGCCGCCCATTTGGTGTCGCGCGGCTCGGTGATGTAGAACCAGGCTGATTGCCACCCCTTTATGGTCTCCACGAAGGAGCCCTCAAGCCATGTGACATTGGGCATCTTGCCCGCCATGGCTCCGCCGCATTCTGATTGTTGGCCTCCCACCACCTTCGGCTTGATGTTAAAGGTCTTCAGCCATAGGCCGAAGTGGGGCCAGACGCGGAGGAAAGCCTCATAGACGATGATGAATGCCGAAATGTTGAGGATGAAGTTCGAGGCCAGATCATGAAAGTCCAGCCCGTAGTAGAACATGAGACCGCAGACGAATGGATGAAGGGGAAACCCTAGTCCGCGGAGGAAGTGGTGGAGGAAGACTACCCTCTCGTGAGGTTCAGGGGTAGGAACGATCTGCCCCGCAGCGGGCAGCCGATGCGCGACATTCGCGGCCAAGTATCCGGCTCCGCGCAGCTTCTTGATGTGTCCCTCCGTAACGGAGGAAGCCATCCATTTGCCTCCCACTCCGGACATGATTGGAGAAGGTTGAGGGGAAGGATGTGGGCTTGGGCGTCGGAGCTCGAGTGCGCAAGAGTAGATGAGCAAGGAGGAAGAAGGCGTGGGTAGAAAAAGGTTAAACCTTGTCCCTTTATAAGGGCGGCTGAAACTATGCGCCCCCACCAGCCTGGTAAAACTCGCTTATCCCCCAAGCGCCGTAATCGATGGTGCGGTTGGGTTACGCACGCCCGTATTGATGAGAACCCCGTAATAAGGGGGACACGATCTCTGCTTTGACAAGACGTGTCAAAAAACTGCCTCGCGTTATGTGCGGGGCTAGTTAAAGGAAACGGTTCGAATAATCACCAGGCCATGGCATAATGTCATGTTGCCAAAACAAGTCAGCAAATTAGATTTGTGGAAATATTATTCTCTCTACGGTGGTATGTGGAACTTATTTTGCAGGGTCGGACACTATCCTTGTATTCAAATTCTTCCATGGTGTATTCGGAGGAGGAACCCTCCTTGGAATGCCGAAGACAATACTGCGTGCCGGACTCATCGTCATTGAAGCCTAGTTCAGGGGCTACTGAGGGAGTCCTGGATTAGGGGGTCTCCAGACAGCCGGACTATATTCTTTGGCCGGACTGTTAGACTATGAAGATACAAGATTGAAGACTTCGTCTCGTGTCCGGATGGGACTCTACTTGGCATGGAAGGCAAGCTAGGCAATACGTATATGTATATCTCCTTGTCGGAGTAATTGGACACGGATACCTCGAAGACGGCGAGACAAGAATTCAAGACATCGGGGCTAGCAAAGCCCCTCAGTCCAACTACCTACCCGGCGGCTGACTGCTGGATGCTGACTACTCCACCAGGCCGACTGCTGGCTGCCGACTGCTCCACCAGGCCGACTGCTGGCTGCTGACTGCTCCACCAGGCCGACTACTGGCTGCCGACTGCTCCACCAGGCCGACTGCTGACTGCTGACTCCTCCACCAAGCCGACGGATGGCTGCTGACTGCTCCACCAGGCCGACTACTGGCTGCCGACTGCTGGCTGCCGACTCCTCCACCAGGCCGACTGCTGGCTGCCGACTCCTCCACCAGGCCGACTGCCCGAAGTCAACTACAGCCTGACGCGACCCCGACGTGATGGCCGTACCCGGCATTGTTCACGTGACACCCCAGCCATCATGTACAGTGTCCCTTGTCCCTGGGCACTATTTATGAAGTGACCCAGGGGACAAGGATGACACCCCACCATGCCACTGGCTAGCTAGCTACCATGCCTACATGGCTTACATCCTAAGCTAGCTCCCACTATATATAGCTAGCCATCCACCCATCCTCACACACACACGTATGAGCATCACACTCCCACGGCCACACATGGCCAGGCACACGCGCCACACTAGCTAGCTAGCTCTCATTGCTACTGATCTCAGATACAGCTCCAGGAGCACTTTGTACTGCCTGATGTACACCCCAGATATATACTCAGACATGCAGGAGTAGGGGTGTTATCTCTCCGGAGAGCCCCGAACCTGGGTAAACTAGCGCGTGCTACTCGCATACCCGTCCCTGGATATTCCGGCAGCAATCTTGCCCTCACACGAAGCCACCTTGTGGCATATGTCGTCTTGCACCCCCCATGAGAATACCACGACACTCCTCCTTTGTAACCGACCTTGTGTAACCCTAGCCCTTTCCGGTGTCTATATAAACCGGAGGGTTTTAGTCCATAGGACAACATACAATCATACCATAGGCTAGCTTCTAGGGTTTAGCCTCTCCGATCTCGTGGTAGATCAACTCTTGTAATACTCATATCACCAAGAATAAATCAAGAAGGACGTAGGGTTTTACCTCCATCAAGAGGGCCTGAACCTGGGTAAAACATCGTGTCCCCTGCCTCCTGTTACCATCTGCATAGACACACAGTTCGGGACCCCCTACCCGAGATCCGCCGGTTTTGACACCGATAGTTCTCTTACGACCGCTTCCACCCCTCGCCCTACGAACAACGCCGAGGTGTTGTCTCAAAAGGCACCGAGACAAGGGGAGGTGGTCCTGGGGGCGCCTCGAGGCGACTTCCTGGACCCTGGGTACCAAGGGAGAGAGGCTCCTACGGGCTCCGAGTTCGGGCCCCGGCCAGAACCTTCGGCGGTTCCGGACTCCGGCGGGCGGTCCCCCGTTAAGGGGGCCAACCATCTGTGCCGGTGTCCTCTGTCCATCCAGAGGCACCAGACAACTTGCTGGAAGCGCTTCAAAGCGCTTCCATCGACGAAGAGCACCGCATAATCATGAGTCCGATGGTCGAAAAGGTTCAGTCCGCCAAAAATGGACTGACCGAAGCTCGCGCCAGCCTCCTAACAGGCTTTGAGGTAAGCAATCAAAATATAAGAAAATATTACCGCATAGATAGTAGCCCCTGATGCTTTGTTCGGCGTTCAAGAAGAAAAGCCAAATAGAGGATCAAATGATGACTCAAGAGTCTAATCAGAATGTATCTATGTGTATGTGCAGGCTTCACTGCAGGCCGCTGCTGCACGTACTGCAGAGGTCTCTGCACTGAAGCAGGACCTGGAGCGGTCCAAGACCGAGCTCGGCCTTACCAACAGGCAGCTCGAGGAGAACAAAGGTAAGAAATACCTTTGTCTATATATTTTAAAAAGAAGTTTGGTTGTAAAGTAATAGGATCATCATGGATTTGTCAGGGGCCACGACCGAAGTGGCGACCCTGAGGAAGGCGTTGGCCAAGGCCGAAGATAAAGCGGCCAAGGAGCACATTGAATGGGAAAAGCAAGAAGCCCGAGTAGGCGAGGTGCAGAAAGAGCTCCAGGCTCTTGCCAAAAAGCACGAGTCCTTGGAGCTTGACTCTAAGACACGAGAGTCCGAGCTCGCGCAGGCGCTTGAAAGCGTCCGGAGCGCCAAGGCGGAAGCCCACAAGGCCCTTTAGGAGATTGACACGGTGAGGAAGATAGCATCGGGTAAGGCATTCATTATGAAAAGAAAGCACGTGAAGGAGACTTTCCTTTTTCTTACCCAAGTTCGGAGCTCTCCAGGAGCGTTTGCAGATCTTCCCTGCAGTGTACTGGATGCCGCGGAGTTTTACCGAGTTGAGGAGGGGAGCTCAACGGAGAAGTTGTTCTGGTCTCAGTATACTGGGACCGAACACCCCGTGCCCTTGAGCAACCAGCTGAAGCAATTGGTCGAGCTTCACAAGGCTTTCGAACAGGCCATGAGGGGCCTTATAGTCCGGATGTGGCCTGGCGAGCCCTTGTCTGGTAGCTACTTTGGTCTGGTGAGGCGGCTTGTGGAAGCATGCCCATGACTAGAAGTCATAAAGCGGTCCGCCTGCATCGAGGGTGCGCGCAGGGCTTTTGCTCGTGCGAAGGTGCACTGGGCGAAGCTGGACGCCGTGAAGCTGGTGAAGGAGGGGCCGTCGGAGGGCAAGGAGCATCACTGCCCCGAGAATTATTATGAGAGTGTCCTGAAGGGTTCCCTCCTAGTGGCAGATGAGTGTGCCAAAGATGTAATTTTTGAATGAACATGCTCATGTGATCCTATAATATGAAACGAGTTCATTTGCACCATGCGACGCTTTCTTAATTTAAAATATTACCTTCTGTGCGGCTGTTTATAAAATCTGAGAGTTGGCCAGTCGTTGGCTTCTGTCCCCATGTAACTAGTACTGGGGTGTTCGGGATAAAACTGAGCACTCTTTACCCCAATTTTGGGTCCTCCGAGGGAGGTGTTCAGCGCAATGAACCAGGCAATCGGACTATATAATGCTTTATCACTCTCACTTAGCCATAGAAGTTTACAATTTTAAATTTTGGCGAAGCCCCTAGTATTCGGTGGGCCGAATTTGGGGCGCTATACACGCCTAAGTCGGACAAGGCCGACTCCTCGCCCGAAGCAGAAAAAGTCTTTAAGGACTTGAGACCTCTTGAACAGTGACTAGTCTCTCACCTTATCATGACAGTTAGTTTTCGGCTTTCTCTACTTAGGTGTTTGTCCGGAAGAACCGGGACACAATCGCAGTAGTTCTCCCACCACTACCTTAGCCGATATAGCGGAACGTAAGGTACCAAAGCATGGGAGCCGAGCAAACCCAACATTTGACCAAAGACATGATTCGGAGCTGATGCATATAATGCTATAAGTTCGAGGTGCCGCACTGTCGAAAGTGTTCGGACTTCTTGCATCGTATTATGGGGTAAACGAGAGCCCCTGGCGAACTGACCGTACCCGAACGTGCGGGTGCGGATTGTCGTAAATGGACATATAAGAGAAAAAGAAAAAAACTTAAATAATGCAATGATAGACTATCGATATGCATTGTTATTTAAATAATACGTCGAAGCGTACTGGTACAAGTAGTGCAATAAGCAGAAAGCAGGACAATTTGAAATGTCCTATCCCAGGGCGAGCTGCGCATAGATTAGTATAAATAGGTATATCAATTATTATTATTAGAGACCACCTGGGGTTCCCGTGTTCATATTAGCTTCTTGCCGCCTTGGTTGTCGCTTCCGGAATGTGTCCGGCAATCGTACTGCCGGAAAAGGCTTCCAGAGAGTTAGGCCCTGAAAGAGAAAAGGAATGATAAAGGTATATAGCCCCTAGGGCGGTTAAGCCACATTGCGGGGCGTGTCCTGATCGTGCCCCCGCCTATGTCCATGGTATTTTCAGTGCATAGTTATGTACGCGCGGCACGGATTTCTTCGCTTGACTGGGACTGGGACGGGGGCCTAATAACCCACAAGTATAGGGGATCGCAACAGTTTTCGATAAGTAAGAGTGTCGAACCCAACGAGGAGCTAAAGGTAGAACAAATATTCCATCAAGTTCTATCGACCATCGATACAACTCTACGCACACTTGACGTTCGCTTTACCTAGAACAAGCATGAAACTAGAAGTACTTTGTAGGTGTTTCCGGAAAGGCTTGCAAGAAAGTAAAGAGCACGAAAATAAAACTAGGGGCTGTTAAGGTAAAGAAGCAACTAAAGTAAATATAGCGAGTGTGGAAAAGTGGTGGTAGGAGTGGCGAAATTGCCCCTAAGAAATTGACTACTTTACTAGACCGATAGCAAGTATTATGTGGGAGAGTGTACCACTGTAGATAGAGGGGGGAAGGTGATGGAGATGTTGGTGAATATGGCGGAGGTGTTGGTGTTGATCGTGGTGATGATGATGGCCCCCGGCGGCGTTCTGGCGCCACCGGAAGCGAGGGGGAGAGAGCCCCCCTCCTTCTTCTTCCTTGACCTTCTCCCTAGATGGGAGAAGGGTTTCCCCTCTGGTCCATGGCCTCCATGGCACGGGAGGGGCGAGAGCCCCTCCGAGATTGGATCTGTCTCTCTGTCTCTCTCTGTTTCTGCGTTCTCAGATTCTTCCCTTTCACCGTTTCTTATATTCCCAGAGATCCATAACTCCGATTGGGCTGAAAGTTTAACACGATCTCTATCCGGATATTAGCTTTCCTGCGGCGAAAGAAGGGATCCAACCGCCTTACAGGGAGGCCACGAGGGTCAGGGGCGCACCTGACACCCTGGGGCGCGCCCCCCTACATCGTGCCCCCCTCGGGCACCGTCTCGTGATGATTCCACTTCCCAAAATTCATAAATATTCCAAAATAAATCTCCGTCAGTTTTTATTCCGTTTGGACTCTGTTTGGTATGGGTTTTCTACGAAACAAAAAACATGCAACAAACAGGAACTGGCACTGGGCACTGGATCAATATGTTAGTCCCAAAATTAGTATAAAAAGTTGCCAAAAAGTATATGAAAGTTGAATAATATTGGCATGGAACAATCAAAAATTATAGATACGATGGAGACGTATCAGCATCCCCAAGCTTAATTCCTGCTCGTCCTTGAGTAGGTAAATGATATAAAAGATAATTTTTGATGTGGAATGCTACCTAGCATAATCTTGATCATATGTCTAATCATGGCATGAATATTAAGACATGAGTGATTCAAAGCAATAGTCTATCATTTGACATAAAAACAATAATACTTCAAGCCTACTAATAAAGCAATCATGTCTTTTCAAAATAACATGGCCAAAGAAAGTTATCCCTACAAAATCATATAGTGTGGCTATGCTCCATCTTCACCACACAAAATATTCACATCATGCACAACCCCGATGACAAGACAAGCAATTGTTTCATACTTTTGATGTCCTCAAACCTTTTCAACTTTCACGCAATACATGAGCATGAGCCATGGACATAGCACTATAGGTGGAATAGAGTATGGTGGTGGAGGTGAGAAAAAGGAGAAGATAGTCTCACATCAACTAGGCGTATTAACGGGCTATGGAGATGCCCATTAATAGATATCAATGTGAGGAGTAGGGATTGCCATGAAACGGATGCACTAGAGCTATAAGTGTATGAAAGCTCTAACTGAAACTAAGTGGGTGTGCAACCAACTTGCTTGCTCATGAAGACCTCGGGCATTTGAGGAAGCCCATCATCGGAATATACAAGCCAAGTTCTATAATGAAAATTCCCACTAGTATATGAAAGTGATAACTCAAGAGGCTCTCTATATGAAGAACATGGTGCTACTTTGAAGCACGAGTGTGGTAAAAGGATAGTAACATTGCCCCTTCTCTCTTTTTCTCTCATTTTTTATTTATTTTTTATTTGGGCCTTTTCTCTTTTTTATGGCCTCTTTTCTTTCTCTCTTTTTTATTTGGGCTTCTTTGGCCTCTTTTATTTATTTTTCGTCCGGAGTCTCATCCCGACTTGTGGGGGAATCATAGTCTCCATCATCCTTTCCTCACTGGGACAATTCTCTAATAATGATGATCATCACACTTTTATTTACTTACAACTCAATATTACAACTCGATATCTAGAACAAAGATATGACTCTATATGAATGCCTCCGGCGGTGTACCGGGATGTGCAATGATCTAGCGTAGCAATGACATCAAAAAACGGGCAAGCCATGAAAACATCATGCTAGCTATCTTACGACAATATGACAATGAATGCTCAAGTCATGTATATGATGATGATGAAAGTTGCATGGCAATATATCTTGGAATGGCTATGGAAATGCCATGATAGGTAGGTATGGTGGCTGTTTTGAGGAAGGTATATGGTGGGTTTATGGTACCGGCGGAAGTTGCGCAGTACTAGAGAGGCTAGCAATGGTGGAAGGGTGAGAGTGCGTATAATCCATGGACTCAACATTAGTCATAAAGAACTCACATACTTATTGCAAAAATCTATTAGTAATCAAAACAAAGTACTACGCGCATGCTCCTAGGGGGATAGATTGGTAGGAAAAGACCATCGCTCATCCGCGACCGCCACTCATAAGGAAGACAATAAATAAATAAATCATGCTCCGACTTTGTTACATAACGGTTCACCATACGTGCATGCTACGGGAATCACAAACCTCAACACAAGTATTTCTACAATCCACAACTAACCACTAGCATGACTCTAATATCACCATCTTTATATCGCAAAACTATTGCAAGGAATCAAACATATCATATTCAGTGATCTACAAGTTTTATGTAGGATTTTATGACTAACCATGTGAATGACCAATTCCTGTCATCTCTCTAAACAGATATAAGTGAATCAAGAGAGTTTAATTCTTTCTACAAAAGATATGCCCACGCTTTAAAAAATATAAGTGAAGCAAAAGAGCATTCTTCAAATGGCGGTTGTCTAAGTAAAGAGAAACATGCAATCCAAACTTCAAATGATATAAGTGAAGCACACGAAGCATTCTATAAAGCCATACTCAAAAAATATAAGTGAAGTGCAAAGATCATTCTATAAATCAACCAAGGACTATCTCATACCAGCATGGTGCATAAAAATAAAAATAAAACCTAAATGCAAAAGACGCTCCAAGACTTGCACATATCGCATGAACGAAACGAATCCGAAAACATACCGATACTTGTTGAATAAAGAGGGGATTCCTCCCCAGCATCCCCAAGCTTAGACACTTGAGTCTCCTTGAATATTTACTTGGGGTGCCTCGGGCATCCCCAAGCTTAAGCTCTTGCCCCTCTTCCTTCTTCTCACATCGAGACCTTCTCAATCATCGAACACTTCATCCACACAAAACTTCAACAGAAAACTCGGTAAGATCCGTTAGTATAATAAAGCAAATCACTACTCTAAGTACTTTTGCAAAGCAATTCATATTTTGTTTTTGCATTGTGTCTACTGTAATATAACTTTTTCATGGCTGAATCCACTAATATGAATCGATAGTTTCATCAAAACAAGCAAACTATGCATCAAAAACAGAATTTGTCTAAAACAGAAGAGTCTGTAATAATTTGAACATTCACCATACTTCTGATACTTGAAAAATTCTACCAAAATTAGGAAAAATAAAAAATTTGTACAGAAATATGGTGCAAAAAGAATCAGAACCATTTGACGTTCCAGTGAAAAATTAAATTCATGCACTACAGCCAAAGTTTCTGTCCTGCACCGCACAAACCAACAAGCATCGTAAACATCCTAAAGGCAAACCTTGGCACATTATTTTTATAATACAATGGAATTGTACAAGGGGATAATTATTTTTGTTGAAAAGTTTCTGTAGTCAAGATTCACAAGGTTGCCGTGAGCATGAACAAAGTTCAAGGAGCTCTCCCACTTCAATAGTGCTTGTCTTTTTCACTTTCACTTTCCTTTTTCAAAAGTTTTGGGTTCCCCTCTTTATTTTTGTTGTTTTTAAACTATATGAAAGCACTAAACAGAAATAAATGACTCTCTAACACTTCCAGGTTGTCTCCCTGGCAGCGCTTTCTTTAAAGCCATTAAGCTAGGCATATAGTGCTCAAGTAGTGAATCCACCCGGATCCCAAGGTATATCAAAGCCAATTTTAATTAACAATGATTTGTAATTTAGTAGTGAGCACAAAGCAACATATATCAAGCAATGACGAAGTCTAACTCTCTTCCCATGCATCGGCATGTCATAAAAGAACAATTCATGCACATCTAGTAAAGGCCAATGCATAGTATAAACAATTTCTTGCAATTTTATCATGTTGGAAACATAGAGAGGTGGAGATATAGTTCCTCTCTCATAATAATTGCAAGTAGGAGCAGCAAGCACATGCATATTATATTCATCAAAATCATCATGTGCAATGGTAAAAGGCAACCCATCAATATAATCCTTAATAAGTGTAAACTTCTCCGATATAGTGTAGTCGGGAGAATTCAAAAAGATAATAGGACTATCATGCGTGGGTGCAATAGCAACAATTTCATGTTTAACATAAGGAACTATAGCAAGTTCATCTCCATAAGCATAATTCATATTGGCATCTTGGCCATAAGCATAGCAAGCATCATCAAAAAAGGGATATTTCAAAAGAATCATAGGGATCATAACAGTCATCATAGCAATCATCCTTCGGTAAGCACGAAGGGGAATTAAACAATGTATGAGTTGAAGAGTTACTCTCATTAGAAGGTGGGCACGGGTGATCAATCCGCTCTTCCTCCTTTTGTTCTTTGCTCTCCTCCTCATCTTTTTCATCCAATGAGCTCACAGTGTCATCAACTTCTTCTTCCATAGATTCCTGCAAAATATTAGTCTCTTCTTGGACAGCGGAGACTTTTTTAATAAGTGCATTAATTTCATAATTGTATTCATAATTCTCTTAGCAATATTTGAGGATAGCTAAATTTTCAGATCTATAACAAGCATCATCAATATCATCAAACTCTTTAAACATAGATTCAATTTCATAAGCACCCATAAAAGCAACAAATTCCTCTATTTGTTCCACATCATAGTAATCATATATACCTCTAGCATAAGAAGCCAAGGTTTCATTATCATTAAATTTGCATGAAAAGGGGAGGTGTGGAGAATTCATCCTAGAGAAACAAGTATAATCATATTCCGAGCATAGTTGTCTAGCATACCACTTCAATATATAAATTTGATCCCATAATAGTTTCCCTTTTGTGTCAAGCGATAATCCCTAAAGTATTCATGTTGATCCAACGTTACTCCCATCACATAATTAAATGGGGTTTTCTCAGGATTATTAAAGTAGTACATAATATCTTTCACATAACCAACATCGAGGGTTTTAGGAGGTTCCCCATCTCCATGAGCAGAAAGTACACCTAATTTTTTTGGTATTTCGTGTTCCATATCCATAACTAAAGATAAAGAACAACTAAGAACAGCAAATAAAAATTACTTAGTGATAAAGCAAACAAGCACACACGAGAATATTCACCCCACGCTATTGCACCCTGGCAACGGCGCCAGAAAAAGGTCTTGATAACCCACAAGTATAGGGGATCGCAACAGTTTTCGATAAGTAAGAGTGTCAAACCCAACGAGGAGCTAAAGGTAGAACAAATATTCCATCAAGTTCTATCGACCACCGATACAACTCTACGCACACTTGACGTTCGCTTTACCTAGAACAAGCATGAAACTAGAAGTACTTTGTAGCTATTTTTGGAAAGTCTTGCAAGAAAGTAAAGAACACGAAAATAGAACTAGGGGCTATTAAGGTAAAGAAGCAACTAAAGTAAATATAGCGAGTGTAGAAAAGTGGTGGTAGGAGTGGCGAAATTGCCCCTAAGCAATTGACTACTTTACTAGACCGATAGCAAGTATTATGTGGGAGAGTGGACCGCTGTAGATAGAGGGGGGAAGGTGATGGAGATGTTGGTGAAGATGGCGGAGGTGTTGGTGTTGATTGCGGTGATGATGATGGCCCCCGGCGGCGTTCTGGCGCCACCGGAAGCGAGGGGGAGAGAGCCCCCCTCCTTCTTCTTCTTCCTTGACCTTCTCCCTAGATGGGAGAAGGGTTTCCCCTCTGGCCTCCATGGCACAGGAGGGGCGAGAGCCCCTCCGAGATTGGATCTGTCTCTCTGTCTCTCTCTGTTTCTGCGTTCTCAGATTCTTCCCTTTCACCGTTTCTTATATTCCCAGAGATCCGTAACTCTGATTGGGCTGAAATTTTAACATGATCTCTATCCGGATATTAGCTTTCTTGCGGCGAAAGAAGGGCTCCAACCGCCTTACGGGGTGGCCACGAGGGTCAGGGGCGCGCCCCCCTACCTCGTGCCCCCCTCAGGCACCGTCTCGCGATGATTCCACTTCCCAAAATTCATAAATATTCCAAAATAAATCTCTGTTAGTTTTTATTCCGTTTGGACTCCGTTTGGTATGGGTTTTCTGCAAAACAAAAAACATGCAACAAACAGGAACTGGCACTGGGCACTGGATCAATATGTTAGTCCCAAAAATAGTATAAAAAGTTGCCAAAAAGTATATGAAAGTTGAATAATATTGGCATGGAACAATCAAAAATTATAGATACGACGGAGACGTATCAGGGCCGAATTGCTAGGCGAGCTCTGATCGTGCCAGGCGATCCTGTTGCAGCTTGTTCCGGACTCGCTTGAAGGTGTTCGGGGGCTGTGACGCCGAATGAGTGGTCTGCCTTAAAAGGATGCTTTGTGCTTCTACTACAAGGGCCGCAGTGTGCTCTTCTGTGCGGAGCGAGCGTTCTATGTTTCCATTTACTATTATGACCCTCCTGGGTCCTGGCATCTTGAGCTTGAGGTATGCGTAATGTGGCACTGCATTAAATTTTGCAAATGTTGTCCGTCCGAGTAGTGCGTGATAGCCACTGTGAAACGGGACGATATCGAAGATTAACTCTTCGCTTTGGAAGTTGTCCGGTGATCCGAAGACCACTTCCAGTGTGATTGAGCCTGTGCAATGGGCCTCTACACCTGGGATGACGCCTTTAAAGGTGGTTTTGCTAGGTTTGATCCTCGAGGGATCGATACCCATTTTTCGCATTGTATCCTGATAGATCAGGTTCAGGCTGCTGCCGCCATCCATAAGGACTCGAGTGAGGTGAAATCCGTCAATGATGGGGTCTAAGACCAGTGCGGCGGATCCGCCATGACGGATGCTAGTGGGGTGGTCCCTGCGATCGAAGGTGATCGGGCAAGCAGACCATGGGTTGAACTTTGGGCGACGGGCTCCATCGCATAGACGTCCCTTAGTGCACGCTTTCGCTCCCTCTTGGGAATGTGGGTTGCGTATATCATGTTCACCATCTTCACTTGTGGGGGAAACCCCTTCTGTCCTCCTATGTTCGGCGGCCGGGGCTCCTCCTCATCATCGCTATGCGGCCCCTTGTCCTTGTTTTCGGCATTTAACTTGCCGGCCTGCTTGAACACCCAGCATTCTCTGTTCGTGTGATTGGCTGGCTTGTCGGGGGTGCCGTGGATTTGACACGAGCGATCCAGTATGCGATCCAAACTGGACGGAGCCGGAGTATTTATTTTAAATGGCTTTTTTCGCCGACCGGATCTAGAGCCTCTGAATCTGGCATTGACTGCCGTATCTTCGGTGTTATCGCCGTTGTTGCGGCGCTTTGGTCTATTACGATGTTGCGTACCGTTAACATCTTTGGTATCCAAGGTGTCCGGATTCCTTGATGTGTTGTTGCTATGAGCCAGCCAACTATCCTCGCCCATGCAAAAGCGGGTCATGAGTGTTGTGAGGGCTGCCATAGATTTCGGCTTCTCCTGGCCGAGGTGGCGGGCGAGCCACTCGTCATGGATGTTATGCTTGAATGCCGCTAGGGCCTCTGCGTCTGGACAGTCTACAATTTGGTTTTTCTTAGTCAGGAACCGAGTCCATAATTGTCCGGCCGATTCTCCTGGCTGCTGGGTTATATGGCTCAAGTCATCAGCATCCGGTGGCCGCACATAAGTGCCCTGGAAGTTGTCAAGAAATGCGTCTTCCAGATCCTCCCAAATGCCGACGGAATCTGCTGGCAAGCTGTTCAGCCAATGCCGAGCTGGTCCTTTGAGTTTTAGTGGGAGGTACTTGATGGCGTGTAGATCATCACCGCGAGCGTGGATGTGAAGGAGGAAATCCTCAATCCATACAGCGGGATCTGTTGTGCCATCGTATGATTCGATATTTACGGGTTTGAAACCCTCCAGGAATTCGTGATTCATAACTTCATCAGTGAAGCATACGGGGTGTGCGGCGCCTCTGTGCCGGGCTATATCCCGACGCAGTTCATACGAATCTTGTCTGCTGTATTCGGCCCGGCCGGATTTACCCTTGGTGTATCCGATGCGATGATCATCGTCCCGTGTTGGCGTGCGTGTCCGTGACCCGTATATTGACCTTACAATTTTTGCCTTACTGTCCAATACGTCTCGCAGGTCCCTTGTGTTGTCCCGGGCCTTAGTATTTTTGATTGAGTGGCGGCGGGGTCCAGGCTGAACTTCAGGCTGAAACGCCTCTCTGGCTCGGCCCCGCGGTGGCCGGTCAGCCGCATCGTACACTGGTGATTGAGGTTTTAATGCTTCCTCCTTGAGGTGAGGTAGCAACCTGCATTTTGGGTAACTCTTGGAGGGGCGCTTGAGTTCATACTCCTCGGCCGCAAGGACTTCGGTCCACCTGTCTGCTAGCAAGTCTTGATCAGCTTGAAGTTGTTGCTGCTTTTTCTTCAGGCTATTTGATGTGGCCATAAGTCGGTGCTTGAAGCTCTCTTGCTCGACGGGGTCCTCAGGCACGATAAATTCTTCGTCGCCGAGGCTCGCCTCATCTTCGGAGAGAGGCATGTAATTGTCCTCCTCCGGTTCTCCATCTGTTGCCCACTCTGGAGGGCTAGCTTGTTTGTCCTCTGGCTCTACATCGTGCTGGAGGGGATTCTTGTTGTCTTCGGCACTATCCGGAGTGTTATTGTCTCCTGTGCCGGTATCACTGTTCCTGTTGTGGCGGGATTTAGAGCGGCGCCGCTGACGTCGGTGCTTGGGTTGCTTCTTGGAGGGGTCATCCTCCGTTGTTTCGTCGCCATTGCCTTCTTTGGGGGTGTCCACCATGTATATATCATATGCTGAGGTGGCGGTCCAGCGCCCTGTGGGCGGTGGTTCCTGTTCATCTCCGGCGTCGTCGTCCATACCGTCGAAGTCTTCGGATTCGAAGTCGAGCATGTCGGTTAAGTCGTCAACAGTGGATACTAAGTGGGTGGTGGGTGGGCAGCGAATTTCTTCGCCGTCTGCATCCCATTCTAGCCGGACATAGTTCAGCCAAGGTTCTCCTGATAGGGAGAGAGACCTTAATGATTTTAGCACATCGCCGAAAGGTGAGTGCTGAAAGATATCCGCGGAGGTGAACTCCATGATCGACGCCCAATCGGAATCGAGGGGTGCAGATGCAGGTGGCTCGGAGCCCGTGGCCGGAGAAGAATCCAGTGGTTTGGCGACGCGGCTCTCGTAAGGGGTGAAGTCAGTATTCGGCTCTATCGCCACTGAGAGTGCAGCCTCCATGGCTGGGTCTATCCCTCCGCTCTCGGATGGCGCAATTTGCTTCGGATTGATGGCCGGAGTAGTTACAGATGCGATCTCCTGAACATTGTCCGACGGCAGAGTTACGTCATGCTCGTCGCGACTAAGCGGCACACCTGGCATGGGCTCAAATCCGTCGAAGATCAAGTCTCCGCGGATGTCAGCCGTGTAATTCAAGTTTCCAAATATGACCTGATGGCCAGGGGCGTAGCTCTCGATCTGCTCCAGATGGCCAAGCGAATTGGCCCACAGTGTGAAGCCGCCGAACACGAAGATCTGTCCGGGGAGGAAAACCTCACCCTGGACCGCATTGTTACCGATGATCGAAGGAGCCATCAAGCCTTACGACGACAACACAGTGGAACTCTCAATGAAAGCACCAATGTCGGTGTCAAAACCGGCGGATCTCGGGTAGGGGGTCCCGAACTGTGCGCCCAAGGCGGATGGTAACAGGAGGCAGTGGACACGATGTTTACCCAGGTTCGGGCCCTCTTAATGGAGGTAATACCCTACGTCCTGCTTGATTGTTCTTGATGATATGAGTATTACAAGAGTTGATCTACCACGAGATCATAGAGGCTAAACCCTAGAAGCTAGCCTATGGTATGATTGTCTGTTGTCCTACGGACTAAACCCTCCGGTTTATATAGACACCGGAGGGGGCTAGGGTTACCCAAGGTCAGTTACAAGGGAGGATATATACATATCAGTATTGCCTAGCTTGCCTTCCACGCCAAGTAGAGTGCCATCCGGACGGGACGAAGTCTTCAATCTTGTATCTTCGTAGTCCAACAGTCCGGCCAAAGGATATAGTCCGGCTGTCCGGAGACCCCCTAATCTAGGACTCCCTCAATCCCTTTATTTAAAATTGAGGACTTCATTATCGAGAGTGCTGACAATGATGGGAGGACTAGCCATGAAGGCAAGATCCCATCTGAGTACGCGAGTTCTTCCACTGCCATGGCCTTAGGTTTAAGATTTATTTTTATTTTCTAAACTGCTATAGATCCGAAATCATAAGTAGAATTTGCAAAACCTATTTATCCAGCACTTAGTGAAATTTTACTCTAGATCTGTAGATAACCAATCCGTCGCTGGCATAGGGCGGCTTAACTCAGATTTTGTAACCCGCCACCCGCCTGCCGGCTTTAACTTTGAACTTTTTAAACCGCCGGTACTTCTCTGTAGCTAATATTACCATTAGAAATTTAACCCGCCAATATTTCCTTTTTAGGGTTTTCGTAACGAACATGACTAAGACCGTCACTTCATGCAACTGGGTTCCTTCAGTCGTTACGGAACAATTGCTCGATGAGTATGTTCAGACGGGCATTTTAGTGGCAAAAAACATCATACTGGTGGCTTCCAGAGCTAAATGAAACTAGGCCTCAGCCAAATGAGAACGAGGTTATAGTATTTGTTGATCACATAAACCGGGGCTTCTCACCACCGAGATCAAAATTCTTCCGCAATGTACTGCAGTTCTTTCAATTCCATCCTCAAGACATCGGACCCAATTCCGTATCCAACATCTGCAATTTCCAAGTCTTTTGTGAATTATATCTTCAAGAGGAACCCAGTGTCGAGCTTTTCAGAGAATATTACTATTTGAACCGCCAGACTAAATTCATAGATGGTCCCAGCTTAGAGCTTGGTGGAATCTCAATCCAACGCTGGAGAGATGCTATCTTCCCTACTGGCACACTTCCCAGTCACCCTAAAGACTGGAATAAGACTTTGTTCTACTAGCAAGACACGTCCCCACCTGAGGAGAATCCTTTGTCGGGTTTCCGCAACCACTGTCTTAGCCTGAAGCATCCTCTTCCAGACTGGCTTACCACCACTGAACGGGCTAAGTACATGCCCACTTTTTCAAAAGTAAGGGATTTGCTGGCTAATGGATTAACTGGCGTCGACCTGGTCTGTTGCTGGGTCGCTTGGAGGATCATACCTTTGAGCTGTCGGCCCGGTTTAATGTGTGCATATAATGGCGACGCCAAAGATCCTCAGCGCCACTGCCAAATACGTCTGAATGATAAAGCAATCAATGACATGACCAAAACTCTGCTTGGGGAAAGCTTAGAAAACTGCAGCAAGGTGGGGTGGAATCCCTACTGCGCTCTTAACCCAGCTTCGGCTGTAAGTGTTCGCTCCCATTTACTTTGTTCACTGTTTATACAAGACTACATATCCCTTATCCTTGTTTGATTTACGCAGGCCGACTCTGCCTTCTAGAACAAGAAATATGAAGAGAAGGAGAAGGTTGCAAAAAAGCCCAGGGCCAAGACCAAATCCTCCAAGAAGAATAAGAAGAAAACAAACACCTTAGAGCTATTCACCCTAGAGGATGAGTCAGAGGTAGAACTTGATTCTCTTGGTTCCCTTTTTATGCATCTTATTGACCCTGACTCCTCTCAGGACGATGCGGAAGCCAGCCAGGCAGGTGATGAAGAGGTAACTATTATTTCCTCCGACTCAGAGCCTTTGCCAAGACAGAAAATTCGACGAGTGACCCGGAAAGTAAGGTTTTCTCACCCTTTAGCTTACTTGGATCCAAACTTTATTTTGAAGCAACAGCAGCGTGAGACTCGGCGCAGAACCCAGAATAGTGGAGGTGGAGAACTTTCCTCCGGTTTACCCAACACACCGGCCCCTCGCAAACGCCGGAATGAGGTGCCTCAGAATTCAATCTCTTTTTACCCAAAGGCGGGTCTTATTTGCCAACCACTTAATCCTTCCGATTCAAATTATCAGGGAACTTCTCATTCCTCTTCTGGCGACTCTTCGCAGACCCAAATGCCCGCCTTCATAGTTGCCCCTAGGTGCTGACTCTTTACTTTGTCATTTATCATCTGTAAATTGATATACTTATATCCTTCTTTGGTATTTTCAGCGGCATATCAAAGCCAAGCAAAAAATTGAAAATGAATAAACTGGCCGAAGACCCCAAAGTCCATGATCCGGAGAAGCAAGCACCAGAGTTTGAAGCCTCAGTTCAGAACCCTGAGAACACTGCTCATGAGCCGCCATCAGAAATTCCAGACACCCCTGTAGATCCTATGAACATTGACCCACCAGGAACTAAGCCGTGAAGCCCAGCCAAACCTGCAGAAGATGCTGAGGATGTTCTGATTACTCGCACTGGATTTGTAGAGCCAGGGAATCCTACCATTCTGACAAAACACTCTGCCAAGGAAGAGCTAGTTGAAAGACGGAAGGTCAAGTTTGATATTACCAACTACTCTCACTTGGGCGTCAATGAATTATTCTCTGGCTATCTTAGTCAGCTTCATGCTGGTCGTGATCTTGAGGTGGACATCATCAAGAAGATGCGCCAGAAATATGAGGTATGAATATCTGTCTCCTCCGTTTATACACTTATCCACCCCCAAGTCTTAGCCATAGGAAAAAATCGATTGAGTATGGCGAAGACTTTAATCAGTATGCCATAATAAACTTCGAGCCATAGCCCCCATGAACCGGCTTGTCTTGACAAAGATGAGTCGGATCATTTAAACTAGCTCCAAAAAATAAAACTTCACCTCATAGCCCTCACAGGCCAGTTTATCTTGAAAAAGATGAGCCGGATCTTTTTGCAACTTAAAAAGAACTTCTCCACACATTAGCCCCCAAGTACCAAGAGCTTTGCTTGCAAAGGGCTTGGGACTTGTATGAATATTTTGTCTTGAAAAATCTGATGATAAATGTATAATCTTTACTTGCAGGAGACTTTGACTCAAACTGAGTCTCAGTTGGGCGACTTAAAGACCAGACTGGAACATCAAGAGGCTGAGACCCGGAAAGCTGATGCCAAGTTTAAATTTAACTTGGATGGAAATGAAAATCTCAAATCCGAATTTGCTACAGAGAAATCCACCTGGGTTGAGGAGAAGGCCACCTTAAACAAAGAGTAGAAAATGTTGAATCATCTTTGAAAGAGGTCACTGCAGAACTGACCGGGTTAAAGCGCCACATTTCTCAAATGACTACTGCTATATTTGGTAATTAATGCAAGATGCCTTGAACTATTCCCAATGTTCACTTGTAACCCGCCTGCCTGGCTTATCTGCTCGTTTTACTTAACAGGCCCCAGGAGTACCAAGCTTGGCTAGGACATGCTGGTGAAGCTGAAGGCCACTTACACTTTGGTGGAGCAACTGTACATAGGCGCTCAACGTACTATAGTTGCCATCTCTCAAACCAAATAGGCACCTTCACTGCTCAGAGAGGTTTTGGACAAACTCTTTGTCCTACCCCAAAGAATTGAAGAGATAAAAGATCATCCGCCAGAGCCGGTGCTATTACTGCCTTAAGCCGGGCGAAAGCGTGGCAGGCAGAACTAGACCCGGAAGATTTGGCCACTGGCTTCCCAAGTCTGAAAGAAGACGGGTCTCCCTTTGACCAAGATGACTTTGCTGCTTGTGTGAAGGAGATGCGCCCACTGGCAAGCAAGCTAGTTGAAGAAACTGATCTATCCAGATATCAGGCGGCTTATATAGTGGAAAATTCAAAAGTGAAGGCACCGGCTTATGAAGTTGTGGATCTCATCCCTCCAATACGTAAGCACACCTTTGCTCCTAAAGTTGATCCATCTGAACTGATAGGTGATGAGGCTGAATTTCAAGCCTTAACTGGCATCAATTGGTCATCGCCTAACTTCCAGACGACGAACGAAGAAGAAGAACTGACGCAGGATGACCCGGAAGGTTCAACTCGCCAAGACCAGGACAACTGATCCATGGGGCGGCTCTCAAACTGCAACACTGCATCTCCTTTTGAAAAACTCTTATTCATTTGGGCTTGGAAAGCCGTGTAATAGGCTAGTGAAAACAATGATCTGTCATGCCATTGTGCATGTTTACTTGCTGAATACTTTAAACCGTCGATCTGATGTTAAGATCCGCTTCTTTTGAACAAGTCATAGATATGATATATCATGATGGTGGGTGCGCAAGGCAATTTTTCCTGGCGGCTTATAATCCGCTAACAGGGCGGGTTATTAACCCAATATGCTCTATGAATCCAATATTTATAGAAAAAACAGAAATCCAGAAACACAAGTCTTTGGAAGGCCAAGACGCGGCTTTTGGTGTTTACACCTGGCATGTAAGTAAATTGAGAGGGTAAGGATGGCTATGCTCATTGAGCAGGAAGCCCCCAAATGATTAATAAGACGAGATATAAGCCGGATCAAGAGGGTAGGTTGTGTTCAATGAGCAAAAAGCCCCCAAGTGATCATAGGAGTCAACATCTAAGCTGGATAAAGAGGGTAGGCTATGCTCAATGAGCAAGAAGCCCCCAAGTGACCATAGGAAACGGCATGTAAGCCAGATCAAGAGGGTAGGTAATGCTCAATGAGCAAGAAGCCCCCAAGTGACCATAGGAGACAGCATGTAAGCCGGACCAAGAGGGTAGGCGATGCTCAATGAGTAGGAAGCCCCCATGTGGCCTTATGAGGCGGCATGTAAGCCGGACCAAGAGGGTAGGCGACGCTCAATGAGAAAGAAGCCCCCAACTGGCCTTATGAGGCAGCATGTAAGCCTGACCAAGAGGGTAGGCGACACTCAATGAGCAGGAAGCCCCCAAGTGGCCTTATGAGGCGGCATGTAAGCCGGACCAAGAGGGTAGGCGACGCTCAATGAGCAGGAAGCCCCCAAGTGGCCTTATGAGGCGGCATGTAAGTCGTACCAAGAGGGTAGGCGACGCTCAATGAGCAGGAAGCCCCCAAGTGGCCTTATGAACAGACAATAAAGGCTCAGTTACTTAGAAATGAAATGACAGAGGCACTGAGTTACCAGGGATGCCATCTTTACTATACCGATCAAAATATATACATTGATAAAAGTATGTACAACACAAGAGCCGGTGGCTCGAGTGTAATATGGTCGCAGATGAGCAATGTTCCATGGTTGGTGGGTCTCCTCCTCCGATGTGCGTGAGTCCTTGTTTTCATGAATATCAATGAGGTAGTATGACCCGTTGTTTAGATTTTTGCTGACCACAAAAGGCCCTTCCCAAGTTGGGGATAATTTGTGCATATCTCTTTGATCTTGGATGAGCCGGAGCACCAAGTCGCCTTCTTGAAAGGTTCGGGTTTTAACCCGACGACTATGATAACGACACAGATCTTGCTGATAAATCGCCAAACGAGTTGCCGCGAGGTCACGCTCCTTATCCAACATATCTAGAGCATCTTGACGTGCTTTGTCGTTGTTAGCTTCAACGTAAGCCGCCACATAGGGCGAATCATGATGGATGTCACTTGGGAGAACCGCCTCTGCTTCGTAAACCATGAAGAAGGGCGTGTAACCTGTGGATCTGTTAGGGGTGGTATTGATGCTCCAAAGTACCAAAGGTACCTCCTCAACCCAACAGCCTGGTGTCCTGTGCAAAGGGACCATAAGCCGGGGTTTTATATCCCTCTTAAAATATCTTGATTGGCCCTTTCAGCTTGACCATTGGACTGGGTGTGAGCCACTGATGAGACGTCAAGACGAATATGCTCTCTTTGACAGAATTCTTTCATAGCACCTTTAGAAAGAATAGTGCCATTATCAGTTATGATACTATGCGGGTAGCCAAAGCAAAATATCGCCTTCTTAATGAATTGAACCGTCGTTGCCGCATCACACTTGCTGACCGGCTCTGCCTCAACCCACTTTGTAAACTTATCAACTGCCACAAAAAGGTGGGTCTTTTGTCCTTGGATCTCTTGAAAGGGACAACCATATCCAGCCCCCAGACCGCAAATGGCCAAGTGATTGGAATCATCCTCAACTCTTGAGCCGGCACATGAGCTCATCTGGAAAATTTCTGACAGCCATCGCACTTGCTAACCAGATCTTCTGCATCAACATGAGCCGTTAGCCAATAGAAGCCATGACGAAAAGCTTTAGCCACAAGAGATTTAGAGTCGGCATGATGTCCACAGTCTCCTTCATGAATCTCCCTTAGGATCTCACGGCCCTCTTCTGGAGAAATACAGCGCTGGAACACCCCTGTCACACTGCATCGGTGTAACTGAAAGTGCTAGTTATTGACTAGAGGGGGTGAATAGGTGATTTTTATGAAAGTCTTCAAAACACGGGGGCTTTGAAGAAAAACAGTAGCAATGATCCTATAAATATGCAGCGGAAGGTAGACTACACTAGACAAGCCATAGTCAAGTAAGCAATGAAGTGAAAGCACGAAGACTATCAGCAGCTAGGTAGTAGGATCAAGATGGAAGATAGTATGAAGCCAATCAACAACAGTCTTCACACAGTGAAGTCAATCATATCATGCAAGTAGGCAATGACTTCACGAAGACAAACAGTAAGTAAAGAGACGTAAAAGATAGAACCAGTTGCTCGGTGAGGACAGGTATTTGTTGGACCAATTCCAGTTGCTGTGACAACTGTATGTCTGGTTAGGGAGGCTGAGATTTAACTCAAAAGACCGCGTCTTCACCTTATTCCCCTTGAGCTAAGGACAGACAGTCCTCGCCCAATCACTCTGGTAAATCTTCAAAGTATACTTCCGAACCTTAATAGACTTTGTTCACCGGCGATCCACAATGACTCTTGGATGCTCAGAACGCGACGCCTAACCAGCTGGAGGATTCACAGTCCTCGAGTGTAATAAGTCTTCAGAACACGCAGACAAAAAGACTTCAGTGATGCCTAACACTCTTTGGCTATGGGTGTTTAGGGATTTGTCCTCGCAAGGATTTCTCTCTCAAAGGCTTCGGAGGTGGGTTGCTCTCAAACGACAAAAGCCGTGCACTAACTTTGAGCAGCCACCAATTTATGGTGTAGGGGTGGGCTATTTATAGCCACGAGGCAACGCGGCCTGATTTTTCCGAAGTGACCCTGGGTCACTAAGGAACTGACACGTGTCCAACGGTCAGATTTCAAACACACGTGGCAGCTTGACTTGGGCTACAAGTAAAGCTGACTTATCCAGCTCTGGATAAGACTTGCTCTAATTGTCATCGCTCGAAGACATAGGATTTGGTTGAGCATCACTTCAGTCACTCTGACTTTGTTCACTTGGACCCCACTTAACAATACGGTGGTTCCTATGACTCAACAAAGAAGAAAAGGAAACTATGAAACAACTATGCCTTCACAATCCATAGTCTTCATACGATGTCTTCTCATGTCATAGTCTTCAATGTGAAACTCTTCATAGACCACCATTGTCTTCAATGTCTTCACACATTTTTAGGGGTCATCTCTAGTAGGTAAACCGAATCAATGAGGGAATACTACCTGTGTTATCCTGCAATTCTCACAAACACATTAGTCCCTCAACCAGGTTTGTCGTCAATACTCCAAAACCAACTAGGGGTGGCACTAGATGCACTTACAATCTCCCCCTTTTTGGTGATTGATGACAAACTACTTGAAGTTTTCAACGGGGATAAAAGTATGTGAAATTGTAAGGATAAGGTATTGTCTTCATAAGTAGCAAAAGGCTCCCCCTGAATATGTGCATATAAGTATTTTGCATTTGGATGCAAATGCACATGGCAGGTTTTATTTTTGGAGATCCTCTTCGACTTATGAAGACAATTCATCATGCATGAAAGGATGTAATGAAGATAATGACATGCATAATGAAAAATGGACGTCTGCGGAAAGACTTCGTGCGGAATTTATCATCACACATGCGGAATTTATCATCGCATCACATAGTTGACAGAAAATGTAGCAGACGACCATCAAGTTTAAGTGTTACAACTCAAAGAGCTGAAAGTATCAAAAGCGAGAGTTGTAAACACTTGGCAAAAAGTATAGCAACCACCCAATAATGACCCGCTTGAAGACTATCAACTCAAATGCTTCTCCCCCTTTTGTCAGTAAGGACCAAAAAGGTTTGAAGACATATAGCTCTACTCGTTCCCATGAGTAGGAGAAAGTGCAGGGTCGACCTTGGAGTCCGGTGGTGCAGAAGAGCTTGGTGCAGTGTCGATTAGCGGCAAAGTTGTAGTTGGTGAAGTAGCATCTTTGTTATCAACGACTCTGGCATGGACAGTTGCCGCCGAGGAGGAGTACTCAAAGTCTACGAGTGAGGGAATCTGACGCAAGAGAGCGTTCCTGGGAGGAGTGGAATCAAATTTGAATCGCTCTGTGAAGCCATCCTGTTGAAGATCATCTTCAAAGCTTAGCAATGTCAGACTCTTCCACGACCGCCGATAGGTTTCATGTGTGACAAAGGTATTCTTGGTGGCAAGATTGCGGATTCAATTAACATCCACCAAGAAGCTCTACATCTGACGCTTGAGCTAGTCATGATGCTTGTCCTATTTCTGATGTAATGCCACGAGAAGCTCTCGGTCATTGAGAGCGCGAGATCGCTTTCGAGGCCTTTGAGCCATGGTGCTTTCAGTGGCTTCAGTGTTTGCATGGCGAGGGGCACGAGTGTTACCAGCCAAAGGATAAACATGAGTGGCAGCAAGAACTCCTTCAATGGATTGAGTGAAGCTTTGGTGATCTGCGTTGTGAAGATATATAGGCTCCTTGGTGGGTTCAGGGTAAATGGCTTCTATAGACATATCAACCTCTAGCAAGAAGATAAGGTGGTTGCGCGCAGAGGGCTGATAGTTAATAGAAGAGTGAAGCTTAATGAGGCGCATTACCCATGGAGCATAGAATTTCAGACCAAACAGATCGGAGCCAGATGCAGCAAGTTGCCTGATGAAGAAATCCTGAGCATTGAAGATGATGCCATTTGAGATATAGAAAACCAATGTCTTCATTGCTCCTTCAAGCTTCACTGCAGGAGAATGTCCTTTGACAGGCCAGCGAGTTTGCCTTACGATATGATATATATAGATGGTGTGGGGCAGATACTCCAGGTTGTCAACAAATACCTCCTTTGGATATTCAGTATCTTGTGGCAGTGGCTTCATCATACTCAGCATTTGGCTCATGTTCGGCTCAGGCTTCTGGAATATGCTCTCCAAAGCATTCCTATGTAGCTGACAACCAGGTTCATAGTATTCACCTAGAGTGGGCAGGGCAGTAAGCTCAATTATATCTTGGGCTTTGGCTTCATGGTGTACATCGCATGTCATCCACTCAAGGACCCAAGTCTTTGGATCCCTGTTGTAGCCACGAATGTGAAGAGTGGCATAGAATTGTAGCAGAAGCTTCTCATTCCAATGTTCTTTGTCGGTCACAAACTGCAGAAGGCCAACATCTTTGAAGCAGTCTAGAGCTTCTTCCAAGCAGGGCAGGCCTGAGATGGCTTCGCAGTCTAGAAGCATATGAGGAAAAATGCGCCCTTGATTGTATAAGACACAAGAATAATAACTGCATTACTGATAGCTCCAGAACCGATCTGATGAAATCCTTGGCTGCGAATATGGGTTCTTGGCACTATCAAAGAAGGTGGTGTGTGCTTTGAAGCCATTCAATTTGAATGATCCTGGAGAATTCGCAGTACCTGAAAACCTTGGCAGCCTGGGCTTTGGCTTCTGGACCTGAGGCCTGTGTTCCACATGATAGGCAAACTGTGGTCCGGGAGCAGGCGGGAGAAATAGAATGGGCCAGCGGACGGTGGCAAGTTGACCACGATCGTATGCTTGCTCAATGGTGTGAGGTCTTGGAGGTGGTACAGGAGCAGAGGCATTGACTTCGAGCTGCAGATTGCCTTCATATGCAGCATTGGCTTCAGGCACCGTATTCACTTCAGGCGCCACATTAGCTTCATCCATGACAACGTCATTGCCTTCAGTAGTGTTGTGGGTGGCCGCCTCAGTATTGTCAACCTCCACTTGAGTAGCTGGAGGGACTGGCACTGACTCGTTCTCCTCGAAAATAACTTCTGGTTTGATAGGGGGTGTGGCAACACGCTCTTCTTCTTCACGGGGTTCTTCTTGGTCATCGGCTGATGCAGCCGGAATGTCTTCAGTAGCTTTGGCTTCAAACTCAAAGACGTTCATAGTTGGAGTGGCATCAGGAAACACCTGTCGTGCCACTGAGTTGTTTTGCACTTCTCCTTCTGGAACGCTCGGTAGGGTGACCTGTGGCCTAGGGCCTTTGCGAAGCCTGCGCAATGCGGGCGACGCCTTTGGAGATGGGGTGGTCTTCATCGTGTAATAGGCATCCTCAAGTACCAAGGTGGTAACTTGAGGAGGGGGAGTACTAGGTGTGTCTTGGCTTGGTGTGTCTTGTGGGTGATCAGCCCACGATGCATCCTGAGCAGTTGGCGTCAATGGACGACCAATGCTGATGAGTTCGCTATTTGTGAGAACAGGCGATGATACTAGTTGGCGCTCGATCTAAGGAAGAACTTCATCATCATCTACATTGTCGTGATGACCAATGTCTTCAGTTGTGATGGGATCGGCAGCTGGAATGTCTTCAGCTTCAGGAGCCTCTATGGAAGCAGGCTCATGAACAATTAACTGACGCTCTTGGTTTTCTGACGCAGGACGAGCAACTAAGATGGGCTCGATGACAAGGGGCTCTGTGGGAGCAGCCTGATCTTTCTTCTTTGTCTTCCTCTTCTTGGTCTGTGGAGCATCATCAGTGGCATACTTGCTCTTGCGCTTTCTGGCTTCCGCCTCAACTGCCCTTGTCTTCTTCAGTTCATACGCGGCTGTGGGGACCTTAGGCTTTGTGCCTGTCATACTGGTAGGGAAGACAATGTGAGGTGCTTCCCGCCCTGATGCTTCAGCTTGGGCCACAGCAGGCTTCTTCTTCTTGGCAGCCATCTTGGGGTCGATGCCTGGACGCCCAAGAGCTTTGCGCTTTTCATCTTCATTGTGAGCTTGAACACATTTTGAAGCAAGGTGTTTCATTCGCTCTCTTGAACCTTTTGCTTCCTCACGTTTCTTGTGAAATGCCTCCTTGAGATCATGCATCATCTGCTTGAATTTTTGAACATCAGCCATGCTGAGCTTGGCCATGTGCTTCTTGAACTGGGCCTTCTCATAGTCAATTTTTTTTTCTTCAGTTCGACAATATTCTGAGCCAGAGCCAGCTCATGAGCAATGGCTCTGTGGAAGGAGACACTGATGCCAATTGGGAGTTGAAGATCATCGATACTGAGGCTTGGGTTGTCAAACCACTCATCAATGAAGTTATTCAAGATGTCCACATCGAAGAGAGACAGATCATTGAAGATCTCCGCCTCTTGCTTGCTCTTTATCAACAGCTCAAGAGCATCATCTCCAAGATCTTCGTCACTTGACATATCAATGGCTTCATTTTCATTCCTCAGAATGGCAGCTGGGGTCAGTGCTTGACCAGAACTCTGGATGGGCTTCTTCTTCTTCTCGGTCTTGGAGATGCGAGAATGATCTTCAGACTGCACACTTGCTTCAGGAGGTGCAGTGGCCAGAGGCTTCGCACGTGAAGCTTTAGGTGCAGCAGAGAGCTTTGAAGCCTTTGGTTTCTTCTGCTTCTGTTGCTTAGGTGGAGCAGGCGCTTCATCAGAATCAGCATCGTCTGCAGAGTGCTCCACGGCTGTCCCCTGAACAGCAATGTGTGTGATGAGACCTTCGATGTTGTAGAAGGGCCTGACAATATTGGGTTCAACATCACGGGTGCCATCAGCCCGAGGAGCAGATGGACCGGGGTTGAAGTCTAATCCAAGCAATTTCTTGTTCTCTTTGGCAGATGCCTTTGCAGTCTGAAAGTTACGCTTGAACAGATTATCGTCACGACACCATAGCAATGATGATGGGTCGGCATTAGCAGGCTATGGTCCATGGGCCATACAAGGGTAGAAACCCTGAGCAATAGCTTCAGATCTGTTCTTGGGTTGAAGATTTCGAAAGAGAATATCACCCCAAGGACACTTGATGGCATTCTTCTCGGCATACTCCTTGGTCACGAACCTGTATTTGAACCATTGCTCGGCCCAATATCTTCGAATCCATTGGATTCGTGTTTTGTGCTTATTGTAATCCTCTTCCGGATCAGTCTTGTACAACTCATAGAGATCTTTGGGTAAATCCTTTGATGTGCCCCCACGGCGCTGTCTGCCGCCCTTTCTCACTGACTTTTTTGTGGCCATTGTATTCAAGTAGAATGGCTTCAGTACAGTGAATGGCTTCCACTTGCTGGTCAGATAGGAACTTGCTGATGGTGAATGAATGTGATGCTGTAGGAACTCTGCAAATGAATGCAGACTATGAGAACTAAGGGATTCTCCCACGGACATGTACCCGTGACAGCATTAGAGATGCGAGGGAAGGGGAAGAGGTCATATGCATTCTCAGAGGATTTTGAAGATAAATCAGTTTGAAGGCATTAACCTCATAGCACGAAGACATTCACTTATATGTGTCGAGTTGGTTCCAGATTTGTACGAATCCAAGAATAGGTACAAGTGAGGAATCTAACTACTTGTGAAGCATAAGTGAATATATTGGGCATGATATGAGATGCAGAACAGGATAGATCCAATTTTGTAGGCATAGAAACCACTTTTGGTGGAGAAGGATGAATCTATCGGATCAAAAAGACAGTAAAAGTAAGCTTTAATTACCACACGAAGAACTGCTAGACGGAGTGGAGTTGGAGGCCGAGCAGTTCAATCTGTCGTGCCCTAACTTGGCGACGGAAGACACCTACGGCGGCGGCGGAAGAGACGAGGTCCGCGGCTGGCATGAGGACGGCGTCGGTGAGGTCGCGGCAGCTAAGCCCTTCATCGTCGGCGTCGTCGAGAGCTAGCAATGGCACTAGGGTTTGTACGAGGCGGAGAGGTGGAAGAAGGGATAATGACCGCGGTGAGGTGTATATTTATAGAGACAGGGACGGCACAGCGATATTATGCAGGTGCCCCTGGCGGTTCACATCTAAGGGACACGTGGCATGCATGCAACACCTTGGAAGTTGTTCCATGTTCCCACGCATGCCTGGATTGTCGGGTGGTCGTTCCCGCTTCTCCAGTTTTTAGGCAAAAGAGATATAGCATTAAAACAGATTCAATTTTGTCTCTGTGTCTTCTGCTGACAAGGACTCAGAGAAGACAATCGACAGTTTCAGTTGAATGCATATGATTTGGATAGATAGAATCTGAGGTAGAAGCATATAGGGGGTTAGGGTCCGATCACATTCACTTAGGTCAAAAGATTCAGACAAGAAGTCATAGCTATAAGTGAATGCTGTAGAGGACAGAACACAAGTATATGTATATATATCAGTATAAGACCAAATCAGCATTGTGAAGATAAACATGAAATCAAATCAATGTCGAAGACAAACCAAATGTGAAGATTATGAAAAAGTGACGCCAAATTAAACACTTCAAACAAGAATTTGGTGGCGGCGTTACCCACCGTATAGGAAGTATTAGACCCAGACATGGCGCACAATTATCGTGGCGCTCCGAAGTCACTTTCCACATTAATGTATTCACACTTAGAGTGTATGTCTTCATTATTTGAAGACATAGTTACTTCGTGTGTTGCACACCTAAGTCATCACAAGCATAAGCGTTAGGATGTGTGTCCAATCACATGACATTTGAGGATTCTAAGATATTTAGCTCACACCGCAACTTGCAAAACCTTTTCTCATCCAAGGGATTTGTGAAGATATTTGCCAATTGCTCTTCAGTGTTGACATGAATGATATCAATATCTTCCTTCATGACATGATCTCTGAGAAAGTGATGACGAATTTCAATGTGCTTTGTCTTCGAGTGCTGAACTAGGTTGTTGGCAATCTTGATGGCGCTTTCATTGTCGCAGTAGAGTGGCACATGCTTCAGATGGATGCCATAGTCCTTGAGAGTTTGCTTCATCCATAGCAGTTGAGCATAGCAAGATCCAGCGGTAATGTATTCAGATTCAGCAGTGGAGAGAGACACACGGTTCTGCTTCTTTGAAGACCAACGGACAAGAGATCATCCAAGAAAGTGACATGTGCCTGATGTAGACTTGTGATCAACCTTGTCACCAGCATAATCAGCATCTGAGGATCCAACTAGATCAAACTCTGAGCCCTTTGGATACCATAATCCTAGTGTTGGGGTGTAATCCAAATATCGAAGAATTCGCTTCACAGCTAAGTGATGTGATTCCTTTGGTGCATCTTGGAATCGGTCACACATACAAATGCTAAGAATGATATCTGGCCTAGATGCACACAAATAGAGTAAAGACCCAATCATGGAGCGGTATACCTTTTGATCGAACTCTTTAACATTGTCGTCAGGGCCCAGATGACTTTTGGTTGGCATTGGCGTCGTGTATCCCTTGCAGTCTTGCATTCCAAACTTCTTCAGGCAATCTTTGAGGTATTTCTCTTGAGATATGAAGATGTCATTCCTTTGCTGATAGATTTCAAGACCAAGGAAAAACTTCAGCTCACCCATCATGGACATCTGATATTGCTCTTGCATCATGTGTCCAAACTCATCACTGTATATTTTGTCAGTGCAGCCGAAGATAATGTCATCCACATAGATCTGGCACACAAACAGTTCACCATCATATACCTTCGTGAAGAGAGTGGGATCCAGGGAACTAGGTTTGAAGCCTTTGCTCTTCAGGAAGTCTTTGAGTGTGTCATACCAAGCACGAGGGGCTTGTTTGAGGCCATACAGTGCCTTGTTTAGCTTGTAAACCATATCAGGATGTTTTGGATCTTCAAAGCCAGGTGGTTGTGCAACATACACTTCTTCTTCAATCTTGCCATTGAGAAAAGCACTCTTCACATCCATTTGATATAGGCTAGTAGAATGCGAATGGCTTCAAGCCTAGCCACCGAAGCGAATGTTTCATCGAAGTCAATTCCTTCAACTTGAGTGTATCCTTGAGCAACGAGACGAGCCTTGTTTCTTACAACTTGACCATGCTCATCCTGTTTGTTGTGATAGATCCATTTTGTGCCAATGATATTGTGCTTGCGAGGATCAGGACGCTTGACCAGTTCCCATACATTGTTCAGCTCGAACTGTTGAAGCTCTTCTTGCATAGCCTGAATCCATTCAGGTTCCATGAAGGCTTCAGCAACTTTCTTAGGTTCAAATATGGACACAAATGCAAAGTGCCCACAGAAATTCGCTAGTTGTGTTTCTCTTGAACGAGTAAGGGGACCAGGTGCATTTATGCTATCAATTATCTTCTCAATATGTACTTCATTCTCAACACGAGGATGAACTGGATAAAGATTTTGTTCTTGCTGATCATTGTCTTCATCTTCAGCATTGGCTTCAGGCTGAGCAAAGTCTTCAGGTTGATTTGGTGCAGAAATGATAAGTTCCTCCTCAGCCTGTGCCTCTGAAGGTATGATTTCTCCAATACCCATAAGCTTGATGGATTCACTTGGTGAGACATCATCTAGCACATTTGGCAGGTGCTCTCTTTGCGAGCCGTTAGTTTCATCGAACCGCACATCTACAGTTTCAACCACTTTATAGTGAAAGAGGTTGAAGACTCTGTAGGAGTGCGAATCCTTTCCGTAACCAAGCATAAAACCTTCATGTGCTTTCGGTGCAAATTTTGAAGTGTGATGTGGATCCTTGATCCAGCACCTGGCACCAAATACTCTGAAGTAACTTACATTTGGCTTCTTACCAGTCAGGAGCTCATATGATGTCTTCTTTAGAAGCTTGTGAAGATAAAAATGGTTGATGACATGGCACACAGTATCAATGGCTTCAGGCCAGAACTTCCTTGGAGTCTTGTACTCATCAAGCATCGTCCGAGCCATCTCAATGAGTGTTATGTTCTTGCACTCCACGGTGCCATTCTGCTGAGGTGTGTATGGAGCTGAGAATTCATGAGTGATGCCCAATGTGTCAAGATAAGTGTCGAGGCTGGTGTTCTTGAACTCTGTGCCGTTGTCACTTATTATGTGCTTGATCTTGATGCCATAGTTTGTCATGGCATGATTTGCGAATCGTCTGAAGACATCCTGCACTTCAGTCTTGTAGAGAATTATATGCACCCATGTATATCTAGAGTAATCATCAACAATAATGAAGCCATAGAGACAAGCAGTGGTAGTAAGAGTGGAGTAATGAGTAGGGCCGAATAGGTCCATGTGAAGCAGCTCGAAGGGATGTGATGTCCTCATGCTTGTCTTCGAAGGATGTTTGGCCCTAGTCATCTTCCCGGCTTCGCAGGCACCACACAGATGATCCTTTTTGAACTTCACGCCCTTGATGCCTACGACATGCTTCTTCTTCGGGAGAGTGTACAAGTTTCTCATGCCAGCATGCCCTAGCCTCGGATGCCAGAGCCAACACTCTGAAGCTTTTGCTAGAAAACATACTGCCAACTGTGGTCCTGCTGAGAAATCTACCATGTACAGATCACCTTTTCGGTACCCTTCAAAGACTAGAGACTTGTCAGATTCCATTAGAACAAGGCAACGATATTTTCCAAATATCACAATCATGTTCAAGTCACAAATCATTGAGATAGACATTAAGTTGAAACCAAGGGATTCAACAAGCATCACTTTATCCATGTGCTGATCCTTTGAGATTGCAACTCTACGCAGACCCAATACCTTGCTTTTACCAGTGTCAGCAAATGTGATATGTGATACGTCTCCAACGTATCTATAATTTTTGACTGTTCCATGCTATTATATTATCTGTTTTGGATGTTTATGGGCTTTATTATACACTTTTATATTATTTTTGGGACTAACCTATTAACCGGAGGCCCAGCCCAAATTGCTATTTTCTTGCCTGTTTCAGTGTTTCGAAGAAAAGGAATATCAAACGGAGTCCAAACGGAATGAAACCTTCGGGAGAGTTATTTTTGGAACAGAAGCAATCCAGGAGACTTGGAGTAGACGTCAGGGAAGCTACGAGGTGGCCACGAGGCAGGGAGGCGTTCCTTCCCCCTGGGCGCGCCCCCACCCTCGTGGGCCCCTCGTGGCTCCCCTGACCGACTTCTTTATATATATATATATAGAGAGAGAGAGAGAGAGAGTAGCACTATTCTGATCCTAGGATCAGAATAACTATTCTGATCACGATCAGCCTATATATGGAGCGATGGGATGTTTCTGAGATCCCACGAAACCCACCCGACTGATGCCAAAGAAGAATAAAAACCCACCCACCCGCTGTAATGCCCTCGATGCGGCTATATCTCCCACGTGTCGAAGCACGACTTAGAGGCATAACCGCATTGAAAGCAATGTCGCAAGTGAGGTAATCTTCACACAACCCATGTAATACTTAAGGGAAAGAGATACATGGATGGCTTACAATCTCCACTTCACACAATTACATGAATAAAGCATTACATCAACCAGATACAATCAAGGTCCGACTACGGAACCCAAAATAAAAGAAGACTACCCCAAATGCTACACAGATCCCCGATCGTCCCGACTGGGCTCCACTACTGATCAACTAGAACGAAACAACACAAAGGGCAAGATCTCCATCGAGCTCCTCCTTGAGCTTGGTTGCGTCATCTGCACGGTTCAACGGCACCTGCAAACTGGGTTTGGAAGTAATCTGCGAGTCACGGGGACTCAGCAATCTCACACCCTCGCGATCAAAACTATTTAAGCTTATAGGAAGGGTAAAAGGTATGAGGTGGAGCTGCAGCAAGCGACTAGCATATTTGGTGACTAACATACGCAAATGAGAGTGGGAAGAGAAGGCAAGGCACGTTCGAGAAACTATGATCAAGAAGTGATCCTAGAATAACCTACGTCAAGCATAACTCCAACACCGTGTTCACTTCCCGGACTCCGCCGAGAAGAGACCATCACGGTAACACACGCGGTTGATGTATTTTAATTAAGAAAAACTTCAGGTTTTCTACAACCGGACATTAACAAATTCCCATCTGCCCATAATCGCGGGCACGGCTTTCGAAAGTTCAAAACCCTGCAGGGGTGTCCCAACTTAGCCCATCACAAGCTCTCACGGTCAACGAAGGATATTCCTTCTCCCAAGACAATCCGATCAGACTCAGCATCCCGGTTACAAGACATCCTCGACAATGGTAAAACAAGTCCAGCAAGACCACCCGTTGTGCCGACAAATCCCGATAGGAGCTGCACATATCTCGTTCTCAGGGCGCACCGAATAAGCTAAGCGTACGGGAGCCAACGTAACCCAAGTTGCCAAGGGATGGCCCCGCATGATGCTCTGGGTTGGACCAACACTTAGACAAGCACTGGCCCGGGGTTTAAAATAAAGATGACCCTCGAGATGCGTGACTCCCAAGGGAAAAAGGCTAGGTGGCGAATGGTAAAACCAAGGTTGGGCCTTGCTGGAGGAGTTTTATTCAAAGCAAACTGTCAAGGGGTTCCCATTATAACCCAACCGCGTAAGGAATGCAAAATCTGGGAACATAACACTGATATGACGGAAACTAGGGTGGCAAGAGTGGAACAAAACACCAGGCATAAGGCCGAGCCTTCCACCCTTTACCAAGTATATAGATGCATTAATTAAATAAGAGATATTGTGATATCCCAACAAAATAACCATGTTCCAACATGGAACAAACTCCAATCTTCACCTACAACTAACAACGCTATAAGAGGGGCTGAGCAAAGCGGTAACATAGCCAAACAACGGTTTGCTAGGATAAGGTGGGTTAGAGGCTTGGTTTAACAATATGGGAGGCATGAAAAGCAAGTGGTAGGTATCGCAGCATAGGCATAGCAAAAGAGCGAGCAACTAGCAAGCAAAGATAGAAGTGATTTCGAGGGTATGGTCATCTTGCCTGAAATCCCGCAAGGAAGAAGAACGAGTCCATGAAGAATACAAACGGACGTAGTCAAACGGGTCCTCACAACACAAAGTTATCGGAACCAACCCGAAGAAGCAACACCGAAAAGAAGCACACAATATAGTAAACAACCATCACATAATCATGGCATGATGCATAATCAAGTATGATGCATGTCCGGTTTAAAGAGGCATGGCATGGCAAAATGCACAAGCAATCCTACAAATTAAGTGGAGCTCAATATGCAACGGGATGCATGTTGACGGAACACCACATACGGGTTACTTAGTTCGATCTCGTTTATGTACCCAACAAGATTAAATGTTGTTAGCATGGCAAGAGGGTGAAGCAAAGTAAAACTACCTATCTAGTCAAGTTTAAATGAGGCCGGAAGCAACGAACAACAATTCCGGTAAATCCCCATATGCATATATTAGGTTTGGGGCTGTTCTGCCCTAAACCAAATTTTATAGTTGTTAAACATGCAAAGTGATGCCACCATGTTAAACTAGGCAAAATTCTACCCCATTTACATATAAAGTTTATTAGAAACCGAGCTACGGTTATTTAGTTATGAGTTAAATCATTTTAGCATGGCAATAGGCAAATATAAGAAAACATCATTTTAAGCATTTCAAACGTGCAGGAAAGTTTGATATTATTATCCCACACAAAATTCTAAGCATTTTTCATATTTAAAGTTTTAACATATGATGCACCGTTTGTGAGTAATGAAATGCATGAAGTTTAGGGGCTGATCTGCAAAAGTGCAATTCCCTAGAAATTGATAAAATCACAGCTAAGGAAAAAAACACATCAGGCCGAATCTTCACAAACAGGGCCAACAGAGAGGAGGGGCTGCAGGGACTGCTCAGATCGGGCTTTGGGTGACCTGGCGATGCTGGGCCTAGAGCCCACTGGCGGTCGCTCGCAGACGAGCCGCAGTCAACGCGCGTGTTCAGCGTTCGTCTTCCTTCATCGAACAGGACACATACGAGGCAGGGGTCGCGGGAGCAGGGACTTGGCGCGACGGGGAGGCCGGCGAGCGCGGATCCGGTGAGGACGCGGCTTGGGGCGAGGCACTGCAAGGCACTCCGATGAGGAGCGGGCAGATGGCGGAGCTGCGGTTCCATGGCGGCGATGTCGACGGTGAGGTCCTGGTCGAGGTCCAGCGAGAGCCCGTCAAAGCTCCGGTTGGTGGCGAGGAACGCAAGGCGAAGGGGAGGTTCCTGGTGGCTGCACGCTGGTTTTTGGCGCGGACATGGACGAGGGATGGAGGTGGTAAATGGAAGGGTTCGAGCCGCTCGTCCGCGATCGACCCAGGACAAACACGAGCGGGGACGCGTCGACGACGACCCAACTTGCAGCAGCACGCGTGAGCTTGGCACGGGGCGAAGTGGTGAAGGGCCAGCGGATCCTCTTATAGCTTCATCTTTCCTGTACCCGAACAGAGAGATGAAAGGTTAGAGAAGAGGGAGCAGCAGGGGAAGGAGATAAACAACAAGGGCAGTGCGAGGCACTCATCTGCTCGTCGGTGACTTGCCGGCGCGGCAAGGCGGAGCGGATCTGAGAGGAGGAGGTTGCAGGCAGCCGGCGGTTGGGCCTGCTAGAGCTCGCCGGAGCGACGGCCGGATCAGGCACATGCGTGATGGTGGAGCTCCAGCTCGGGGATGGGCGCGTGTGCAGGGGAGCCCTGGCTCACGTGGGATTTGAGCGGCGGCGGTGGTGGATGGCGAGGAACTCGAGGGAGGTTGCTGGTTGGCTCGATGAGGAAAACTGAGGAGGAGTTGCGGCGGCTGTGGTTGGCAGATTGGGAGGGGATCCCAAGGAGGAGGAGACAGCGGCGATGGGACAAGCCCCGAGAAACAAGGGAGAGTGGGTGGCGGCGGCTGGGAGGATTAGATGGATGGAGGGGACAGCTAGGGTTACATCTATGTATAAATAGCAGGTGGGCTAAAATTAGGGGCTATCTGGTACCTCTGATCGGAAACGGACGGTCGCGAATAAATAGCTAGGGAGTCCAAATAAGAAAACGGTGATGTTTTGTAGATGTTTGGGGATGATCCGGACACAACGGTGGCGACAGTCCGGGTCGGGTCCGGGACAACTTTTCGGGCGCGCGCGAGGGGGTTTGGTGCACTGAGCAGAGAGGGTTTCGGATCGTGCGGGCGCATCGGACAACTCCGGAAGCGAAGAGGGGAAGGAGGATGGACTATGTGGGCTGTGGCGAGACTACGAGGGGGAGAAGAGAGAGAGGGCCCGGCATCTCCTTTCGGAGACCGAAAACGTCCGACGTTAGACCGGCTGTACTACCGCTATAGTGATCCGTTGGGGCGTCAAACGAACTCCGAAAGCGATGAAATTTGACGGGCGGTCTATCTACACTATAATAAGACCACACGCCAACTTTCAACCCAATCCAAGAATATTTTCCGACCACTTATAAAATACTGTTTCAGACACTCCGCGGGCGCGTGCAAGTGTGGACGGGCTCAGAACGGACAACGGACAAAACGAGGAGACCGGGACGGATGCATGTTTCAAAAACATGATGATGCAATGCACATGATAACATGATGAAATGCAACACGCAAGCAAATGACATGACAACGCCGGCGAATAACTGGAAGACACCTGGCGCAACGGTTTCCGGGCGTTACACCCACACCCCGCGATCCCCTCCCATACCTCCCCGATCCCACATCTGCCTCCCTAGCCCGAGTCGCCGGCAGCCCTGCCACCAACAGCGCCGCCGTGACCCCTGCAACCAACGGTGCCGCCGCCAGGCCCGCCTCCAATCACGCCTTCGCCAGCCCCTGCAACCAACTGCGACGCTGCCAGGCCCGCCTCCAACCGCGCGTCGCTAAGGCCCGACCTCCAACCGCGCCGCCGCCGAGGCCCGACCTCCAATCGCGCCGCCGCTGGCCCCCGACAACCAACTGTATTGCTGCTCGGATCCTACCTCCATTCACGCTGCCGTCAGGCCATAACAAAGAAAATTGCGGCCCTCCGGCCAACCACCGCCTCCGCACATGCCCCGTGTGCCCTCCGGCCAACCTCCGCCTCCCCGCCCCATCCCGCTCGTCTCCCGACCAACCACTGCCTCCCCATCCCTCCGGCCTCGACTTGCTGCTGTAAGAGGTCTTGACCTGCAGCTAGTCACACGCCTCGCTCCGACCCACTGCCACCAATTACAAACGGGTCCGGCCCCCTGTCCTTTCCCTCCCGACCTTCCTCTTCATCTGCAGTGCGAGCTCCTGTGAGCAGTGAGCTACCATCTGTGTCATCCTCAGCCCCGCTGGAGCTTGTAGGATAGGCGTACACATACATGCCAATGTACAACTGAAGAAGTTCAAATAGGGCATCCGGAGCAGTAGAATGGAGGTGAGCAAGGTGTAGTTGTAGGGGACGACACTGACAGGGCAGACAAAATCAAGCCCGGGAGACATGAGTATATGTGCGCCTGTGATCTGCATCAATGCTGATGCGAGGGATTACTTTAATTGTGCACATATGGAGTAGTCACGTTGGTGGCTTGAGCAGCTGCAATGTTGTTGGAGAGGAAATCTGAAGTTAACGGAAGTCCAACTATTAAGTTGGACAAGGTTCATCTACTTCGTGGCAGGCAAAATCTCTAATAGCTCCATTATCAGATGAAAACACACATCGATCTCCTCAGATACTACACAATATTGCACCCGGTCTGATGGAATGGATTCGTCGTGAGGGAAGCAACAGATTTTGTATTTAGGTTGTGGCAAATGAAGGCCTTAATTGCCTGGCAGCAAAGGTGAAATCGTTGCGGGCAAATCAACTCTGTTTGTGTTCTGTAGGTTGAAGATGACCATGAGCGGACATGGGCTACACAAGACTAGGTAGCTGGGTTGGGCCAACAAGTTTAAAAAATGGAAAACTGGGTAGTTACTTTTTGGTGTTCCATCGTATGACGTGAAATCCCCCTCTATTTTTTTGAAATGGTACTATTAGGAGTAGTTCACGTAGCTTTCCCTCAATGTGTTAGTCCAACCTAATTACAAGTATAAGCGAGGAAGTTCGGAAAAGGTAAAAAATAACAATTAAATAACAAACCACATGAAGTTCATCATTGATAAATTAATAAGTCCAAACGAAATACTAGAACAAAGGTGAAATCAATAAAAACCGTTGAAGTTCAAATTTAAAAAATTGAGTAAGTCAAAGTTCATAAAAAATCACAGTTTAATACTACGACTATTGCATACTTCCCAGCAGAAAAATTGAATTGCAAAATTTATGCGTACACCAACAACTCAATTTGCTCATTCAATTGTGGAAAATTTCCTCGCATCGCATCTATCATGTATATTAGCTACAGAACAATCAAATGTACAAAAGAAAACTACTCTTATATGTGCTCGACAAAATAATTTTTTCGGGAAAATAGCAACACAATCAACTTGTGGAAGTTCATAAAAAAAGGGAAAACTAGTTTAGGAAACAAACCTAAGATCTACATCATCAGAGAATTAAAAAAATGAGATTTCTCTAGCTACTAAATGAATAAATCAAGAAATTCAAATTGAAATAATGGGGGAGTTCGATGTTTATATACCAAGAAGAGAACAAACCTAACTAGAAAAATGTTAACTCTGGAAGTTCAAATTTAACAAACTGAAGAGTTTACAAATATAGAAAAATGAGATACACATATGTTTGTAGAAAACAAATAAGGTCAGATTAAAATAAGAGAGCTTTTGAATGGATTTTCTACTCTCTTTTTTAAATCTGGAAGTTCAAATTGAAATAACCATGCGGTTCAATGTATATATAAAAAATAGGATTTATCCATTAATAAATTACTAAAGGAAATAAAAACAAGAAGTCCAAATTAAAAAAATGAAGGAGTTCAGCGTTTTTAAAAACTTGGATATTTCTTGTTCTAAAAAATAAAACCATGAAGTTCAAAATAAATAACGGAGCAGTTCCATGTATACAAAAAAAAACTCAAATTCTTCCCGTTTCTAGGAAAAATAAAAGTATCAATTTTATTTCAAAAAATTGTTTGTACTTGTCTAAAAACCATATTTTCTGAGAATAAAACTAAGAAGTGAAAATTAAAATAATAGAGAAGTTCCAAGTTTATCAAAAACTCATATTTTTTGTCGTTACTAAAGAATAAAATGAAGAAGTTCAAATTAAAATAAAAGTAACAACTAAAAAAAGTATTCAAACTCTCTACATGGCTATGAATTTCGAGAATGGCGATGAATTTTGAAAAAACTATTTACATGCAAAAGTTTCCCCTAAAAGACAAGTCTGGAAGTTCAAAAAAATAAGCAAGAAGTTCAAATATAAAAAGTACATCAAAATTCTTTATAAAAAAGGATTTCCCCATTTGTAAATAAATTTACAGAAGTTCAAATTAAAAAGAGGATCCTTTCAAAAAATAAGTAATACAAAATGTTTTTCAACTTTCTAAAAAAAACTGGAAATTCAAACTAAAATAACGATGCGGTTTCAATGTCTATAGCAAAAGGATTTTCCCCGTTACTAGCCAATAAAACTAAGAAGTTCAAATTTAAAAAATGGTGAAGTTCGGTGTCTATAAAAAAATTCAATTTTTACTTATTATTAAAAGAATAAAACCAAGAAGTTCAAAAAAAATTAGAACAAAAGAAGTTCAAATTTTTAACAAGAAAAATTTGGATAATTTCAATAGCTTTTCAAAGGTGTATTGTTTGTGCGGTGTGTAGTTATGGAATAATACCAATAAGTTCAATTCCAAATAATGAAGAAGTTTGATGTTTCTAAAAAACCTCCAATTTTCACATTTCTAAAAATACACAATGAAGTTAAAATAAAAAAGGTAGAGCGGTTCAGTGTTTATAAAAACTCAGATATTTTCATGTAATCGATAGGAGTCCAGATTGATAACTGTGAGAAGTTCTAGTACTACACTATGTGCATTTTGTATGAAAAAAAAGGATGAAAAAGCAAAGGCTAAAAGTTTTGTTGCTAGAAGTTCATGAGCTCGTCCCGAGAAAGTTCAAAAATTCTTGTGAGAGAGGTTGAACAAAAATACGTGACACAAGTTCAAGGGGGAAACAACGGGAAGTTCAACTACTACGCGGAATGCGTTTCGGGTGAGAATAAAATAATGTAAAACTAAAAGCCTAAAATGTTTGTTGCAAGAAGTTCAAGTGCTCCTCCCAGTGAAGTTCAAGAACTCTAGTGTGAGACGTCCGACCTTCAATTACATGTAAAAAACAGGCAAAAATGATGTTGTTTTTGCCATTTCTAAAACTGCTCTTAAACGACAACGAATTTGTAACATCTGTCTACATGAAAAAGATGCTCCTATTCATAATCTTTTCAACGGTATATTATATGCTATATTCCGATGAATGGTTTAAAAGTTTTATGTATACTATTTAAAACACGTTTTTGTGTATTCAAAAAATTCTTTTGAACCATCACGAGTATGAAAAACTGATCAACACAGGAAAGTTGCGAGTTTTCAACATCTTTCCATTGGTATATCATTTGCTCAATTCCGTTAAGTGGTTTGGGAGTAACGCGCAAAAAACAACACGTAAAAAATAGAGTGAGTTCAAACAAACATGCCCCAGAAGTTCAACTACTTCACACAGTGCATTTTCGTTCGCGATGAACACATAAATCATGATCTCGCCATTTTTTAATTTACCTCAAAACGACAGGAATATCATTTGTGTAAGTTCAAGTCCTCGGTCGGAGAAAAGTTAAAAAAAATTATTGTGAGAGACATTTGCACAAAAGGAATATCATTTGTGTAACACTAACGAATTGATGAGAAAATTACAAACAAAAATGCGTCACAGAAGTTCAACGTGAAAACAGCAGGAAGTTCAACTACTACCCTGAATGAATTTTAGATGAAAAACTTTTAAAATCATCGCGAGTATGAAAAGATGATCAACACAAGAAACTTGCGTGTTTACAGCAGCTTTCCATCGGTATATCACCTACTCAATTCCGGTGAATGGATGGAGAGCTACTTGCAGTGGATGGAGATCTACAAGAAAAAAACACGTGAAAAACAGAGTGAAGTTCAAGCACACACGCTGAGAAGTTCAAGTTCTTCACGTGGTGCATATTTGAAGAATCTGTTTCGCCATAAAGGCAGAATGCATGATGTCGCCGTTTTCGAAATTACTTGAAAATGGTCAGGATTCATAGAAAACCATCAACATGAAGAAGTTTCAAATTTTCTGTAGCTTTTCAGCGGTATATTATTTGCCCCATTCCGAAAAAGTTTGTAGAAATTACGGCAAAAATACGTTTTTAACCATTTTCAAAACTAACATAAAACCGTAATGACTTAGGAGAAACAATATATACAAAAAGGTTTCGCATTTCTTCAAGCTTTCCAACGCCATATCATTTGTTGCATTTGGACGTACGGTTAAAAAATTAGCTCAAAAATACGAACTCGGTGGAACTTGTTCCGTTTTCTAAATTACTTTTAAACCGTTCAAAATTAGAAAAAACTTTTAACTTGAAAAAGTTGCGCATTTTCATAAGATTTTCAACGCCATATTATTTGCCTCAATTGGATTAGCCGTTTAGAAATGGCATTCAAAATACAAACTCGGGTGTTCTGTTTGCGAAATTCTATGATTTTCCGAATTACTCTTTAACCGTAGGGAATTAGAGAAAACTTTCAACATGTGGAAGGAGCGGTTTTGCAGTAGCTTTCCAACGTCATATTATTTGCCTCATTCCGATAAACGGTTTAAAAATGCGATCGAAAATATGATTCACGTTTTTTGTATGAAGAAAAAACGGTTTTCAAAACTGCTCTTAAACCGTTTACATTTTTCCAAAAATTTAAATTGGGTCATGATACTGATGTCAATAGCTATCCAACGGTATATCGCAAGCCTCATTTGGACACCTTTTAGCTGAAGTTCAACCTAGTACTCGGGGTAGGTCACGCGCGTTACTCGGGAAGTTCAAGTTGTGATCAGAATAGTGTTTATGTGTGTATATATATATATCAATATACCCTAAAAACATCGAGGAACACAATAGATCGGGAGTTCCACCACCAAAAGCCTCCGTAGCCACCGAAAACCAATCTAGACCTGTTCCGACACCCTGCCGGAGGGGGGAATCCCTCTCCAGTGGCCATCTTCATCATCCCGGCGCTCTCCATGACAAGGAGGGAGTAGTTTACCCTCGGGGCTGAGGGTATGTGCCGGTAGCTATGTGTTTGATCTCTCTCTCTCTCGTGTTCTTGAGGTGGTACGATCTTGATGTATCGCGAGCTTTGCTATTATAGTTGGAACTTATGATGTTTCTCCCCCTCTACTCTCTTGTGATGGATTGAGTTTTCCCTTTGAAGTTATCCTATCGGATTGAGTCTTTAAGGATTTGATAACACTTGATGTATGTCTTGCACGTGCTTATTTGTGGTGACAATGGGATATCATGTATCCCTCGTGAACTTGACCTTGATGTATGTCTTGCACTTGATGTATGTCTTGCACTTGATGTATGTCTTACACTTGATGTATGTTTTGGTGATCAACTTGCGAGTTCCATGACCTCGGAACTTATGCACAGGGGTTGGCACACGTTTTTGTCTTGACACTCCGTTAGAAACTTTGGGCACTCTTTGAAGTACTTTGTGTTGGTTGAATACATGAATCTGAGATTGTGTGATGCATATCGTATAATCATATCCACAGATACTTGAGGTGACATTGGAGTATCTAGGTGACATTAGGGTTTTGGTTGATTTGTGTCTTAAGGTGTTATTCTAGTACGAACTCTATGATAGATCGAACCGAAAGAATAGCTTCATGTTATTTTACTACAGACTCTTGAATAGATCGATCAGAAAGGATAACTTTGAGGTGGTTTCGTACCCTACAATAATCTCTTCGTTTGTTCTCCACTATTAGTGACTTTGGAGTGACTCTTTGTTGCATGTTGAGGGATAGTTATATGATCCAATTATGTTATTATTGTTGAGAGAACTTGCACTAGTGAAAGTATGAACCCTAGGCCTTGTTTCCAAGCATTGCAATACCATTTACGCTCACTTTTATTACTTGTTACCTTGTTGTTTTTATAATTTCATATTACAAAAACCTATATATATATATATATATATATCATCCATATTGCACTTGTATCACCATCTCTTCGCCGAACTAGTGCACCTATACAATTTACCATTGTATTGGGTGTGTTGGGGACACAAGAGACTCTTTGTTATTTGGTTGCAGGGTTGTTTGAGAGAGACCATCTTCAACCTATGCCTCCCACGGATTGATAAACCTTAGGTCATCCACTTAAGGGAAATTTGCTACTGTCCTACAAACCTCTGCACTTGGAGGCCCAACAACGTCTACAAGAAGAAGGTTGCATAGTAGACATCAATCTATTTTCTGGCGCCGTTGCCGGGGAGGTTGGCACTTGAAGGTATATCTTTAGATCTTGAAATCGAATCTTTTTGTTTCTTGTTTTAGCACTAGTTTAGTTTATAAAAGAAAACTTCAAAAAATGGAATTGAGTTTGCCTCATACACTTCATCTTTTTAATATCTTTCGTGAGAATGATGGAAAGGAAAATTGTGCTCAAATGCTATAAGAAGAAGTCTATAAAATGTTTGGCACTAAACCTATGAATGATGAGCATGATTGCAATGTTGTTAGTATGAACTCCTTGAATATCCATAGTACTAATGATGATTGCACCAGTCATGATGAAAATGTCTCATATAAGCATGTCAACTTTTGTGGAGTGCATAGAGTTTGCAAGTACATACCAAATAGAGAAGATAGATTTTGCAAGAGGTATAAGTATTTAGAAACTAAATGGTTGCAAGAGCGGCTAGATGTTTGTGCTGAAAATTTAAAATTTCTTCACCATACTTGTGAACTTTGCAATGAACATGGTCATTTAAATCTCCAATGCAAATTGTTTCATGATCGTATCGTGTCCAAAAATTGTGATGATTTGATTTTCCTTGCACATCATAATGAACTTAGTTTGCTTTTGGGTTATGAAGAAATGAAACGTATAACTAAGCATGTTCCAGAATATAACCTTGAGAAATTCCTCGATATTGATCTAGAAGAATTTTTTATGTATTGTGCGGTGAATTGCATTGAAAATTCTTATATTGCCAATTACATAAGAAAAGAAAAAAAATAGAGGATGAAGAGAATACTAATGAAAGGGAAGATGCTTCCCAATATCTTCCTATTATTTCTTATGATGAATCAGGTAACGAGGAGGAGCCTTCTATTCAACCAATCTCATCAATAAGGAGCTCCAAAAGGAGGATCGAACCCACACACAATGTGAAGAAGAAAAAGAAAAGATAGAGAAGTAAAGGTAAAAATGTATCCCTCCCAAATGATGTTGCTCCTACTACTCATTGTGATGATGATAATTGTTACACTATTGGTGATATCCATACTATTAATGATGAGAATGATTATGCTTATGATATGAAAAGGCCCAAGCTTGGGGATGATATGTTTGATGAGAATGACATGTTTGAGAATATATTTTCTGCAATTAATGTTTGTCCCAAGCTTGGGGATGCTATATTTAATGAAGATGATATTTTTAGCCTCCCAAGTTTTGATATGCAAATTTGTTATGATGAAAGCACGCCCCCTACTTATGATGATTATATTGATGAAAGTGGGTTTGGAAGAGTGCCAACTTTAGGAAGTAATGATCCCACTATTTTGGAGGGTGTTAAATCTTATTGCGATAATTGTGAAAGTGGATTTGGAGAGGTCATGACTTTATTTAGTAATGATTCCACTATCTTGGAAGAGGTTTCAATCAATTATGATGAGAACAAAGTTGCTACTTATGATAATTATTGTGATGATACGTATGCTATAAAAAGTAGTGATGATTATATTAAAACTTGTCATGATTATGATTACCATTTTTCTGAATATTACTCTTTTAATGTGGAAACAATTTATAGTATTCGAGTTTCTTATGATACTCCCACTATTCTGAATGAGAAGAATTTTGCTTATGTGGAGAGTAATAAAATTTCTATGCTTGTAGATCATGAAAAGAATGCTTTATGTAATGGTCATATTTTTGCATTCATTCATGATGCTACTGAAAATTATTATGAGGGAGTAATATATGCTTGTGGGAATTGCAATAATATCAAGTTTCCTCTCTGTGTGCTTAAAGTTTTAAAGTTATGTTTGTTTTGCCTTCCTATGCTAGTTGATTATTGTTCCCATAAGTTGTTTGCTCAGAAAATCCCTATGCATAGGAAGTGGGTTAGACTTAAATGTGCTAGTCATATTCTTTATGATGCTCTCTTTATGTTTGAATTCTTATCTTTTATGTGAGCATCATTGAAATCATCATGCCTAGCTAGGGGCGTTAAACGATAGCGCTTGTTGGGAGGCAACCCGGTTTTATTTTTGTTCATTGATTTTTGATCCTGTTTAGTAATAAATAATTTATTTAGCCTCCGTTTTGGTTGTGTTTTTTGTGTTTAATTAGTGTTCGTGCCAAGTAGAACCGTTGGGAAGACTTGGGGAAAGTCTTTTTGATCTTGCTGTAAAAAATAGAAACTTTCACGCTCACGAGAATTGCTGCCATTTTTACTGAAGAGTGCTATTTAGTTAATTATTTTTGCAGATGATTAATAGATAAATTCCTCACGTCCAGCAATTTATTTTAGAATTTTTGGGTTCCATAAGTATTCGAAACCTACATATTACTACAGTCTGTTCTGTTTTTGACAGATTCTGTTTTTCGTGTGTTGTTTACTTATTTTGATGCATCTATGGCTAGTACAAGAGTTTATAAACCATAGAGAAGTTGGAATACAGTAGGTTTAACACCAATATAAATAAATAATTAGTAGATTACAGTACCTTGAAGTGGTGGTTTGTTTTCTTTTACTAACGGAGCTCACGAAGATTTTCTTTTAAGTTTTGTGTTGTGAAGTTTTCAAGTTTTGGGTAAGGATTTGATGGATTATGGAACAAGGAGTGGAAAGAGCCTAAGCTTGGGGATGCCCATGGCACCCCAAGGTAAATCCAAGGACACCAAAAATCCTAAGCTTGGGGATGCCTCGGAAGGCATCCCCTCTTTTGTCTTCGTTCATCGGTAACTTTACTTGGAGCTATATTTTTATTCACCACATGATATGTGTTTTGCTTGGAGCATCTTGTATGATTTGAATCTTTGCTTTCTAGTTTACCACGATCATCCTTGCTGTACACACATTTTGAGAGAGACACACATGAATTAGAATTTATTATGATACTCTTTGTGCTTCACTTATATCTTTTGAGCTTTATAGTTTTTGCTCTAGTGCTTCACTTATATCTTTCAGAGCACGGCGGTGGTTCTATTTTATAGAAATAATTGATCTCTCATGCTTCACTTAAATTATTTTGAGAGTCCTTTAGAACAACATGGCAATAATCAAAACTTTCATATAAGTGCATTGAATACTAAGAGAAGTTTGATACTTGATGATTGTTTTGAGATATGGAGATAGTGATATTAGAGTCATGCTAGTTGAGTAGTTGTGAATTTGAGAAATACTTGTGTTGAAGTTTGTGATTCCCGTAGCATGAACGTATGGTGAACCGTTATGTGATGAAGTCGGAGCATGATTTATTTATTGATTGCCTTCCTTATGAGTGGCAGTCGGGGACGAGCGATGGTCTTTTCCTACCAATCTATCCAAGTAGGAGCATGCGCGTAGTACTTTGTTTCGATAACTAATAGATTTTTGCAATAAGTATGTGAGTTCTTTATGACTAATTTTGAGTCCATGGATTATATGCACCCTCACCCTTCCACAATTGCTAGCCTCTCTAGTACCGCGCAACTTTCGCCGGTACCATAAACCCACCATATACCTTCCTCAAAACAGCCACCATACCTACCTATTATGGCATTTCCATATCCATTCCGAGGTATATTGCCATGCAACTTTCCACCGTTCCGTTATTATGACACGCTTCATCATTGTCATATTGCTTTGCATGATCATGTAGGTGACATCGTATTTGTGGCAAAGCCACCATTCATAATTCTTTCATACATGCCACTCTTGATTCATTGCATATCCCGGTACACCGCCGGAGGCATTCACATAGAGTCATATTTTGTTCTAAGTATTGAGTTGTAATTCTTGAGTTGTAAGTAAAAAGAAGTGTGATGATCATCATTATTAGAGCATTGTCCCAGTGAGGAAAGGATGATGGAGACTATGATTCCCCCACAAGTAGGGATGAGACTCCAAACGAAAAATAAATAAAAAAGATAAAAAAAGAGGCCATAAAAAGAGAAGCCCCAAAAAACAAAACAAAAAAACAAAAAAATGAGAGAAAAAGAGAGAAGGGGCAATGCTACTATCCTTTTACCACACTTGTGCTTCAAAGTAGCACCATGATCTTCATGATAGAGAGTCTCCTATGTTTTCACTTCCATATACTAGTGGGAATCTTTCATTATAGAACTTGGCTTGTATATTCCAATGATGGGCTTCCTCAAAATGCCCTAGGTCTTCGTGAGCAAGTGAGTTGGATGCACACCCACTTAGTTTCTTTTGTTGAGCTTTCATATACTTATAGCTCTAGTGCATCCGTTGCATGGCAATCCCTACTCACTCACATTGATATCTATTGATGGGCATCTCCATATTCCGTTGATACGCCTAGTTGATGTGAGACTATCTTCCTCCTTTTTATCTTCTCCACAACCACCATTCTATTCCACCTATAGTGCTATACCCATTACTCACGCTCATGTATTGCGTGAAGATTGAAAAAGTTTGAGAACATCAAAAGTATGAAACAATTGCTTGGCTTGTCATCGGGGTTGTGCATGATTTAAATATTTTGTGTGATGAAGATAGATCATAGCCAGACTATATGATTTTGTAGGGATAGATTTCTTTGGCCATGTTATTTTGAGAAGACAAGATTGCTTTGTTAGTATGCTTGAAGTGTTATTATTTTCATGTTAATATTAAACTTTTGTCTTGAATCTTATGGATCTGAATATTCATGCTACAATAAAGAGAATTACTTGGATAAATATGTTAGGTAGCATTCCACATCAAAAAAAATTTTTTTATCATTTACCTACTCGAGGACGAGCAGGAATTAAGCTTGGGGATGCTTGATATGCTCCAACGTATCTATAATTTTTGATTGTTCCATGCTATTATATTATCTGTTTTGGATGTTTATGGGCTTTATTATACACTTTTGTATTATTTTTGGGACTAACCTATTAACCGGAGGCCCACCCCAAATTGCTATTTTCTTGCCTATTTCAGTGTTTCGAAGAAAAGGAATATCAAACGGAGTCCAAACGGAATGAAACCTTCGGGAGAGTTATTTTTGGAACGGAAGCAATCCAGGAGACCTGGAGTAGACGTCAGGGAAGCTTCAAGGTGGCCACGAGGCAGGGAGGCGCGCCCCCACCCTCGTTGGCCCCTTATGGCTCCCCTGACCGACTCCTTTCGCCTATATATATCAATATACCCTAAAAACATCGGGGAACACAATAGATCGGGAGTTCCGCCGCCAAAAGCCTCCGTAGCCATCAAAAACCAATCTAGACCCGTTCCGGCACCCTGCCGGAGGGGGGGAATCCCTCTCCGGTGGCCATCTTCATCATCCCGGCGCTCTCCATGACGAGGAGGGAGTAGTTCACCCTCGGGGCTGAGGGTATGTACCAGTAGCTATGTGTTTGATCTCTCTCTCTCTCTCTTGTTCTTGAGGTGGCACGATCTTGATGTATCATGAGCTTTGCTATTATAGTTGGATCTTATGATGTTTCTCCCCCTCTACTCTCTTGTGATGGATTGAGTTTTCCCTTTGAAGTTATCTTATCGGATTGAATCTTTAAGGATTTGAGAACACTTGATGTATGTCTTGCACGTGCTTATCTGTGGTGACAATGGGATATCATGTGATCCACTTGATGTATGTTTTGGTGATCAACTTGCGAGTTCCGTGACCTCGTGAACTTATGCATAGGGGTTTGCACACATTTTCGTCTTGACTCTCCGGTAGAAACTTTGGGGCACTCTTTGAAGTACTTTATGTTGGTTGAATAGATGAATCTGAGATTATGTGATGCATATCGTATAATCATACCCACGGATACTTGAGGTGACATTGGAGTATCTAGGTGACATTAGGGTTTTGGTTGATTTGTGTCTTAAGGTGTTATTATAGTATGAACTCTATGATAGATCGAACAGAAAGAACAGCTTCATGTTATTTTACTACAGACTCTTGAATAGATCGATCAGAAAGGATAACTTTGAGGTGGTTTCGTACCCTACAATAATCTCTTCGTTTGTTCTCTGCTATTAGTGACTTTGGAATGACTCTTTGTTGCATGTTGAGGGATAGTTATATGATCCAATTTTGTTATTATTGTTGAGAGAACTTGCACTAGTGAAAGTATGAACCCTAGGCCTTATTTCCTAGCATTGCAATACCGTTTACGCTCACTTTTATTACATGTTACCTTGCTGTTTTTATAATTTCAGATTACAAAACATATATCTACCATCCATATTGCACTTGTATCACCATCTCTTCGCCGAACTAGTGCACCTATACAATTTACCATTGTATTGGGTGTGTTGGGGACACAAGAGACTCTTTGTTATTTGGTTGCAGGGTTGTTTGAGAGAGACCATCTTCAACCTATGCCTCCCACGGATTGATAAGCATTAGGTCATCCACTCGAGGGAAATTTGCTACTGTCCTACAAACCTCTGCACTTGGAGGCCCAACAACATCTATAAGAAGAAGGTTGCGTAGTAGACATCAATATGACTCTTGTCAGATGGACGTAAGGTTGAGTCCATGAGAAGACTTCAATCGCCAGTCATGTGGTTAGTGCATCCACTATCAATAATCCATTCTGAAGCAGCTGGTGTCATACCCTACAGTGCAGTTGATACGTCTCCGTCGTATGTACTTTTCCAAACATTTTTGCCCTTGTTTTGGACTCTAACTTGCATGATTTGAATGGAACTAACCTGGACTGACGCTGTTTTCAGCAGAACTACCATGGTGTTATTTATGTGCAGAAACAAAAATTCTCGGAATGACTTGAAACTTCACGGAACAACTTTTCGGAAATAATAAAAAATCCTTGCAAAAGATGAAGGCCAGGGGGCCCACCACCTGTCCACGAGGGTGGGGGCACGCCTGCCCCCCTACGGTGCGCCCCCCTACCTCATGGGCCCCCTGGAGCTCCTCCGACCTCAACTCCAACTCTATATATTTGGTTTCGGGGAGAAAAAAATCAGAGAGAAGAATTCATCGCGTTTTACTATCCGGAGCCGCCGCCAAGCCCTAAAACCTCTCGGGAGGGCTGATCTGGAGTCCGTTCGGGGCTCCGGAGAGGGGAATCCGTCACCATCGTCATCATCAACCATCCTCCATCACCAATTTCATGATGCTCACCGCCGTGCGTGAGTAATTCCATCATAGGCTTGCTGGACGGTGATGGGTTGGATGGGATCTATCATGTAATCGAGTTAGTTTTGTTAGGGTTTGATCCCTAGTATCCACTATGTTCGGAGATTGATGTTGCTATGACTTTGCTATGCTTAATGCTTGTCACTAGGGCCCGAGTGCCATGATTTCAGATCTGAACCTATTATGTTTTCATCAATATATGAGAGTTCTTGATCCTATCTTGCAAGTCTATAGTCACCTATTATGTGTTATGATCCGTTAACCCCGAAGTGACAATAATCGGGATACTTACCGGTGATGACCGTAGTTTGAGGAGTTCATGTATCCACTATGTGTTAATGCTTTGTTCCGGTACTCAATTAAAAGGAGGCCTTAATATCCCTTAGTTTCTGTAAGGACCCCACTGCCACGGGAGGGTAGGACAAAAGATGTCATGCAAGTTCTTTTCCATAAGCACGTATGACTATATTCGGAATACATGCCTACATTACATTGATGAACTGGAGCTAGTTCTGTGTCACCCTGGGTTATGATTGTTACATGATGAACCGCATCCGGCATAATTATCCATCACCGATCCATTGCCTACGATCTTTTCATATATTGTTCTCCGCTTATTTACTTTTCCGTTGTTATTGCTATCATCACTACAAAATACCAAAAACATTACTTTTACTATTGTTACCTTTCGCTACCGCTACCACTACTATCATATCGCTTTGCTACTAAACACTTTGCTGCAGATACTAAGTTTCCAGGTGTGGTTGAATTGACAACTCAGTTGCTAATACTTGAGAATATTATTTGGCTCCCCTTGTGTTGAATCAATAAATTTGGGTTGAATACTCTACCGTCGAAAACTGTTGCGATCCCCTATACTTGTGGGTTATCAAGACTATTTTCTGGCAGCGTTGCCGGGGAGCATAACTCTATTCTTTGAGTCACTTGGGATTTATATCTGCTTATCATTATGAAGAACTTGAAAGATCCAAGAACCAAGATTTATCCCTCAACTACGAGGGGAGGTAAGGAACTGCCATCTAGCTCTGCACTTGATTCACCTTCTGTTTTGAGTAAGCTTGCGACACCTAAACCTGCTTCTGCTATTCGTTCTGATATGTCGCATATTATCGATGATGCCACTTCTGCTATACATGATACTTACGATGAAACTACTTCTATGCTTGATACTACTGTACCACTTGGTGAATTTCTTGATGAACAACTTGCTAGGTGTCGGTGTCAAAACCGGCGGATCTCGGGTAGGGGGTCCCGAACTGTGCGTCTAGGCCGGATGGTAACAGGAGGCAAGGGACATGAAGTTTTATCCAAGTTCGGGCCCTCTCGATGGAGGTAAAACCCTACGTCCTGCTTGATTAATATTGATGATATGGGTAGTACAAGAGTAGATCTACCACGAGATCGGAGAGGCTAAACCCTAGAAGCTAGCCTATGGTATGATTGTTGTTGGGTATGTTGTCCTACGGACTAAAACCCTCCGGTTTATATAGACACCGGAGAGGGTTAGGGTTACACAAAGTCGGTTACAATGGTAGGAGATCTGCATATCCGTATCGCCAAGCTTGCCTTCCACGCCAAGGAAAGTCCCTTCCGGACATGGGATGAAGTCTTCAATCTCGTATCTTCATAGTCTAGGAGTCCGGCTGAAGGTATAGTCCGGCCATCCGGACACCCCCTAATCCAGGACTCCCTCAGTAGCCCCTGAACCAGGCTTCAATGACGACGAGTCCGGCGCGCAGATTGTCTTCGGCATTGCAAGGCGGGTTCCTCCTCCAAGTACTTCATAGAAGATTTTGAACACAAAGATAGTGTCCGGCTCTGCAAAATAAGTTTCCACATATCGCCATATAGAGAATAACATTTACACAAATCTAATCTGCTGACGTATTCCGTAGTGTGACACACCACGGCCAAGCCTTCATCTGAGTCGTTTTATTATCCCACCTCAGTGCGTCATGCGAGGCAGTTTCCTTGGCACGTCTTGTTAAAGCAGAGATCGTGTCCCCTTATTCCAGGATTCTCATTAATACGGGCGTGGGTAACCCAACCGCTTCTAGGACTCCTAGATTATAGGCAAGTCCAAACGGACACGGAGAGGACGCTTGATATCCACCCTCTTTATAAAGGGACAAGGCTTTTATTTTTCCCTCCCGTGCTCAATCGAATCCTTCCCCCACCTCAAGCTCAAACGCCCAAAGCTCAGGTCAGGTGCTCCGAACCTTCAGTCATGTCCAGATCTAGCCTTCATGGCCGATGGGTGCCTTCCTCCGTCACGGAAGAAGACATCAAAAAGTTGAGGGAGGCCAGATATCTGACCGCCGAGATCTTGCATCGGCTGCCTCCCCGAGGGCAGGCCGTCCCCACCCCCGAACCCAACGAAAACGTCGTGTTCGTTTCCCACTTCCTCCGAGGTCTAGGCCTTGCTCTGGATCCTTTCGTCAGGGGTTTGATGTTTTATTACGGTCTAGACTTCCATGATCTAGCTCCGGACTCCTTTCTTCATATCACGACATTTATTGTCATGTGCGAGGCCTTCCTTCGGGTTACCCCTCACTTTGGCCTATGGCTCAAGACCTTTGAAGTAAAGCCGAAGATGATCGAGGGGCAACATGCAGCGTGTGGAGGTGCCTCAATACGCAAGATGACGGGAGCTCCATGGCCCAGAGGTTCCATCCCAGAGGTGTCTGAATCGTGGCAACAGGAGTGGTTCTACATCACGGCTCCTAGAAGTGCCAAGTGGGCGGCCGCCCCTGTTTTCCGCTCGGGCCCTCCACCGCAACTGATGTCATGGATCAGCAGAGGTCTGAGGTGGGGTCCAGCCAAGGACGTTCCTATACTGCAAAGCCGCATTCGAGATCTCTTCAGTGGAGATTTCAGTTTGGTTGCGGTAATACAAGTTATGCTGGTTCGTCAAGTCCAGCCTTGCAAACGCCGGCCTCTTTGCCTGTGGGAGTTCAATCCCGAGGGACCGCGTGTCATTCAAAATTTTCTCGGCCTGACGCATGAGGAGATGTACAAGTCATTCTTCGGACCTCAGGTGGAGTGTCCGGAAATCACCGAGGACGTGGGCCTGAGTAGTAACCGTGCCGCCGAACAGGTAAGGCATCTTCCGGCCGAACATACTATCTCTCCTTTGTTACGAAGTTATTTCTGAGAGTTTGCTTTTTGACCAGGACTGGCTAACAAAGGCGAAGTTGATTCGGTGTTCGGCCCCCCTCCCTGAGGGTTTGGAAAATCCGGTATTGGAAAAGATGCTCCAGACCGCACCTTGCCCGGAGCCCTTGAAGGAAGATACTGCGGAGGATAATACGGGCGGATGAGGGCCCCCAACGCTGCCCATTCTAACCGAGGGAGCGAGTGTCTCCATGAAGGAAGACGACCAGAAGAGGAAAAGGACTGCGCCCGGGGATTCGGAAGCCGAAGCTTCCAAACGGGAGAAGAAGTCTCCCACAGAGGGTCCTATCTTGGGGGGCGCTGTTGCCACACAAAGTCCGTGGGGGGATCAATTCTCCCGCGAATCGTAAGTGACCCGAAATACTTTAAGAGTATAGATATGCCATCTTTTTCTTCTGAGAAAATAACCACCGCATATATCTTTGCAGTTTGGGCCTTAGCCTCTCTCAGATGAGCTCGTCTTCGGGGGATCTTCTTCCAGAGATGATGGAGAGCGAAACGCCTCCTCCAGACTCCTCCGCTCTGGAAGCGGGCGACCCTGAAGTGTCGTCGCGGAGGGCCTCTCCGAGTCTGGTGAGGCCAGAAGATAATCCCATTGACCCCCGAAGCTCCCAGTGTCCTTCTCCCGAAGAGAGCAGACAAAAGAGTCCGGCACCGTCTAGTGTGCGATCGGATGTTCTGAGGGAGTTAGTGGGGCGAGCGGCCATCTCAGACGAACACCGTGTGCTGATGAATACGGTGATGGAGATAATCTCGTCCGCCGAAAGCGGATTGCATGAAGCTTTTATGAGTCTACTGATAGGCTTTGAGGTACATAAAAGAATGTATGATAGTCCTGCACATGCTAGGTGTGCCCTGTGTAGATAGTAGCCCCTGAGACTCTGGTTGTCATCGGAAACGACGACGAACAGAGGATCATATTCCCAAGTAATAACCATACTGCCTCTATGTGCAGGTGATGGAAGCTCCGGTGGCTAGCCGGACTAGCGAGTTTGCCCATTTAGAACGGCAGTTGGATGCGGCGGACGCCGACATCGAGCTTGTTAACAAAAGGCTTGACGAGGCACATGGTAAGTGTCATTATCTGGTAAACGCCACATAGGAAGAGCAGCATGATGCCAATATCTTTAATATGTTGTGACTGCAGATGGGGCTGCCACTGTTGAAGCCTTGCGGGCAGAACTTGCCCGAGCCAAGGAACAAGCGAGGTTGGGTAATGCGGCTGCTTTGAAGGCGGCCGAAGAGTTGCAAGCCGAGAAGGCCGCGCATGACGAGAGCCGAGACAAGATGGCCAAGATGGCCATAGAATTAAAAGCCGCCGCCGACCAATGCCGGGTTCTTGAAAAGGAAAACCAAGCGAAGGCATCGGACCTTAAGAAGGCTACTGCGACGAGAAAAGACCTCCACTCTGCTATGAGGACAAAGAAGGAGGAGCTGCGGGAAGCCGGGGATATTGTAGCTGGGAAATCCTTTATGTTGCGGAGGAAGTTCGGAGATCCACGGTATGCCCCTCTGGATCGGCTATGGAGTTCAGAGGATGTGTATATGGATTTGGCGGCGAGCGCTGCCGATGCGGCCAAGTACTTCTAGGGTCAGACGGACCGTGAAGTAGACCGGCTGTTTTGGAGACAATTCCATTCTCCCGAGCGTCCGCTTTCATTGACTGACCAATTAGCCGAATGGGCCGAACTAAATAGGTTGTCCGGACTCTCCATGAGGTCTGTTGTGGATCAGCTATGGCCGGAAAGGTCAAAACCGAACAACTATTTCAGCTTGGTGCAGCAGTTCCTTGACGTGGTGCCGTGCATTAATGCGATGAATAGGTCGGCGTGCATAGAGGGCGCACGGATGGCCTTTGCCCGTGTTAAAGCATACTGGGCGGAGATGGATGCTACCACTGTTGCAGCGCGGGATTCGGCCATAGGTCGAAGGGCTGCTGAGCACTACTTTGAAGAAGTTCTTGAGGGTGCTCGTTTGATAGAGACCCAGTGCTCAAAAAAATATTATGTTTGAGTGATATGTAATCTCATTGTAAGCGAAATGCTTTTATAAATTTTTATAAGGCTATTTTTATACTTTTGCCTGAAAGTAATATGATGCCTCCTGGGCGGTCGTTTATGTATACATGTGTATAACCTGAAAGATTGCAGTCGTCGACTTCAACCCCCACGCATATAATGCGGAGGTGCTCGCAAAAACACGCGTTCACACTTAACCCAATGTCTTGGTCCTATTAAGGAGGTGATAGCGGAGCGAGCGAGGCAACCGGACTATAATGCTTTAACACTTTCACTTAGCCATAGGAGTTTGACAGTGGGGCTACTAGATAGCCCCTGGTGGCTCCGCACTCTCCCGATCCCGGGGTGCGTACATGCCTGGCCGGAAAACGTCCCTTCGTTAAGGCGGAGGAATTCTAACATTCCCACAGGTCATCGAGTGGTTGACCAGTCTCACGCTATATCATGACAATCAGTTTTCGGCTTTCTCTACTGAGGTGCTCGTCCGGATGAACCAGGGCACAATCGTAGTAGTTCTCCTGGTGCTACCTTAGCCGGTAAAGCGGAACGTAAGGCACCAAAACAAAGGAGCCGGGCAAACCCAACATTTGACCAAAGACAATGATTCGGAGCTGATGCATATAGGGCCAAACTCGCGACGCCGAACACTCCCTAAGGTATTCGGTCTTTGTGGTATAAACCGGGCCCAAATAATGGCCTTTGTAAGAAGCCCCTTGTGTCCAGGTACGTGCATTATTCTGGCGTGGCCACATGCCAAGACATCAGCATCCTTCTGAATGGTGGATATGTATCAACAAGAGACAGTAAAAAAGGTTTACGCAGGGTCTTAATCTAAAAAGAATTCTTGGAGCGGGTCCCTGCTGCACGTCTGCGCCTATGTCTCCGTTGTGCCGTATCCTGGACGGGTGTAGCACGATGATCGTCTGTAAAAGAGAGGAGTTTAGGTGAAAAAGTTGTCGTGCAAAAAGATAGTTTTTTTAAAGAAACCATGTATAATTCAAGATGAGAAGAAATTGCCACTTGTCTGCGCGCGTTGAGCCCCTTGTATTGACAAATAGGGGTGTGACTATTTATTCGGTATAAGTAGTGGCGCCGGACTCGATTAGTTATGTCTGAGGTCTTGACGACCTATTGGATGCTTTCGCTGGTCCGGGCGCCTTTAGTGTGCGGCTGGCAAGGCAGCCTCACTCTCTTTGGCGCGCAGAGATCGCTTGATATTTCTGTCCACTGAAATTATGCCACGTGGACCGGGCATCTTGAGTGTGAGGGAGGCGTAGTGTGGTATTGCATTAAAGAGAGCGAAAGCTTCGCGCCCGAGCAGTGCTTGATAGCCACTTTGAAACAGAGCGATGTGGAAAGTTAGATTCTCCCCTGGGCCTGGCGTTACTCCTTTAAAGGTAGTATTGCTATGGAGAATTTGTGTTGGGTCTAACCCCATCCCGCGGATTGTATCCTGATATATTAGGTTTAGGCTAGTGTCGCCGTCCATCAAGACTCTTGTGAAGTGATATCCGCCAATTACTGGGTCTAATACCAGGGCAGCCCATCCTGCGTGTCGGATACTTGCTGAGTAATCGCGATGGTCGAAAGTGATCGGTTGAGATGACCAGTGGCAGGACTTCGCGGTGACAGGCACTTGGGTATATTTTCCTGGGAGTGTCGCGTTGTCCTTGATCACGTGTAACACGTTTACTGTTTTGACTTCTAGTGGAAATTTCTTTTGTTCCCCCGTGTCTTGCTTGGGGGCTCGTCCTCGTCTTCACTTGGTGTATCCTCCCCCTTGTGTACGGCGTTGAGCTTGCCGGACTGCTTCAAGACCCAGCATTCTCTGTGGGTATGATTAGCAGGTTTACCAGGGGTACTATGGATCTGACATACTTGGTCCAGAATTTTGTTGAGGCTGGACAGTTCATCCCTGGTTCCTTTAGGGGGCGGCTTTTGACCTGGCCGAGAGCTTTTGAATCCGGCATTTACTGTCGCGCCCTTCGTGTTGTCTTCTTTATTCCGGCGTTTGTTAATGCTGTTGTGCCATGATTTCTTGTTTCCATCTCTAACTTCAGATGTACTGGGGTCGCTGGTGCTGCATCTGGCTAGCCAGCTGTCCTCACCCGCGCAAAAGCGGGTCATGAGGTTTGTTAATGCGGCCATCGTTCTCGGCTTATTTTGGCCAAGGTGTCTGGCGAGCCATTCGTCACGGACGCTATGCTTGAAAGCTGCCAAGGCTTCGGCGTCCGGACAGTCGACAATCTGGTTCTTTTTAGTAAGAAACCTGTTCCAAAGCTTTCGGGCCGACTCTCCGGGCTGTTGAGTTATATGACTCAAATCATCCGCATCCGGAGGTCGGACATAAGTCCCTTGAAAATTTGCCCGAAAGGCGTCTTCGAGATCTTCCCAACTTCCAATGGAGCTTTCATGGAGGCCTTTGAGCCAGTGACGAGCTGGCCCTTTGAGCTTGAGGGGTAAGTACTTGATGGCATGGAGATCATCTCCTCGAGCCATATGGATGTGAAGGATGTAGTCCTCAATCCAGACCCCAAGGTCTGTTGTTCCGTCGTATGCCTCTATGTTTACGGGCTTGAATCCCTCTGGAAATTCATGGTCCAGCACCTCATCGGTGAAGCATAGGGGGTGTGCGGCACCCCTGTAGCTGGGTGTACCGCGTTGTTCGGATGTTTGTTGTGTTGCATTGTATGTTGGGGCGCGCTTGCGTGGTCCGTAGATGGATCTTGTTGCGCCGTCCTTTGGGTGCGAGCCCTCGCATGGGTCGCGTATTGTATTGTGAGCGGCGTTGTATGCCGCTCTGTGTTGGTAGAGGGGTCGTCTATCCGACCAGGTGGCTGCTTTATATTTGGTTGTGGGGGGTCTGAGGCCTCCTCATCGAATTCAGGTAGCAGCTTCCGCTTTGGGTAGCTCTTGGAGGGGCGATTGTCGCCGTACATCGCTGATGTGTTGAGTATTTTACTCCATCTGATGTGGAGTGTGTCTTGTGCAGCCTTGAGCCTTTGCTTCTGCTTTTTCAGACTCCTCGCGGTGGCAACAAGCCTTTTACGGGCAGTCTGCTGCTCCGGGTGTCTGTCCCGCGTTATGTCGTCCGGGCCATTATCCTTGATAGGATTTGTTTGTTCGGTTTGATTATCCGGATTGCCGTTGTCCGGTAGCGGTTCGCCCAGCTCCAGCGCTGGGTCTGTGTGATTGCTATTTCTGTCGAGGCGGGATTTGGGGCGGCGCTTGCGTCGCCGCTTTGACTGCTTTTCGAGGGAACAAGCCTTCGGTGCGTCCTTCCGCTCCTCGTCGTCATCTTTTTGTGCGTCCACCATGTATACGTCATATGACGAGGTGGCACTCCAGGGCCCAATAGGCGCTGGTTCGTCATCGTCTCCTTCATCGGCGTCCATACCGTCGATGTCTTCGGAGTCGAAGTCGAGCATGTCGGTTAAATCATCGACAGTGGCTACAAAGTGGGTGGTGGGTGGGCTTTGAATTTCTTCATCATCCGTATCCCAATCTCGCTGACCGTAGTCCGGCCAGGGCTCTCCTGATAAAGAGAGAGACTTTAGTGATTTTATAATATCGCCAAAGAGCGAGTGCTGAAAGATGTCCGCGGCAGTAAACTCCATGATCGGTGCCCAATCGGATTCGATCGGCAGAGGCACGAATGGTTCGGAGTCCGGAGAGGAGTCCGGCTCCTTGGAATCATGAGTCTCGCGGAGTGCGGGGCTGGTGTTCGGCTTGATCGCCGTTAGGATCACAGCCCCCGAGGCGGCATCCAACCACCCATCCTCGATCGGCGCAGTTGGCTCCGAATTAAGGGTCGAAGCCGATGCGGGTGCGGCCTTCAGGGCACTGTTAGGCGGCAGAGCTAGATCATGCTCGTCGTGACAGTGCGGCGCGCTCGGCACTGGCTCGAATCCGTCGAAGATCGAGTCCCCGCGGATGTCAGCCGTGTAGTTTAAGCTTCCAAATCTGACCTGATGGCCAGGGGCATAGCTTTCGATCCGCTCTAGATGGACAAGTGAATTGGCCCGCAGTGCGAAGCCACCGAAAGCGAAGATCTGTCCGGGGAGGAAGGTCTCACCCTGGACTGCATCGCTATTGATGATCGTTGGAGCCATCGAGCCTGACGGCGACGACACAGAGGAACTCTCAATGAAAGCACCAATGTCGGTGTCAAAACCGGCGGATCTCGGGTAGGGGGTCCCGAACTGTGCGTCTAGGCCGGATGGTAACAGGAGGCAAGGGACACGAATTTTTACCCAGGTTTGGGCCCTCTCGATGGAGGTAAAACCCTACGTCCTGCTTGATTAATATTGATGATATGGGTAGTACAAGAGTAGATCTACCATGAGATCGGAGAGGCTAAACCCTAGAAGCTAGCCTATGGTATGATTGTTGTTGGGTATGTTGTCCTACGGACTAAAACCCTTCAGTTTATATAGACACTGGAGAGGGTTAGGTTTACACAAAGTCGGTTACAATGGTAGGAGATCTGCATATCCGTATCGCCAAGCTTGCCTTCCATGCCAAGGAAAGTCCCTTCCGGACACGGGACGAAGTCTTCAATCTCGTATCTTCATAGTCCAGGAGTCCGGCTGAAGGTATAGTCCGGCCATCCGGACACCCCCTAATCCAGGACTCCCTCACTAGGGCTAGAGAGAATGAAAATATTGAATCTGATAATACTGATGAAAGTGATGATGAAGACTTGCTTGTTATTCCTAAGGGTTATGTTTTTGATAAAGAAGCTTCTTTAGCTATTTTAGCTTGCAAAGATAGATACGAACTCATCAGATTATTAGCTAAATGGAATCAGCAATCTATAAATGCTAGAATGAAACCTCACCCTGCTTTTGCTACTTCACCTATCTGTGTTACTGATAAGGATTATGAATTCTCTGTTGATCTTGATATAATTACTTTGGTTGAATCTGATCCTTTTCATGGCTATGAATCTGAAACTGTTGTGGCACATCTTACTAAATTAAATGATATTGCCACCCTGTTCACTAAAGATGAGAGAACTCGCTACTTTTATATCCTTCAAATATTTCCGTTCTCATTAAAGGGTGATGCTAAGATATGGTTTAATTCTCTTGATCCTGGTTGTGTGCGTAGTCCCCAGGATATGATTTATTACTTCTCTGCTAAATATTTCCCTGCTCATAAGAAACAAGCTGCTTTAAGGGATATATATAATTTTGTGCAAATTTAAGAAGAGAGTCTCCCACAAGCTTGGGGGAGGCTTCTCAAGTTACTTAATGCTTTGCCTGATCATCATCTTAAGAAAAATGAAATACTTGATATCTTTTATAATGGACTAACCGATGCCTCCAGAGATTACCTGGATAGTTGTGCTGGTTCTGTTTTCAGGGAAAGAACACCGGATGAAACTGAAATTCTATTGAATAATATGTTGACAAATGAAAATAATTGGACACCTCCGGAGCCAATTCCTGAGCCTATTCCTAAACCAACTCCGAAGAAGAGGGGTATTCTATTTCTCAGTCCTGAAGATATGCAAGAGGCAAAGAAATCTATGAAAGAAAAAGGTATTAAAGCAGAAGATGTTAAGAATTTACCTCCTATTGAAGAAATACATGGTCTTAATTTGCTGCTTGTTGAAGAAACATATGATCTTGATCCATCACCTATTAAGGAAGTAGATGGTATTGATAACCCGACACAGGTAGTAAAGGTAAATTCTCTTTATAGATTTGATGAAGGTGATATCCCTCGTTATAAGTCTGCTAGACAATGCTTAGATGAGTTTGACAATTTCATTGTTAAACAAGAAAACTTTAATGCTTATTTTGGTAGACAATTGAAATACAATTCAAATATGCTTGAACACTTGGGTGATTATATGGCTAATGTCAAAGGTGAACTTAAACTTATTAGTAAACATGCTTCTATGGTTACCACTCAAGTAGAACAAGTACTTAAAGCTCAAAATGATTTGCTCAATGAATTGAATAGTAAGAATAATGATAATGTTGTTAGAGTTATGACTAGAGGTGGTAAAATGACTCAGGAACCTTTGTATCCTGAAGGCCATCCAAAGAGAATTCAGCAAGATTCTCAGAGAAATAATGTTGATGCACCCAGTCCTTCTAAAAGGAAGAAAAAGAAAAATGATAGGACTTTGCATGCTTCTAGTGAACCTATTGTTGAAACACCTGAGAATCCAAATGATATCTCTATCTATGATGCTGAAACACAATCTGGTAATGAACCTGAAACTAGTGATAATGTCAATAATAATGTTCATGATGATGCCCAACCTAGTAATGATAATGATATAGAAATTGAACCTGGTGTTGATCTTGATAACCCACAATCAAAGAATCAACGTTATGATAAGAAAGACTTTGTTGCTAGGAAACACGGTAAAGAAAGGGAATCGTGGGTTCAGAAACCCATGCCTTTTCCTCCCAAACCATCCAAGAAAAGGGATGATGAGGATTTTGAGCGCTTTGCTGAAATGATTAGACCTATCTTTTTGCGTATGCGATTAACTGATATGCTCAAAATGAGTCCTTATTCTAAGTATATGAAAGATATTGTTACAAATAAGAGAAAGATACCGGAAGCTGAAATTTCCACCATGCTTGCTAATTATACTTTTAAGGGTGGAATACCAAAGAAACTTGGAGATCCCAGTGTACCAACTATACCATGCTCCATTAAAAGAAACTATATTAAAACTGCTTTATGTGATCTTGGAGCCGGTGTTAGTGTTATGCCTCTCTCTTTATATCGTAGACTTGATTTGAATAAGTTGACACCTACTGAAATATCTTTGCAAATGGCTGATAAATCAACTGCTATACCTGTCGGTATTTGTGAGGATGTGCCTGTTGTAGTTGCAAATGTTACTATTTTAACGGACTTTGTTATTCTTGATATTCCCGAGGACGATAGTATGTCTATTATCCTTGGAAGACCCTTTTTGAATACTGCAGGGGCTGTTATTGATTCCACTAAAGGCAATGTCACTTTTCATGTTAACGGTAATGAGCATACGATACACTTTTCGAGGAAACAACCTCAAGTTCATAGTATCAACTCTATTGGAAAAATTCCATCGATTATATTTGGAGGTTTTGAATTTCCTCTTCCTACTGTCAAGAACAAATATGATATTCTTATTATTGGGGATGTGCATATCCCCGTTGAGGTAACATAGTACTATTCGAAATTTCTCCGGTTCCATGTTATTCGGAATGAGTTCGTTAACAAAACTTGATCAACCTTGTTAGTGGATTCCTTTTGATGATCATGAGATGGATGAAACTAGTAGGCACAACCTTCTGTACCCTCCTTTTAATTCCTGTTATTTATATTAAATAAAATAAAAATAATATTTTCCCGTTTGTTATCTGATTATCCGTGCAATATAAAAATACCCCGAAAATAAAAGTTCTCCAAATGCCCTGAAATTTAAATATGATTTTTCTGGAATATTTTAGAATATTTGGCACTGAGAACACAGCAGGGGGTCACCCACCTGCCCACGAGGGTGGAGGGCGCGTCCTACTCCCCTGGGCGCGCCCCCTGCCTCGTGGGCCCACGGTGGCCCTCCTCCACTTATTCCTGCACCCACACACTTCTTCTTCCTCCCCCAAACACGAATATCCAGTTCATACCCGAGTTCTAGCTCATCTTGCTGCCATTTTCGATCTCCTTGCTCAAAGCACCTCTCACAAAACTGCTTGGGGAGATTGTTCCTTGGTATGTGACTCCTCCATTGGTCCAATTAGTTTTTGTTCTAGTGCTTTATTCATTGCAAATTTTTGCTGCTTAGGTGACCGTGTTCTTGAGCTTGCATGTCAAAATTTATATGGTCAAAAGTAGTTTCGATGCATGATATAGGCTCTAGGCACTTGTAGGAGTAGTTGCTATCAATATTATTGAGTTTGGTTTACTTTTATCTTGAAGTTACTAAAAAATTCAGAATTTTTCAGAAAATAATGAAGAGACTTTTGAGGGGCTCATCGAGCCGAAGCCCAAGTATAATCTGCCTCGCACCACGGAGGTTCGTTCGTGTGAATGGCCTTCCGATGATTTCTTGAGAGCAGCCGGGATTTATGAAGATTTTTATGAATTGGCTAAGAATGCAGGCCTCACCGCTTTCCTCCACGACCAACGCGGTCAGTATCTCTTACTCACAAATATCTTTGTGCAAAACTTTCATTTCCATTCTAGGAGCTCACCACCTACGGTGGAGTTTCATTTATATGATGAGCATAAGGAGATGTCACTTTATGATTTTTGTCAGGTTTGTTTGGTCCCTTTCGAGGGAACGATAGAGGAACCACATCGCAGCGATGTGGATGGGTTTATTGATATCATCACTGTAGGGGAAACGAGGAAGGTTTCTGATGCACGAATCACTAGCATACATTTTCCTGTTTTACCTATTTTGCATTATTTGCTAGTCGTTGCTTAATTGGTCGCGGAAACTATGGAAACCTTAGTGTTCCTGATATTATTATTTTGCTCCACAGTTTATTCAGTGATAACTATGTTAGTATGGGCGACATTATTGCTAAACGGTTAAGTCTGAACCGTACAAAGGGCCCCATCTTTGGAGGCATATATGCCTCACGCCTAGCTACACATTTTAATATACCTATTAGGCATTATGAGAAGGAAGAAAAGGTGCTACCTTGTGTTATTTAGATTATAAGAGTATGGTGGCACACGATTTTATTTTTAAGAATAGAGAAGGAGAGCTTAAATACAAATTGTTCTTTGATAAACACCATCCTGAGACTATTACATTGCCTGCTCCTTCCTTGTTTGATTTATCTGCAGGCCAGTACCTCGTTCCGTTAGAGGCTATTCACGCCTATCGGAACCCTAAATCAGCCACAGAGCCTGAGCCGGAACCACAAGTTGATCCTCCACGACAGTCTAATTACCAGTGGGATCTAGAGATGATTGCCAACCAGTGGCAATCGAAGTCTTCTTGGATATCCGCCAGGCCAGCCGTGGCCATAGACCAACTTAGGACAAAAGCCTAAGCTTGGGGGAGTATGTATTTCTCACCGACATTACATTTATGTTCACACACTCATTGCTAGATGTCGGTGCTCATACTTTTTCATTGTATCATCCATGCTAGTTTATTTCCTTTTTTGTGATTTCTTCTTGTGTGTTTGATAAACCTTAAGAAAAACCAAAAAAAAATTAGTTGTAGCCTTTAATTAGTTTACTCTCCATGCTTGTAGTAGTAATTAAAAAGAAAACCCAAAAAGATTTCCTGTTCTTCTTTTGCTTGTTGGGAGCTCTCCCGTGTAAATAGTTTTATTTCTTTTCTTTTCTTTGGGGGACGATAGGAGAAGACCATGATTAAATTTTTGAAGTGGCTCTTATATGCATTATTGTTGATCTGGCAAAAGAGCCCATATTGCCTTGTCTTCTCCTGTTTATTGAATGCTTGCAGATTCCAGCTTAGTCCAATGCACACGCACTATTATTATTATTCACATCATTCGGTCGTGCAAGTGAAAGGCAATAATGATGATTATATGATGAACTTATTGAGATGAGAAAAGATGGTATGAACTCGACCTCTCTTGTTTTTGTAAATATGATTAGCTCATCATTCCTGATTCATCCTATTATGAATAAACATGTTTGCAATGACAACTAGAGATCATAGTTTCTTGTGCCATGCTTGATTAGCTAGGAGCTTATAATGGTTTACCTTGCATGCCGACATGCTATTAAAATGGTTGTGATGTGGTATGATAGGGTGGTATCCTCCTCTGAATGATTTAAGTGACTTGACTTGGCGCATGTTCACGCATGTAGTTGAAACAAAATCAACATAGCCTTCACGATATTTATGTTCATGGTGGATTATATCCTACTCATGCTTGCATTCGGTGTTGATTAATTTTAATGCATGTTCATGACTATTGTCGCTCTCTAGCTGGTCGCTTCCCAGTCTTTTGCTAGCCTTCACCTGTACTAAGCGGGAATACTGCTTGTGCATCCAACTCCATAAACCCCAAAGTTATTCCATATGAGTCCACCATACCTACCTATATACGGTATCTACCTGCCGTTCCAAGTAAATTTGTATGTGCCAAACTCTAAACCTTCAAATAAATATCCTATTTTGTATACTCGAATAGCTCATGTATCAACTAGGGTTGTCTGTATCTTCCATGTTAGGCGGGTTATTCTCAAGAGGAGTGAACTCCGCTCCTCACTCACGAGAAAGTGGCTGGTCACCGGGATGCCCAATCCCATGCTTTATGCAAACTAAATCAAAATAATTGCAAACAAAACTCCCCCTGGGACTCTTGTTAGTTGGAGGCACTCGTTGTTTCGAGCAAGCCATGGATTGATGCTTGTTGGTGGAAGGGGGAGTATAAACTTTACCATTCTGTTTGGGAACCGCCTATAATGTGTGTAGCATGGAAGATATCACCATCTCTTGGTTGTTATGCTGACAATGAAAGTATACCGCTCAAATATTATTCACCTCTATTTCAAAACCGAGCTCTGGCACCTCTATAAATCCCTGCTTCCCTCTACGAAGGGCATATCTATTTACTTTTATGCTGAGTCATCATCCTCTTATTAAAAAGCACCAGTTGGAGAGCACCGCTGTCATTTGCATTCATTACTGTTAGTTTACATTGAGTATGACTTGACTGGATCTCTTTTACCATGAATTACAATGTCTAGTCAGTCCTTGGTCTTTAAAGGTGCTCTGCATTTATGTTTTGCGGTCTCAGAAAGGGCTAGAGAGATACCATCTTGTTATATTATATTATATTATGATTGTTTTGAGAAAGTGTTGTCATCCGAGATTTATTAGTATTGCTCGCTAGTTGATTATGCCATTGATATGAGTAAACTTGAGACCTAAGCGTTATCGTGAATGTGGTTAGTCATAATCTTTGCTGAAAACTTGAATGCTGGCTTTACATATTTACAAAAATAAGAGCAAACAGAGTTTGTAAAAGTTTTTCTTAATCACTTTTGAAAGTGCTAGTGATCGACTAGAGGGGGGGTGAATAGGCGATTTTTACGAAAGTCTACAAAACATGAAAGTTTCGAAGACAAGCGATAGAAATAAACCTATTATCATGCAGCGGAAGGTAGACTACCCTAAGCAAGCCATAGTCAAGTATTCAATGAAGTGAAAGCACAATGACTAATAGCAGCTAGGCAGTATAGATCAGGTAGGAAGATAGTGTGAAGCCAGTCCGAACAAGTGGTCACTTAGTGAAGACAAAAGATAATGCTATCATACAATGACTTCACTAGAGCCAACAGTAAGTAAAGGAATGGGAAGGATGAAACCAGTGACTCGTTGAAGACAATGATTTGTTGGACTAGTTCCAGTTGCTGTGACAACTGTACGTCTGGTTAGGGAGGCTGAGATTCAACTCAGAAGACCGTGTCTTCACCTTATTCCCCTTGAGCTAAGGACACCCAGTCCTCGCCCAATCACTCGGTTAAGTCTTCAAGGTAGACTTCCAAACCTTCACAAACTCCGTTCACCGGCGATCCACAATGACTCTTGGATGCTCAGAACGCGACGCCTAACCGGCTGGAGGATTCACAGTCCTCAAGTGTAATAAGTCTTCAGATCACACAGACAGGAAAACTTAAGTGATGCCTAACACTCTTTGGCTCTGGGTGTTTAGGGCTTTATCCTCGCAAGGAATTCTCTCTCTCAAAGGCTTCGAGGTGGGTTGCTCTCAAACGACAAAAGTCGTACACTAACTCTGAGTAGCCAACCGTTTATGGTTGTAGGGGTGGGCTATTTATAGCCACTCGGCAACCCGACCTGATTTGTCCGAAATGACCCTGGGTCACTAAGGAACTGACACGTGTTCCAACGGTCAGATTTCAAACACACACGGCAACTTTACTTGAGCTACAAGCAAAGCCGACTTACCCAGCTCTGGATAAGATTTGCTCTCATTGTCTTCGCTCGAAGACATAGGATTTTGGTTAAGCATCACTTCAGTCATTCTGACTGGTTCACTTGGACCCCACTTAACAGTACGGTGGTTCCTATGACTCAACAAAGAAGAAAAAGAATGATGAAACAACTAAGTCTTCGCGCTCCATAGTCTTCACATGTTGTCTTCTCTTGTCATAGACTTCAATGTGAATGTCTTCACATCCCACCTTTGACTTCAATGTCTTCATACATTTTTAGGGGTCATCTCTGGTAGGAAAACCGAATCAATGAGGGACTTCTACCTGTGTTATCCTGCAATTCTCACAAACACATTAGTCCCTCAACCAGGTTTGTTGTCAATACTCCAAAACCAACTAGGGGTGGCACTAGATGCACTTACAATCTCCCCCTTTTGGTGATTGATGACAAACTGGTTGAAGTTTTCAACGGGGCATAAAATATGTGAAATTGTAAAGGATAGGGTATTGTCTTCATAAGTTGCAAGGGCTCCCCCTGAAGATGTGCATATAAGTAATTTGCTTTTGGAATGCAAATGCACATGGCAGGTTGTACTTGTGGAGATCCTCTTCAACCTATGATGACAATTCATCATGCATGATATGATGTAACGAAGATAATGACATGCATAATGGAAAATGGACGTCTGCAAAATGATCTAAGTGCGGAATTTATCGTCGCACATGTGGAATTTGTCATCGCATCACAGAATAGCAAATAAGTAGCAGACGACCATCAAGTTTAAGTGTTACAACTCAAAGAACCAAATGTATCAAAAACAAGAGTTGTAACCACTTGGCAAAAGTAGCAAAAAGTAAAGCATCCACCCATACTGACCCGCTTGAAGACTATCAACCCATATGCTTCTCCCCCTTTTGTTAGTGAGGACCAAAAAGGTTTGAAGACATAGAGCGCCTACTCGTTCCCATGAGGTGCAGGTGAGGCAGTAGGGTCGTCGTTGAGGTCCGGTGGTGCAGAAGAACTTGGTGCGGTGTCGACACGCGCTGAGGTTGGAGGAGGTGAAGTTGCATCATCTTGGTCATCGATGACTCTGGCATTCACTGTCGCAGCTGAGGACGAGTAGTCAGAGTCTTCAAGTGAGGGAGTCCGACACAAGTGAGCATTTCTGGGAGGAGTTGAGTCAAACTTGAACCGCTCGGTGAAGCCATCGTCTTGCAGATCAGCTTCAGCACTAAGTAAGGTCAAACTCTTCCAGGACCTCTGACAGGTTTCATGAGTGACAAAGGCATTCTTGGTGGCAAGATTGCGAATGCGGTTGACATCCACCAAGAGGCTTTGCATTTGACGCTTAAGCCAGTCGTGATGTTTGTCCTGTTTCTGATGCCGCGCGACGAGAAGCTCTCGGTCATTTAGGACACGAGACCGTCTTCGAGGCCTTTGCGCAAAGGTGCTACTAGTGGCGTCAGTCTGAGCGCGAGGGGCACGTGTGTTACCAGCAAGAGGATGAACACGAGAAACTGCTGGAACTCCTTCAATAGGCTGGGTGAAGCTTTGGTGATCAACATTGTGAAGATAAAGGGGTTCCTTAGCCGGCTCTGGGTAAATAGCTTCAACTGACAGATCAACCTTTGGCAAGAATATGAGATGATTGCACGCAGATGGCTAATAGTTGAAGGAGGAGTGACGCTTGATAAGACGCATGATCCATGGAGCATAGAATTTCAACCCAAAGATGTCGGAGCCAGATGCAGCCAACTGCCTGATGAAGAAGTCTTGAGCATTGAAGATGATGCCATTGAAGATATAGAAAACCAAAGTCTTCATTGCTCCTTCAAGATTCGCTGCAGATGAATGTCCTTTGACAGGCCATAGAGTCTTCCTGATGATATGGTAAATGGTGTGAGGCAGGTACTCTAGGTCTTCAACAAAGAACTCAGATGGGTATTCAGCGTCATGAGGAAGAGGCTTCATCATGCTCAGCATTTGACTCATGTTGGGTTCTGGCTTCTGAAAGATGCTTTCCAAGGCATTTTGGTGTTGTTGACAACCTGGTTCATAGTATTCACCAAGAGTGGGCAGGCCTGTGAGCTCAATGATATCAAGAGCTTTAGCTTCATGATGGACATTGCCTGTCATCCACTCAAGGACCCAAGTCTTTGGATCCCTGTTGTAGCCTCGAATGTGGAGAGTGTTGGAAATATGCCCTAGAGGCAATAATAAATTAGTTATTATTATATTTCCTTGTTCATGATAATCGTTTATTATCCATGCTATAATTGTATTGATAGGAAACTCAGATACATGTGTGGATACATAGACAACACCATGTCCCTAGTGAGCCTCTAGTTGACTAGCTCGTTGATCAATAGATGGTTACGGTTTCCTGACCATGGACATTGGATGTCGTTGATAACGGGATCACATCATTAGGAGAATGATGTGATGGACAAGACCCAATCCTAAGCCTAGCACAAAGATCGTGTAGTTCGTATGCTAAAGCTTTTCTAATGTCAAGTATCATTTCCTTAGACCATGAGATTGTGCAACTCCCGGATACCGTAGGAGTGCTTTGGGTGTACCAAACGTCACAACGTAACTGGGTGATTATAAAGGTGCACTACAGGTATCTCTGAAAGTGTCTGTTGGGTTGGCGCGAATCGAGACTGGGATTTGTCACTCCGTGTAAGCGGAGAGGTATCTCTGGGCCCACTCGGTAGGACATCATCATATGCGCAATGTGACCAAGGAGTTGATCACGAGATGATGTGTTACGGAACGAGTAAAGAGACTTGCCGGTAACGAGATTGAACAAGGTATCAGGATACCGACGATCGAATCTCGGGCAAGTATCGTACCGCTAGACAAAGGGAATTGAATACGGGATTGATTAAGTCCTTGACATCGTGGTTCATCCGATGAGATCATCGTGGAACATGTGGGAGCCAACATGGGTATCCAGATCCCGCTGTTGGTTATTGACCGGAGAACGTCTCGGTCATGTCTGCATGTCTCCCGAACCCGTAGGGTCTACACACTTAAGGTTCGATGACGCTAGGGTTATAAAGGAAGCTTGTTTGTGGTTACCGAATGTTGTTCGGAGTCCCGGATGAGATCCCGGACGTCACGAGGAGTTCCGGAATGGTCCGGAGGTAAAGATTTATATATAGGAAGTCCTATTTCGGCCATCGGGGCAAGTTTCGGGGTCATCGGTATTGTACCGGGACCACCGGAAGGGTCCCGGGGGCCCACCGGGTGGGGCCACCTATCCCGGAGGGTCCCATGGGCTGAAGTGAGAAGGGATCCAGCCCAAAGTGGGCTGGGGCGCCACTTCCCCTAGGGCCCATGCGCCTAGGGTGAAAGGGGAACCCTAAGGAAGAGTCCCAAGGAGGGAAGGCACCTCCTAGGTGCCTTGGGGGGGAGGGAAACCTCCCCTGGCCGCCGCCCCCTAGGAGATTGGATCTCCTAGGGCTGGCGCACCTCCCCCCTTGGGCTCCCTATATATAGTGAGGGTAGGAGGGCCTCTTGAGACACTTTTATGCCTTTGGTGCAGCCCTCCCTCTCTCCCAAGTTCTTCTCCTCTCCCGTGGTGCTTGGCGAAGCCCTGCAGGATTGCCACGCTCCTCCATCACCACCACGCCGTTGTGCTGCTGCTGGATGGAGTCTTCCTCAACCTCTCCCTCTCTCCTTGCTGGATCAAGGCGTGGGAGACGTCACCGGGCTGTACGTGTGTTGAACGCGGAGGTGCCGTCCGTTCGGCACTAGGATCATCGGTGATCTGAATCACGACGAGTACGACTCCATCAACCCCGTTCACTTGAACGCTTCCGCTTAGCGATCTACAAGGGTATGTAGATGCACTCTCCTTCCCCTCGTTACTGGTCTCTCCATAGATAGATCTTGGTGACACGTAGGAAAAATTTTGAATTTCTGCTACGTTCCCCAACAGTGGCATCATGAGCTAGGTCTATGCGTAGATTCTATGCACGAGTAGAACACAAAGTAGTTGTGGGCATTGATTTTGTTCAATATGCTTGCCGTTACTAGTCTTATCTTGATTCGGCGGCATTGTGGGATGAAGCGGCCCGGACCGACCTTACACGTACTCTTACGTGAGACAGGTTCCACCGACTGACATGCACTATTTGCATGAGGTGGCTAGCGGGTGCCAGTCTCTCCCACTTTAGTCGGATCGGATTCGATGAAAAGGGTCCTTATGAAGGGTAAATAGCAATTGGCATATCACGTTGTGGTTTTTGCGTAGGTAAGAAACGTTCTTGCTAGAAACCCATAGCAGCCACGTAAAACATGAAAACAACAATTAGAGGACGTCTAACTTGTTCTTGCAGGGTATGCTATGTGATGTGATATGGCCAAAGGATGTGATGAATGATATATGTGATGTATGAGATGATCATGTTCTTGTAATAGGAATCACGACTTGCATGTCGATGAGTATGACAACCGGCAGGAGCCATAGGAGTTGTCTTAATTTATTTATGACCTGCGTGTCAACATAAACGTCATGTAATTACTTTACTTTATTGCTAACCGTTAGCTGTAGTAGTAGAAGTAATAGATGACGTGACAACTTCAAGAAGACACGATGATGGAGATCATGATGATGGAGATCATGGTGTCATGCCGGTGACAAGATGATCATGGAGCCCCAAGATGGAGATCAAAGGAGCTATATGATATTGGCCATATCATGTCACTATTATTTGATTGCATGCGATGTTTATCATGTTTATACATCTTATTTGCTTAGAACGACGGTAGTAAATAAGATGATCCCTCATTAAAATTTCAAGAAGTGTTCTCCCCTAACTGTGCACCGTTGCTATAGTTCGTCGTTTCTAAGCACCACGTGTTAATCGGGTGTGATGGATCCTTACGTTCACATACAACGGGTGTAAGACAGTTTTACACATGCAAAAACACTTAGGGTTAACTTGACGAGCCTAGCATGTACAGACATGGCCTCGGAACACAGAAGACCGAAAGGTCGAGCATGAGTCGTATAGAAGATACGATCAACATAAAGATGTTCACCGACGTTGACTAGTCCGTCTCACGCACAGATCGGACACGGCCTAGTTGACTCGGATCATGTAATCACTTAGATGACTAGAGGGATGTCTATCTAAGTGGGAGTTCATAAGATGAACTTAATTATCCTGAACATAGTCAAAAGGATTTTGCAAATTATGTCGTAGCTCGCGCTTTAGTTCTACTGTTTAGTTATGTTCCTAGAGAAAAATTAGTTGAAAGTTGATAGTAGCAATTATGCGGACTAGGTCCGTAAACTGAGGATTGTCCTCATTGCTTCATAGAAGGCTTATGTCCTTAATGCACCGCTCAGTGTGCTGAACCTCGAACGTTGTCTGTGGATGTTGCGAACATCTGACATACACATTTTGATAACTACGTGATAGTTCAGTTAAACGGTTTAGAGTTGAGGCACCGAAGACGTTTTGAAACGTCGCGAAACATATGAGATGTTTCGAGGGCTGAAATTGGGATTTCAGGCTCGTGCCCACGTCAAGAGGTATAAGACCTCCGACGATTTTCTTAGCCTACAAACTAAGGAGAAAAGCTCAATTGTTGAGCTTGTGCTCAGATTGTCTGAGTACAACAATCATTTGAATCAAGTGGGAGTTGATCTTCCAGATGAGATAGTGATGTTTCTCCGAAGTCATTACCACCAAGCTGCTAGAGCTTCGTGATGAACTATAATATATCAGGGACATATATGATGATCCTTGAGATATTCGCGATGTTTGACACCACAAAAGTAGAAATCAAGAAGGAGCATCAATTGTTGATGGTTGGTGAAACCACTAGTTTCAAGAAGGGCAAGGGCAAGAAGGGATACTTCATGAAACGGCAATTCAGCTGCTGCTCTAGTGAAGAAAGCCAAGGTTGAACCCAAACCCGAGACTAAGTGCTTCTGTAATAAGGGGAACAACCACTGGAGCAGAATTACCCTAGATACTTGGTAGATTAGAAGGCTGGCAAGGTCGATAGAAGTATATTGGATATACATTGTGTTGATGTGTACTTTACTAGTACTCCTAGTAGCACCAGGGTATTAGATACCGGTTCGGTTGCTAAGTGTTAGTAACTCGAAATAAAAGCTACGGAATAAACGGAGACTAGCTAAAGGTGAGGTGATGATATGTGTTGGAAGTGTTTCCAATGTTGATATAATCAAATATCGTACGCTCCTTCTATCATCGAGATTGGTGTTTGTGTTGAGCATAGACATGATTGGATTATGTCTATCGCAATACGGTTATTCATTTAAGGAGAATAATGGTTACTCTGTTTATTTGAATAATACCTTCAATGGTCTTACACCTAAAATGAATGGTTTATTGAATCTCGATCTTAGTGATACACATGTTCATGCCAAAAGATAGTAATGATAGTACCACCTACTTGTGGCACAGCCACGTAAGTCATATCGGTATAAAACGCATGAAGAAGCTCCATGTTGATGGATCTTTGGACTCACTCATTTTTGAAAAGTTTGAGACATGCGAACCATGTCTATTGGTGTGTATGCATGAAGAAACTCCATGCAAATGGACCGTTTGGACTCACTTGATTTTGAGTCGCTTGAGGCATGCAAATCATACCACATGGGCAAGATGACTGAAAGCCTCGGTTTCAGTAAAATGGAACTAGAAAGAAAATTGTTGGAAGTAATACATTTTGATGTGTGCAGTCCAATGAGTGCTGAGGCATGTAGTGGATATCGTTATGTTCTTTCTTCACAGATGATTTGAGTAGATGTTGAGTACATTTACTTGATGAATCACGAGTCTGAATTATTGAAAGGTTCAAGTAATTTCAGTGTGAAGTTGAAAGATCGTCGTGACAAGAGGATAAAAGATCTATGATATGATCATAGAGATGAATATCTGAATTACGAGTTTGGCACAAAATTAAGACATTGTGGAAATCGTTTCACAACTAATACAGCCTGGAACACCATAGTGTGATGGTGTGTCCGAACATCATAACTGCACCCTATTGGATATGATGCATACCATGATGTCTCTTATCGAATTGCCACAATAGTTTATGGGTTAAGCATTAGAGACAACCACATTCACTTTAAATAGGGCACCACGTAATTCCGATTAGATGACACCGTATGAACTATGGTTTAGAGAAACCTAAGCTGTCATTTCTTAAAAGTTTGGGGCTGCGACGCTTATGTGGAAAAGTTTCAGGCTGATAAGCTCGAACCCAAAGCGGATAAATGCATCTTCATAGGACAACCCAAAACAGTTGGGTATACCTCATGTCTCAAATCCGAAAGCAATAAAGGATTGTTTCTAGAATCGGGTCCTTTCTCGAGGAAAAGTTTCTCTCGAAAGAATTGAGTGGGAGGATGGTGGAGACTTGATGAGGTTATTGAACCGTCACTTCAACTAGTGTATAGCAGGGCACAAAGAGTTGTTCCTGTGGCACCTACACCAATTGAAGTGGAAGCTTATGATATTGATCATGAGACTTCGGATCAAGTCACTCCCAAACCTCGTGGGATGACAAGGATGCGTACTACTTCAGAGTGGTACGTAATCCTGTCTTGGAAGTCATGTTGCTAGACAACAATGAACCTACGAGCTATGGAGAAGCGATGGTGGGCCTGGATTCCGATAAATGGCTTGAGGCCATATAATCCGAGAGAGGATCCATGTATGAAAACAAAGTGTAGACTTTGGAAGAACTACTTGATGGTCGTAAGGCTGTTGAGTGTAGATGGATTTTAAAAGGAAGACGGACAATGATGGTAAATGTCACCATTAAGAAAGCTCGACTTGTCGTTAAGATGTTTTCCGACAAATTCAAGGAGTTGACTACGGTGAGATTTTCTCACTCGTAGCGATGCTAAGAGTCTATTGGAATTATATTAGCGATTACTGCATTATTTATGAAATCTTGCAGATAGGATGTCAAAACATTGTTTCCTCGACGATTTTCTGAGGAAAGGTTGTATGTGATACAACCGGAAGGTTTTGTCAATCCTGAAAGATGCTAATAAGTATGCAAAGCTCCAGCAATCCTTCTAAGGACTGGAGTAAGCATCTCGGAGTTGGAATGTATGCTTTGATGAGATGATCAAAGATTTTGGGTGTATACAAAGTTTATGAGAAACTGGTATTTCCAAAGAAGTGAGTGGAAGCACTATAGAATTTCTGATGAGTATATGTTGTTAACATATTTTTAATCAGAAATGACGTAGAATTTCTGGAAAGCATATAGGGATATTTGGAAAGTGTTTTTCAATGAAAACCTGGATTAAGCTACTTGAACATTGAGCATCAAGATCTATAAGGATAGATCAAAACGCTTAATGGTACTTTCAAATGAGTACATACCTTGACATGATCTTGAAGGTGTTCAAGATGGATCAGTCAAAGAAGGAGTTCTTGCCTGAGTTGTAAGGTATGAAGTTAAGACTTAAAGCTCGACCACGGCAGAATAGAGAGAAAGGACGAAGGTCGTCCCCTATGCTTAAGACATAGGCTCTACAGTATGCTATGCAGTGTGCCGCACCTGAAGTGTGCCTTGCCATGAGTCAGTCAAGGGGTACAAGAGTGATCCAAGAATGGATCACAGTACAGCGGTCAAAGTTATCCTTAGTAACTAGTGGACTAAGGAATTTTTCTCGATTATGGAGGTGGTAAAAGAGTTCATCGTAAAGGGTTACGTCGATGCAAGCTTAACACCTATCCGGATAGCTCCGATAGAGATACCGGATACGTATAATGGAGCAACAATTTAGAATAACTCCAAGTAGAACAGTTATTTGGAATATCTCCAAATACAACGTGGTAGCTACATCTAGGAGATGACATAGAGATTTGTAAAGCACACACGGATCTGAAAGGTTCAGACCCGTTGACTAAAACCTCTCTCACAAGCAACATGATCAAACCCAGAACTCATTGAGTGTTAATCACATAGTGATGTGAACTAGATTATTGACTCTAGTAAACTCTTTGGATGTTGGTTACATGGCGATGTGACCTGTGAGTGTTAATCACATGGCGATGTGAACTAGATTATTGACTCTAGTGCAAGTGGGAGACTGTTGGAAATATGCCCTAGAGGCAATAATAAATTAGTTATTATTATATTTCCTTGTTCATGATAATCGTTTATTATCCATGCTATAATTGTATTTATAGGAAACTCAGATACATGTGTGGATACATAGACAACACCATGTCCCTAGTGAGCCTCTAGTTGACTAGCTCGTTGATCAATAGATGGTTACGGTTTCCTGACCATGGACATTGGATGTCGTTGATAACGGGATCACATCATTAGGAGAATGATGTGATGGACAAGACCCAATCCTAAGCCTAGCACAAAGATCGTGTAGTTCGTATGCTAAAGCTTTTCTAATGTCAAGTATCATTTCCTTAGACCATGAGATTGTGCAACTCCCGGATACCGTAGGAGTGCTTTGGGTGTACCAAACGTCACAACGTAACTGGGTGATTATAAAGGTGCACTACAGGTATCTCCGAAAGTGTCTGTTGGGTTGGCGCGAATCGAGACTGGGATTTGTCACTCCGTGTAAGCGGAGAGGTATCTCTGGGCCCACTCGGTAGGACATCATCATATGCGCAATGTGACCAAGGAGTTGATCACGAGATGATGTGTTACGGAACGAGTAAAGAGACTTGCCGGTAACGAGATTGAACAAGGTATCAGGATACCGACCATCGAATCTCGGGCAAGTATCGTACCGCTAGACAAAGGGAATTGAATACGGGATTGATTAAGTCCTTGACATCGTGGTTCATCCAATGAGATCATCGTGGAACATGTGGGAGCCAACATGGGTATCCAGATCCCGCTGTTGGTTATTGACCGGAGAACGTCTCGGTCATGTCTGCATGTCTCCCGAACCCGTAGGGTCTACACACTTAAGGTTCGATGACGCTAGGGTTATAAAGGAAGCTTGTTTGTGGTTACCGAATGTTGTTCGGAGTCCCGGATGAGATCCCGTACGTCACGAGGAGTTCCAGAATGGTCCGGAGGTAAAGATTTATATATAGGAAGTCCTATTTCGGCCATCGAGGCAAGTTTCGGGGTCATCGGTATTGTACCGGGACCACCGGAAGGGTCCCGGGGCCCACCGGGTGGGGCCACCTATCCCGGAGGGTCCCATGGGCTGAAGTGAGAAGGGATCCAGCCCAAAGTGGGCTGGGGCGCCACTTCCCCTAGGGCCCATGCGCCTAGGGTGAAAGGGGAACCCTAAGGAAGAGTCCCAAGGAGGGAAGGCACCTCCTAGGTGCCTTGGGGGGGAGGGAAACCTCCCCTGGCCACCGCCCCCTAGGAGATTGGATCTCCTAGGGCTGGCGCACCCCCCCCTTGGGCTCCCTATATATAGTGAGGGTAGGAGGGCCTCTTGAGACACTTTTATGCCTTTGGTGCAGCCCTCCCTCTCTCCCAAGTTCTTCTCCTCTCCCGTGGTGCTTGGCGAAGCCCTGCAGGATTGCCACGCTCCTCCATCACCACCACGCCGTTGTGCTGCTGCTGGATGGAGTCTTTCTCAACCTCTCCCTCTCTCCTTGCTGGATCAAGGCGTGGGAGACGTCACCAGGCTGTACGTGTGTTGAACGCGGAGGTGCCGTCCGTTCGGCACTAGGATCATCGGTGATCTGAATCACGACGAGTACGACTCCATCAACCCCGTTCACTTGAACGCTTCCGCTTAGCGATCTACAAGGGTATGTAGATGCACTCTCCTTCCCCTCGTTGCTGGTCTCTCCATAGATAGATCTTGGTGACACGTAGGAAAAATTTTGAATTTCTGCTACGTTCCCCAACAGAGAGTTGCATACAACTATAGCAGAAGCTCTTCATTCCAGTGCTCCTTATCTGTGACAAACGGCATCAGTCCAGCATCTCTGAAGCAATCCAACGCTTCTTCAAGGCAGGGCAGGCCAGCTATAGCTTCAGAGTCGAGGCGCATATGTGGAAATATGCGCTCTTGATTGTATAGGACGCATGAATAGTAGCTGCACTGCTGATAGCTCCAGAACCGATCTGATGAAATGTGAGGTCTGGTATAAGGGTTCTTGGAGCTGTTGAAGAAGGTGTTATGTGCCATAAAGCCATTCACATTGAAGACCCCAGGAGAAGTGGCAGTGTCGTGGAATCGTGGAAGTCTTGGCTTGGGCTTTTGGACTTGAGGTCTATGCTCGACATGATACTCAAATTGTGGACCCGCAGCAGGTGGAGGAACCAGAACGGGCCAGCGGACCATAACAGGCTGACCATGATCAAATGCCAGCTCAATTATATGAGATCTTGGAGGGGGAACAGGAGCATTGGCATTGTCTTCATGGGCTTCAGGGGCCACATTGGGTTCAGGTGCTTGTACCTCAGGTGCTTCAGCATTGACTTCGGGTGCAGCAGTGGCTTCAGATACTTGAACTTCTGGCATCGCAGTAGCTTCAGGCACCGTATTAGCTTCAGCCATGACGACGTCATTGGCTTCAGCGGTGAGGTTGGTGGTTGCCTCAGGGTTGTTAACCTCCACTTCAGGAGCTGGAGGGTCGGACGCGTTCTCCTCGAGAACAACATCTTGGTGGGACGGGGGTGTAGCAACTCTTTCAATTCTTGGTGCTTCTTCTTCATCGGCTGATGCAGCCGGAATATCTTTAGTCATTTTGGCTTCGGACTCAGACACGTGCATAGTGGGAGTGACTTGGGGCCTTGGTCCTTTGCGAAGCCTGCGTAATGCTGGCGACGCTTGTGGAGATGGAGTGCGCTGGGCCTCGAAGTCATCATCTTCTTGCACTGGTGGGGTAGCTTGCGGTTGGGGAGAGCTTGGAGTGTCTTGTCGTTGTGGGTGATCAGCCCATGATGCATCCTGAGCGGTTGGCGTCAGAGGACGACCAATGCTGATGAGTTCGTTGTGCATGAGCACAGGCGATGATACCAATTGGTGCTCGATCTGAGGAAGGACTTCATCATCTTCAACATTGTCATGAGGACCAATGTCTTCAGCTGCGGTGGGGTCAACAGCTGGATTGTCTTCAGCTTCAGGAGCCTCTGGTGAAGCAGGCTCATGAATTACCACTTGGCGTTCTGGATTTTCAGACGCAGGACGAGCCACTGAGATTGGATCGACATTAAGGAGCTTAGTGGGAGCAGCCCGATCTCGCTTCTTGGTTTTGTGTTTCTTGGTTGGAGGAGCATCATCAGTAGTGCCTTTGGTTTTGCATTTTCTGGCTTCAACTTCAGTAGCCCTTGTTTTCTTCAGTTCAGAAGCCACTGTGGGGAGCTTAGGCTTCGAGCCAGTCATACTAGCTGGGAAGACAATTGGATGTACTTCCTGCCTTGGTGCTTCAGGTTCTACCACAGCTGGCTTCTTCTTCTTCTTGGCCGCCATTCTGGGGTCGATTCCTGGTCGCCCCAAGGCCTTCCGCTTTTTAGCCTCATTGTATCCTTGGACACATTTAGCAGCAAGATCCTTCATGCGCTCATGAGCACCTTTGGCTTCTTCGCGTTTGGTTAGGAATGCTTCCTTAAGCTCATGCATCAGGGTCTGGAAGTTCCGAATGTCTTCAACATTGAGCTTGGCCATGTGCTTCTTGAACTGAGCCTTTTCATAATCAATCTTATGCTTCAGTTCAACAATCTTCTGAGCTAGAGCCATCTCAACAGCAATGGCTCCGTGGAAGGCGACGCTCAGGCCAATCGGAAGCTGAAGATCATCAAAGCTGACATTTGGGCTGTCAAACCACTCATCAATGAAGGTGTTGATGATTTCAACATCAAAGAGAGGAAGGTCATTGAAGATTTTTGCCTCTTGCTTTCTCTTGACCAGCTGCTCAAGAGCATCATCGCCAAGATCGTCGTCGCTGGACAGATCAATGGCATCATTGCGCAGAATAGCAGCAGCATTCAGTTCTTGGCTAGTGGGTTGCAAGGGCATCTTCACTCTGGAGGGCTTGGAGATGCGTGACAAATCTTCAGACTGCACACTGTGTTCAGAAGGTGCAGTGGCCAGAGGCTTCACCTGTAAGACCTTTGGTGCAGGAGCAGGCTTTGAAGCTTTAGGCTTTTTTAGTTTCTTTGGCATCGGTGGTGCAGGCGCTTCATCAGATTCAGCGTTGTCTGCAGGCTCATCCACGGTTGTCCCTTGAACCATGATATGAGTGATGAGACCTTCTAGGTTGTAGAAGGGCCCAACAAGATTGGGTTCAGCTTCGCGTGTGCCATCGGCACGAGGAGCAGAGGGGCCTGGGTTGAAGTCTAAGCCTCGTGACTTCTTGTTCTCTTTGGCCGAGTTCCTGGCAAACTGAAGGTTGCGCTTGAACAGATTATCGTCGCGGCACCACAGTAATGAAGATGGGTCTGCATTTGCAGGCTGTGATCCACGGACCATGCAAGGATAGAAGCCTTGTTCAATGGCTTCAGCTCTAGAAATGGGTTGAAGATTTCTGTATAGAATGTCTCCCCATGGTCGTTTGATGGCATTGTTCTCAGCATACTCCTGGTTCACGAACCTGTACTTGAACCACTGTTCTGCCCAATATCTTCGAATCCATTGGATTCGAGTTTTTCGCTGATTGTAGTCCTCCTCTGGATCTATCTTGTACAGCTCATAGAGGTCAGGAGGCAAATCTCTTGAGGTGTTGCCACGACACTGTCTGCCACCCTTCCTTGCAGATTTCTCTGGTGCCATGAAGTTTAAACTGAAAGGCTTCAAAGCTGTCAAAGTCTTCCGTCTACTGGTCAGACAAGAACTGGCTTCAGGAGAATTTATATGATGTTGTAAGAATTCTGCAAATGAATGCAGACTATGAGAACCAAGGGATTCTCCCATGGACATGTACCTGTGACAGCATTAAGGTGCGAGGGAAGGGGAAGAGATCATCTGCATTCTCAAAAGATTTTGAAGATAAATCAGTTTAGAAGACATTGACCTCATAGTGCGAAGACATTCACTCATAGATAGAGAGTTGGTTCCAGATTTGTACGAATCCACGAATAAGTACAAGTGAGGAATCTAACTACTTTGTGAAGCATAAGTGAACATTCTAGGCATATTTATGAGATGCAGTATGAAATAGATTCAACTTGTGTGAACAGAAACTGCTTGTGGTATAAAATGATGAATCTATAGGATCAAAGGGGCCGTAAAAGGAGGTTTTATTTACCACACGAAGAACTGCTAGACGGAGTGGAAGGGGAGGCCGAGCAGTTCGAATCTTCCGTTCCCTAACTTGGCGACGGAGGACACCTACGGCGACGGCGGAGAAGATGATGTCCGCGGTCGGCGTGAAGACGGCGTCAGTGAGGTCACGGCAGTGAAGCGCTTCGTCGCCGGCGTCGTCAAGGGCTAGCAGTGGCGCTAGGGTTTGTGCAAGAGTGGAAGAAAGGATAATGATTGAGGTGAGGCGTGTATTTATAGGGATAGGGATGGCACAGTGTTATTACACAGGTGCCCCTGGCGATCCACATCTGAAGGACACGTGGCTATCATGCAATACATCGGAGGTTGTTCCACATTCCCACGCACGCCTGGATTGTCGGGTGGTCGTTCCCACTTCTCCGGGTTTCAGGTGAAAGGATTTAGCATTGAAAATGGATTAATGTTTGTCTCTATGTCTTCTGCTGACAAGGATGTAGAGAAGACATTTTGACAGTGTCAATTGAATGCATATGATTTGGATAGATAGACTTGAGATAGAAGCATAGAGGGGTTAGGGTCCGGTCACATTCACTTAGGTCAAAAGATTCATCATGAATACATAGCTATAAGTGAATGTTGTAGAGGATAGAAACCAAATTGAAGATAAACATGAGAACTTTTAATCATTGAAGACAAACAAAATGCGAAGACTTTGCAAATGTAACGCCATGATATAGACACTTCAAAGGGAAAATGTTGGTGGTGGCGTTACCCACCGTATAGGAAATATTAGACCCAGACACGACGCACAATTATCGTGGCGCTCCGAAGTCAAATTCCACATTAATATATTCACACTCAGAATGTAAGTCTTCATTGTTTGAAGATATACTTTACTTCGTGTGTTGCACATCTAAGTCGTCAACATGCTTAAATGTTAGGATGTGTGCCTAATCACAGGACATTTGAGGATTTCAAAATATTTAGCTCACACTGTAACTTGCAAAACCTCTTCTCATCCAAGGGCTTGGTGAAGATATCTGCCAATTGCTCTTCAGTGTTGACGTGAATGATATCAATATCTTCCTTCATAACATGATCTCTGAGAAAGTGATGACGAATTTCAATGTGCTTTGTCTTCGAGTGCTGAACTGGGTTGTTGGCAATCTTGATGGCGCTTTTGTTGTCGCAGTAGAGTGGCACTTGCTTTAGATGAATGCCATAGTCTTTGAGTGTTTGCTTCATCCATAGAAGCTGAGCGCAGCAAGATCCAGCAGCAATGTATTCAGATTCAGCAGTGGAGAGAGATACATAGTTCTGCTTCTTTGAAGACCAACATACAAGTGATCGTCCCAGAAAATGACATGTGCCTGATGTAGACTTGCAATCCACCTTGTCACCAGCATAATCAGCATCCGAGAATCCAACTAGATCAAACTCTGAGCCCTTTGGATACCATAATCCTAGTGTTGGGGTGTGAGCCAAATATCTGAGAATTCGCTTCACAGCTAAGTGATGCGATTCCTTTGGTGCCGCTTGGAACCGGGCACACATGCAAACACTAAGCATGATATCTGGCCTAGATGCACATAAATAAAGCAAGGAACCAATCATGGAGCGGTATACCTTTTGATCGAACTCTTTACCATTGTCGTCGGGACCCAGATGGTGTTTGGCTGGCATTAGCATCGTGTAGCCTTTGCAGTCTTGCATTCCAAATTTCTTCAGGCAATCTTTGAGGTATTTCTCTTGGGATATGAAGATGTCGTTGCGTTGCTGACGTATTTGAAGACCAAGGAAGAACTTCAGCTCACCCATCATGGACATCTGATATTGCTCTTGCATCACGTATCCAAACTCGTCACTGTATTTCTCATTAGTGCAGCCAAAGATAATGTCATCCACATATATTTGGCACACAAACAGTTCACCATCATATGTCTTCGTGAAGAGAGTGGGATCGAGAGAGCCAGGTTTGAAGCCTTTGCTCTTCAGGAAGTCTTTGAGTGTGTCATACCAAGCCCGAGGGGCTTGTTTGAGGCCATACAGTGCCTTGTTGAGCTTGTACACCATGTCAGGATGTTTTGGATCTTCAAAGCCAGGTGGTTGTGCAACATACACTTCTTCTTCAATCTTGCCATTGAGAAAAGCGCTCTTCACATCCATTTGATACAAAAGAATGTTATGATGATTTGCATAGGCCAGCAGTATGCGTATAGCTTCAAGCCTAGCCATAGGAGCAAATGTTTCATCGAGGTCAATCCCTTCAACTTGAGTGTATCCTTGAGCAACGAGACGAGCTTTGTTTCTGACAACTTGACCATGCTCATCTTGCTTGTTGCGATATATCCACTTAGTGCCTATTATATTGTGCTTGCGAGGATCAGGACGCTTAACCAGTTCCCATACATTATTCAGCTCAAACTGTTGAAGCTCTTCTTGCATAGCTTGAATCCATTCAGCTTCCATGAAGGCTTCATCAACTTTCTTGGGTTTGGATATTGAGACGAATGCGAAGTGCCCACAGAAGTTTGCTAGTTGTGTTGTGTAGGATCGAAAGTATGTCTAGAGGGGGGGTGATTAGACTACTTCACCAAATAAAAACTTAACCTTTTCCCAATTTTAGTTCTTGGCAGATTTTAGCTATTGTAGGACAAGTCAAGCAATCATCACACAATTCAAGCAAGCATGCAAAGAGTATATTGGCAGCAGAAAGTAAAGCATGCAACTTGCAAGAATGTAAAGGGAAGGGTTTGGAGAAGTCAAACGCAATTGGAGACACGGATGTTTTTCCCGTGGTTCGGATAGGTGGTGCTATCCTACATCCACGTTGATGGGGACTTCAACCCACGAAGGGTAACGGTCGCGCGAGTCCACGGAGGGCTCCACCCACGAAGGGTCCAAGAAGTAGCAACCTTGTCTATCCCACCATGGCCATCGCCCACGAAGGACTTGCCTCACTAGCGGTAGATCTTCACGAAGTAGGCGATCTCCTTGCCCTTACAAACTCCTTGGTTCAACTCCACAATCTTGTCGGAGGCTCCCAAGTGACACCTAGCCAATCTAGGAGACACCACTCTCCAAGAAGTAACAAATGGTGTGTTGATGATGAACTCCTTGCTCTTGTGCTTCAAATGATAGTCTCCCCAACACTCAACTCTCTCTCATAGGATTTGGATTTTTTGGAAAGAAGATTTCAGTGGAAAGCAACTTCGGGAAGGCTAGAGATCAAGATTCATATGGTAGGAATGGAATATCTTGGTCTCAACACATGAGTAGGTGGTTCTCTCTCAGAACATATGAGTTGGAATTGTGTATGTGTTCCGATGGCTCTCTCCATGAATGAAGAGGAGGTGGAGGGGTATATATAGCCTCCACACAAAATCCAACCGTTACACACAGTTTTCCAATCTCGGTGGGACCGAATCAACAAACTCGGTCGGACCGAAAAGGTAAACCTAGTGACCGTTAGAGATTTTCGGTGGGACTGACATGCAACTCGGTAGGACCGATATGGTTAGGGTTTGGGCATAACGTAATCTCGGTGAGACCGATTACACAAACTTGGTGAGACCGAGTTTGGTAATAAGCTAACCAGAGAGTTGGTCAGGTAAACTCGGTGGGACCGATTTGCTCTTTCGGTGAGACCGAAAAGTTACAAAAAGGAAACAAAGAGTTTACACTGCAATCTCGGTGGGACCGATTCGCTCTTTCGGTGAGACCGAAAAGTTACGAAAGGGAAATAGAGAGTTTGCAATCCCATCTCGGTGAGACCGAGATCCCTATCGGTAGAACCGAATTGCTAGGGTTTGGCAGTGGCTTATGACAAGTGAAACTCGGTGGCGCCGGATAGAAAGAATCGGTAGGACCGAGTTTGGCTTAGGGTTTAGGTCATATGTGGATATGGGAAAGTAGTTGAGGGTTTTGGAGCATATCACTAAGCACATGAAGCAAGAGGCTCATTAAGCAACACCTCATCCCTCCTTGATAGTATTGGCTTTTCCTAAAGACTCAATGTGATCTTGGATCACTAAAATATAAAATGAAGAGTCTTGAGCTTTTGAGCTTGAGCCAATCCTTTGTCCTTAGCATTTTGAGGGTTCCACTTTCACATCCATGACATGCCAATCATTGAGCTTTCCTGAAATAGTCATCTTGGAATAGCATTAGCTCAATGAGCTATATGTTGTTATGAATTACCAAAACCACCTAGGGATAGTTGCACTTTCAATCTCCCCCTTTTTGGTAATTGATGACAACATATAGATCAAAGCTTCGACAAATGATAATAAGCATGAAATATATCGTCGCTTTGAGAAGTATGTGACAAGTAAGAGCTCCCCCTAAATTTGTGCATATTTAAAATTTGCTTTGGACTGCAAATGCACAAAGAGTTAGAGTCATGGGTTACTCTTCCATGTCACATACATCTTGGTGGAGCACTTAAAATGATAAGAATGAAATACATGCACTCATCACCAAGAATTGTGAATGATCACATAAGATAGATAAGATGATAATATTAAGCAAACATTAAGTGTAGCTTATGATCAAACACATGATCATCAATGTCTCACGAGCAATGACATAGTATCTCACACAAAAGCAAACAAAGTTCGAAAAACCACCAAATAAAACAAGAGAGAATAAAAGCAACACTAAAAGCAACACTCTCTCTCGAAGCCTATGATCTATACATTTTCTCCCCCTTTGGCAACAAGTTACCAAAAAGTTCCTAGAAAATGCATAGTGCTAAGTCGACACTCAGGCTTGATCTTCAGGTGGTGGTGGAGTCCGGAGCACTCCAAGGTAGTACTCTTCGTTGTCCTTGATGTATTGCCAATCAACCCATCTCATATCACAGACAATTGGCTTCTTGTCTAGCAGCACTGTCTCATAAAAGTCTTGCTGCTCCTTGGTGTGAAACCTGTAGTCAACTGCAGTCCTTCTCCTTGAAGCATACGGGTCTGCTTCTCTCCACTTCCGGAGCCCTGAATCTCTCCTGAGTTTCATATCCTCAGCCACAGGATGAGCATCGTTGTGGTCTGGGATCTTGGGCTTGAGCTTTCTAAGAACATTCTCTTCTTCTTCTGCAGCTTTAGGCACTGGGGCCTTGTTCTTCTCAGTAGCTGGGATGCTTCTTGTGTTCCTCTTTGGCTTTGGCTTTGGAGCTGGCTTGGCCTTGGAAGTAGCTGCCCCTGTTCTTATGGAATCACCCATCAGCTTGGGTGCCTTAGGTGCTGGTGTAGCTACCTCTTCTTCTTCCTCCTCATCTTCCATGATGGAAGCCTTGCCAAGCACTCTGGCTACAGTTTTCTTCACCCTTTCTTTCCTCTTCTTGCCTTCAGCGGCAACTGGCTCAATGGGAGTGGGCTTCTCAGTTGAAGCTCTGGCCTTTGACATAGGCTGCCTGCCTGCTGGCCTTTTGATCTTCATCCCTGGTTTTATGCCCTGTGCTGGCTCAACTCTCTTGGAAGTTGCTTCCTCTTCTGCCACATAATCCTCATGTTCTGAGTCTGAGGTTCTCTTCTTTCTCTGTCTTGTGGCAGCTTTAGGCAGATTGCTAGGGGTGCTCCTGCTGCCATCATCTGAGGAACTTGAGGGACTAGTGCCCTCACTCATCTGCACTTGCTGCTCTGACAAGTTCTGGCTATCACTTTGGTCTGACATGATGCAAACTCTGACTGCTGACCCTGTGAATAGGTTATAGATGAGATAGAGTGGATGAGCATCACAAAATGCAAAGATTTTTGCAAAAGAATAATTCAAAAACTTAGTTTTATTTTCTCACTGAAAGCATCTCGGATCTACCGATTTCTAAACTCAGTGATACCAAAGCAGTTTTGCCACCTAAACTAGTGAACTTGGTCAGACCGAGTCACAGTTCGGTGGCACCGAGACTGCTAGGGTTTCACAGAGTTCCAAAATCGGTCACACCGATAAGTAATTCTCGGTCAGACTGAGTCTCACTTGTGCAATGGCATAAGCCAAATCGGTGGGACCGAGTTTTTCAACTCAGTGGGTCCGAGATGGTTTCGGCGGAAACCTAACCCTAAAATTTTCGAATTAAACCTAATCTACGAGTTCATTGACTGGATAGAAGAGTAACGCCCCGAGACCGATGTGCCAGGTGTCGTTCAGTTATTCGTTGTTGTTGCCTTGTCATTGCTTGCATGTCATGCATTGCATATCATGTCATCATGTGCATTTCATTTGCATATGTGTTCGTCCCACGCATCCGAGCATTTTCCCCGTTGTCCGTTTTGCAATCCGGCATTCCGTTCTTCTCCGGTGGTCCTTTCTACCTTTCTTTCATGTGTGGGGATTAAAAATTTCCGGATTGGACCGAGTCTTTCCAAGCGGCCTTGGTTTACTACCGGTAGACCGCCTGTCAAGTTTCGTACCATTTGGACTTCGTTTGATACTCCAACGGTTAACCGAGGGACCGAAAAGGCCTCGTGTGTGTTGCAGCCCAACACCCTTCCAATTTGGCCCAAAACCCACCTAACTCTGCTCCATCATCTCGGTCGTTCGATCACGATCGCGTGGCCGAAAACCGCACCTCATTTGGACTCTCCTAGCTCCCTCTATGCCTATATATACAACCCCCCCTCTGAAATTCACGGTTCATTCGTCCCCTAACCCTAAAAATTCTCAGATCCGCAGCGCCGGACGAAATCCCCACCTTCACCGGACATGTTCGCTCCCCTCCACGCCGCTCCAGCCAACCAGAGGCTGCCATGTCACCTCGCCGCCGCCGCCAGCCTATCCCGAGCCGCCACCTCACCTCCCCTGCGCCCACTTCGCCGCACCACGCCGCAGAGCCCGCGAGGCCCGCCGCAGGCCCTCCCGGGCCCGAGGCTCCCCGCCGCGCCTCTCCTTCGACCCCGCCGCCTCGGGCGCTTCGCGCCGCCACCGACCCTCGCCGGAACGCCGCCGCAGTGCAGCGCCGGACTTGGCTCCGGTCATCACCGACCCTCGCTGGAGTCCGCCCCCGTCGCCCCTTTGCTTCCCGCCGCCGTCCTGGAGCGCAGCGGCCTCCATCCGACCCCAGGGAGGAGCCCTGGTGCTGCCCGCCCCAAGATCCGCCGCCGCCGCCTCGGTTCCTGCCGTCCCTGTCGCCGGAGTTCCCAGCGCGCCGCCGCCGGAGAGGATCGGGAGGAGCCCCGATCCGTCTGCGTTGACCGCGTCCCCGCTCTTGGGCCCCGCCGTGGCCTCCCAGGCCCAGCGTGCCGTCCCCGCCTTCGGCCCAGATCCGCGGCCAGCATCGCCGGCCCAGCTCCCCGCGGTCCAGCGCGAGCGCCCCAAGGCCCAGCTCCAGCCGGCTTCGCCTCGGCCTCCTTCCTCCTCTGCCGGGCCAAGGCCCAGGGTGAGCCGCCCCAGTGCCCCCTCCTCTTGTTATATTTTTCCCTGCCGTTGGGCTTGCCCAGTGCACTGTTCAGATGCGGCCCGTGCCATGTTTTTTTCCCAGTTCTACGAATTTAGCTATTATTCCTGAGACTGCTGTTTTACAGATTAGTCCCCCTAGTTCATGCATTTAATAACTCACTAACCGTGCATCGGATTAAAATGATTTATATATGAAACTTGCTCAGAATTTTGTGTAGATTAATAATATCAAACTTTCATCTATGTTTAAAATATTTAAAATGTTGTTTGCATTAATTTGCTCCTATGCCATGCTAAAATGATTTAATTCATAACTAATTAACCGTAACTCCGATTTTAATAATCTTTATATGTAAATGGGGTAGAATTTTGCCTAGTTTAACATGGTGACATCATCTTGCATGTTTAAACACTCTAAAATTGTGTTTAGGGCAGAACAGTACCAAATCTATAACATGCTCATGGGGAGTTTCCGGAATTGTTGTTCGTTGTTTCCGGCCTCATTTAAATTTGCCTAGATAGGTAGTTTTCATTTGTTTCACCCCTTGCCATGTTAATCAACATTTAATATTGTTGGGTACATAAACGAGATCGAACTAAATAATTGATGTGGTGTTTTGTCAATATGCATCCCGATGCATATTGAGCTCCACTTAATTTGTAGGATTGCTTGTGCACTTTGCCATGACATGTATCATTAAACCGGACATGCATCATCCTTGTTTGTGCATCATGACATGTCTATGTGGTGGTTGTTTACCATGATTGTTTGCTTCTTTCCGGTGTTGCTTCTTCGGGTTGGTTCCGATAACGTCGCGTTTGTGAGGACCCGTTCGTCTACGCCCGTTTATCTTCTTCATGGACTCTTTCTTCTTCCTTGCGGGATTTCAGGCAAGATGACCACACCCTTGAAATCACTACTATCTTTGCTATGCTAGTTTGCTCGCTCTTTTGCTATGCCAATGCTACGATGCCTACCATTTGCTTGTCAGCCTCCCAAATTGCCATGTCAAACCCTTAACCCCCCCATGTCCTAGCAAACCGTTGATTGGCTATGTTACCGCTTTGCTCAGCCCCTCTTATAGCGTTGTTAGTTGCAGGTGAAGATTGAAGTTGTTCCTTGTTGGAACATGGAGTTCGTTCCTTGTTGGAACACTATTTATTTGTTGGGATATCACTATATATCTTATTTAATTAATGCATCTATATACTTGGTAAAGGGTGGAAGACTCGGCCTTATGCCTGGTGTTTTGTTCCATTCTTGCCGCCCTAGTTTCCGTCATATCGGTGTTATGTTCCCGGATTTTGCGTCCCTTACGCGGTTGGGCTATAATGGGAACCCCTTGACAGTTCGCCTTAAGTAAAGCTTTTCCAGCAATGCCCAACATTGGTTTTACCATTTGCCACCTAGCCTTTTTTTCCCTTGGGAGTCGCGCATCCCGAGGGTCATCTTTATTTTAACCCCCCCCCCCCGGGCCAGTGCTTGTCTAAGCGTTGGTCCAAACTAGAGCCCCTTGCAGCGCCACCTCGGGGAAACTCGAGGGCTGGTTTTAGTTGTACGGATTGCTTATCCGGTGTTGCCCTGAGAACGAGATATGTGCAGCTCCTATCAGGATGTCGGCGCATCGGGCGGTGTTGCTGGTTTAGTTTTACCCTGTCGAAATGTCTTGTTGTACCGGGATACCGAGTCTGATCGAAACGTCTCGGGTGGAGGTCTATTCCTTCGTTGACCGTGAGAGCTTGTGATGGGCTAAGTTGGGACACCCCTGCAGGGATTGAACTTTCGAAAGCCATCCCCGCGGTTATGGGCAGATGGGAATTTGTTAACGTCCGGTTGTAGAAAACCTAAACTTGACCTTAATTAAAATGAATCAATCGCGTGTGTAACCGTGATGGTCTCTTTCCGACGGAGTCCGGGAAGTGAACACGGTTGTTGGAGTTATGCTTGACGTAGGTAGTCTAGGATCACTTCTTGATCATACCTTTATCGACCGTGCTTTGCCTTCTCTTCTCGCTCTCATTTGCGTATGTTAGCCACCATATATGCTAGTCGCTTGCTGCAGCTCCACCTCATACCTTGACCTTTCCCATGAGCTTAAATAGTCTTGATCGCGAGGGTGCGAGATTGCTGAGTCCCTGTGGCTCACAGATACTTCCAAAACCAGCTTGCAGGTGCCGATGAGTCCGTGCAGATGACGCAACCAAGCTCAGGAGGAGCTCGTTGAAGATCTTGTCCTCTGTGTTGATTCCATTCTAGTTGATCAGTAGTGGAGCCCAGTTGGGGTCGATCGGGGACCTTTTGTCGCATTTGGGGTTCTTCTTTTATTTTGGCTCCGTAGTCGGGCCTTGAGTGTATCTGATTGATGTAATGCTTTATTCATGTAATTGGGTGAAGTGGCGATTGTAAGCCAACTATGTATCTCTTTCCCTTATGATATTACATGGGTTGTGTGAAGATTACCTCACTTGCGACATATGCCTTCAATGCGATTATGCCTCTAAGTCGTGCCTCGACACGTGGGAGATATAGTCGCATCGAGGGTGTTACAAGTTGGTATCAGAGCCTTCCCCGACCTTAGGAGCCCCATTGCTTGATCGTTATTAGCGGCCGAGTTGTGTCTAGAAAAAAAAATGTTTTGAGTCATTTAGGAATTATATATCAGAGAGTTTAGGAATTCTTTTTACTTCCCAGTCTCCTCATCGCTCTGGTAAGGCATCCTGACGTAGAGTTTTGACTCTTCTCTTCTCAAATTTCACTAAATTTTTTTAGGATCACGCGGGTATCTTGGAATCGTTCCGATGGTTTTATGATGAGAACATTGTCTTGGTGCCTCCTGTCAGGGGTTTTGTGGAAGTGTCCCAGGGAGTTGAGCTCTGAGGTGTTGTCGTCATAATTTTATCGTTACAGTTCTGGAATACCTGAGTTTAGTACGCCGACATCGAAAATCTCTTTTATGCAGCTCGTTGGTGGGATAACCTCGACGCCACCCAGTACTGGGGCGGGAGTTCGGGAGTATTGCCATAACTTGTATAACGGATGCTTTTTGAAGGTTGAGGTAGATGATTTCCGAAGGTTTCTTGGTTATGTGTTGAAGGATGGATACAGCTGGATGTAGGATTTGCTAGTTTGGGTGAGATATTATGCTTCCCCTGTATCCCCAACACCTGATTGCATAACCGGAAAATTTCGGGAGTTTCATAGGTGGGAATTCAAGTAGCTCTTAGGATATCTTTCCGACAGATGTATGATATGAAATTGGGGTTCGACGTCTAGTGGTCCGCCTATTCACGGTCGGTTTTACAGTGGTCTCGTTGTGTCTTAAAGAGTCCTTGGCTATGCCGACTCGGGGACGCTTCGTATGTCATGTGCACTGCCTTGTACATTATGGTGTTGTACGATCAAGCCCGTGTAGGCCCCACCACGAAAACTTCGGATGAAATCTCTATCATATGTTTGTTCCAGCTTATTCTGCGAGCCAATCCTTTGTTTTGTTTTGAGTTGTGGTATTCGAGTTGCTTCAATGTCAAGTGTTGATTCCATACCTTTTCAAAACGGTGTTCTCATACTTCGATGTGAATACTAATCCTTCTTGATCATCGAGATTGTGTTGTCAATCCTTTTTAACCGGTGTGCTCCTCCTCAAGTGGATCCAATCATTTCAACATCCGCAAGATCAAGTATCAGTTCCTCTCAACGGTGTTCATTTCATCCATTCCAAATTGTCTTTGTTTTTCCCACCCTCCCTCCCTTTGTTTTCACCAAGGATTCAGATTTCTTATCCAAGTATCCTTTATTGATGGAAAGCATCTCCATTCCTTTTCGTCAATTTTCTTATCCGGTGATGCTCATGAAGATGCTAACGAAGTTTCTAGTTCATCATTCTTCATTCTTTTTCTTCTCCGGTGGAACCAATTCAAGCTTTCGGTGTTGATCATATTCTTTTCCGTATTTCAATGTTTTTCTCATACCGTTGCACCTCATAATCATCCACCTCTTGCTATTCAACTGTTCCGGAGTGCTCAAGAAATCCCGAAGATTCGTGCTTACACTCTGCTTTCGTTCAAGCTCTTTCAAGGATGTTATCTCATTCAAGCCATTTAAATTCAACCGGTGCAATCTCTCTTTGAAATCGTTCTACGGTGTATCTTTTCAGTGGGCCCTAACCCACAGGTCTTTTCCCAGGATCTTACCTGACTCTTCTAATTCTCCCGGAGCTATCCTCAAAAATTCTTTTCGAAGTTTTGACGTAAGAATGAATTGCCATCAGTCAAATGTCCTCCTCTAAAACCTTTCAAATTCTTTTCATCGTTGGCTAAACCTTTCCATTATTCATTCCGGAGTGCCTCAACAATTCACGGTGGTGTTTCTCGCTGTCATTTGAAGACCGAAGAAGAGTTTCTCCTTAATCTTGCTCTTTTCTCTTCAAGATTCGTGGTTCTAGTTCGAGGCCATCATCTCATAATTGTTCTGATTGTGGGAATTCTTTTCACCCATCTGGAGTAATTCAAGAGTCTTCTCAGTTTGATTATCCAGAGTTCGTCAAATAAGATTTATTCATTCTCAGCTTTCAGCTCTCGTTCTCCAATTTTACCGGTGCTTTGTTCAAGTGATCTTTTATCAGCTCGTGATCTCTTCGTTCTCATGGATCTAAATTCTCTCAAGCATCTTCGTTTATTTTCTAATTCTTCCCGATATTTCTTTATATTTACTTCGTTCATTTAAATTCTTATGGTGGTTCATTCAAGAGCTCTCGTCATTCGTTATCATATCAATGCATTCTTTTGTTCTTCCAAATCCTACCGGTGGTCCATTGAGTTTATGCTATATCTATCTTAATCCTTTTCAAAGACAATAAGTAATATGTGGAAGCCGTTGTTTGTCATCAATTTAATTGGTGAAGGATACGCATAATGTAATTCTTATTCTTGTTTCATCCTAATGATTAATTCCCTATTCCGGAGGCTCATCAAAAATTCTTGATCTTAATTGTTCATCTTATCTTTTCCCGGAGTTCCTACCTCTCGCAATTATATCACCACGGAGGTTCATCTAAATCATTACAAGGTTTCACCTTGTGTTTTCAACTTCTCTTTCCTTTTGTTTGATCATCCTTTTGTTACCGGAGTTCTTCTTGAAGGCTCTACATGTCGGTTCCTCAAAGATTTAATTCCTTCTCCAAATTTTTCATTGAGATTCTCTTCTAAGAAGTTCTAGTATTCTTCTTCTTGCTATCCGGAGTGCAATTCTTTCTTCCATATTATTGGAGGTGGTATTATGTCATTTTGATAATTTGAGTTCATGTTTCATGATTCACAAGTTATCAAGAATGAGGTAGTTTAAATCCATCAATCTCGTCATTGGAGTTATCTTGGGTTATATTTCACCTAAAGCTTTCCTTTAAGGATTGTCGCTCTCATGGTGTTTATCAATGATCCAATTTCTTCATTTATCCTTTCCGGTGCGATATACTTTCTTGTCTCTTTGTTCATATCAATACAATTCTTTTCCCGTGAGTGGCAGGTTGTCACCTCATAATTTGAGATGTACTCCATAAGACCATATCAAGTTTATTCTTTCGTTGTTGGCTTTCCAATAACTCCGTTCGACCCTTCTCCTTAAGATGCCTTTTCAAGCTCTTTTGTAGCAGAAGTTGGCTTTTCTTCTACATTCTTTTGTCTCAATTATCCTTATCCTATTCTTTCTCCTGGAGGTCTATTGATGTTGCTCCTCTCAACCCATCATCTCGTTTGTCTAAGATCATGCTCTTTTCATGTTTTCCCATTTAACCGGAGTGTCATGCCCTCTTTTCAAGTTCTATCACCTTATCAAGTTATTACTCAATTCCTTTTCTTTTCAACCGGAATGCTGCCCGAATTTTGGTTTTCCTTGATCCCCTTTCGTAACCAGAGCGTTTTTTTTCAATATATATTTTGCCCTTCAACCTCAAGTTTTTTCGCAATGTTCTTTATTCCTCTCTTCTAACGGAGTGTTTTCAACTTCGCTCATCTCAGTTGTATTCTTTTTCTCAAAATGGCTTAACCTTTTCAAGGTTCGTGGTTTCACTCGTTTGTCAAAGAAGCAACTTAGTTTTATCTCTTCTCTTTCTCTTCTGTTGTCCCTCAGGTGCCATTCTAGATCTCGGGACGAGATCCTCTCGTAGTGGTGGAGTGTTGTAACGCCCCGAGACCGATGTGCCAGGTGTCGTTCAGTTATTCGTTGTTGTTGCCTTGTCATTGCTTGCATGTCATGCATTGCATATCATGTCATCATGTGCATTTCATTTGCATACGTGTTCGTCCCACGCATCCGAGCATTTTCCCCGTTGTCCGTTTTGCAATCCGGCATTCCGTTCTTCTCCGGTGGTCCTTTCTACCTTTCTTTCATGTGTGGGGATTAAACATTTCTGGATTGGACCGAGTCTTGCCAAGCGGCCTTGGTTTACTACCGGTAGACCGCCTGTCAAGTTTCGTACCATTTGGACTTCGTTTGATACTCCAACGGTTAATCGAGGGACCGAAAAGGCCTCGTGTGTGTTGCAGCCCAACACCCTTCCAATTTGGCCCAAAACCCACCTAACTCTGCTCCATCATCTCGGCTATTCGATCACGATCGCGTGGCCGAAAACCGCACCTCATTTGCACTCTCCTAGCTCCCTCTATGCCTATATATACAACCCCCCCTCCGAAATTCACGGTTCATTCGTCCCCTAACCCTAAAAATTCTCAGATCCGCGCCGCCGGACGAAATCCCCACCTTCACCGGACATGTCCGCGCCCTTCCACGCCGCTCCAGCCAACCAAAGGCTACCACGTCACCTCGCCGCCGCCGCCAGCCTATCCCGAGCCGCCACCTCACCTCCCATGCGCCCACTTCGCCGCACCACGCCGCAGGCCCTCCCGGGCCCGAGGCTCCCCGCCGCGCCTCTCCTTCGACCCCGCCGCCTCGGGCGCTTCGCACCGCCACCGACCCTCGCCGGAATGCCGCCGCGGTGCAGCGCCGGACTTGGCTCCGGTCAGCACCGACCCTCGCTCCGCCCCCGTCGCCCCTTCGCTTCCCGCCGCCGTCCCGGAGCGCAGCGGCCTCCATCCGACCCCAGGGAGGAGCCCCGGTGCCGCCCGCCCCAAGATCCGCCGCCGCCGCCTCGGTTCCTGCCGTCCCCGTCGCCGGAGTTCCCAGCGCGCCGCCGCCGGAGAGGATCGGGAGGAGCCCCGATCCGTCTGCGTTGACCGCGTCCCCGCTCTTGGGCCCCGCCGTGGCCTCCCAGGCCCAGCGTGCCGCCCCCGCCTTCGGCCCAGATCCGCGGCCAGCATCGCCGGCCCAGCTCCCCGCGGTCCAGCGCGAGCGCCCCAAGGCCCAGCTCCAGCCGGCTTCGCCTCGGCCTCCTTCCTCCTCTGCCGGGCCAAGGCCCAGGGTGAGCCGCCCCAGCGCCCCCTCCTTTTGTTATTTTTTTTCCCTGCCGTTAGGCTTGCCCAGTGCACTGTTCAGATGCGGCCCGTGCCATTTTTTTTCCCAGTTCTACGAATTTAGCTATTATTCCTGAGACTGCTGTTTTACAGATTAGTCCCCCTAGTTCATGCATTTAATAACTCACTAACCGTGCATCGGATTAAAATGATTTATATATGAAACTTGCTTAGAATTTTGTGTAGATTAATAATATCAAACTTTCATCTATGTTTAAAATATTTAAAATGTTGTTTGCATTAATTTGCTCCTATGCCATGCTAAAATGATTTAATTCATAACTAATTAACCGTAACTCCGATTTTAATAATCTTTATATGTAAATGGGGTAGAATTTTGCCTAGTTTAACATGGTGGCATCATCTTGCATGTTTAACAACTCTAAAATTGTGTTTAGGGCAGAACAGTACCAAATCTATAACATGCTCATGGGGAGTTTCCGGAATTGTTGTTCGTTGTTTCCGGCCTCATTTAAATTTGCCTAGATAGGTAGTTTTCATTTGTTTCACCCCTTGCCATGTTAATCAACATTTAATATTGTTGGGTACATAAACGAGATCGAACTAAATAATTGATGTGGTGTTTTGTCAATATGCATCCCGATGCATATTGAGCTCCACTTAATTTGTAGGATTGCTTGTGCACTTTGCCATGACATGTATCATTAAACCGGACATGCATCATCCTTGCTTGTGCATCATGCCATGTCTATGTGGTGGTTGTTTACCATGATTGTTTGCTTCTTTCCGGTGTTGCTTCTTCGGGTTGGTTCCGATAACGTCGCGTTTGTGAGGACCCGTTCGTCTACCCCCGTTTATCTTCTTCATGGACTCTTTCTTCTTCCTTGTGGGATTTCAGGCAAGATGACCACACCCTTGAAATCACTACTATCTTTGCTATGCTAGTTTGCTCGCTCTTTTGCTATGCCAATGCTACGATGCCTACCATTTGCTTGTCAGCCTCCCAAATTGCCATGTCAAACCCTTAACCCCCCCATGTCCTAGCAAACCGTTGATTGGCTATGTTACCGCTTTGCTCAGCCCCTCTTATAGCGTTGTTAGTTGTAGGTGAAGATTGAAGTTGTTCCTTGTTGGGACATGGAGTTCGTTCCTTGTTGGAACACTATTTATTTGTTGGGATATCACTATATATCTTATTTAATTAATGCATCTATATACTTGGTAAAGGGTGGAAGACTCGGCCTTATGCCTGGTGTTTTGTTCCATTCTTGCCGCCCTAGTTTCCGTCATATCGGTGTTATGTTCCCGGATTTTGCGTCCCTTACGCGGTTGGGCTATAATGGGAACCCCTTGACAGTTCGCCTTAAGTAAAGCTTTTCCAGCAATGCCCAACATTGGTTTTACCATTTGCCACCTAGCCTTTTTTTCCCTTGGGAGTCGCGCATCCTGAGGGTCATCTTTATTTTAACCCCCCCCCCCCCCCCCGGGCCAGTGCTTGTCTAAGCGTTGGTCCAAACTAGAGCCCCTTGCAGCGCCACCTCAGGGAAACTCGAGGGCTGGTTTTAGTTGTACGGATTGCTTATCCGGTGTTGCCCTGAGAACGAGATATGTGCAGCTCCTATCAGGATGTCGGCGCATCGGGCGGTGTTGCTGGTTTAGTTTTACCCTGTCGAAATGTCTTGTTGTACCGGGATACCGAGTCTGATCGGAACGTCTCGGGTGGAGGTCTATTCCTTCGTTGACCGTGAGAGCTTGTGATGGGCTAAGTTGGGACACCCCTGCAGGGATTGAACTTTCGAAATCCGTGCCCGCGGTTATGGGCAGATGGGAATTTGTTAACGTCCGGTTGTAGAAAACCTAAACTTGACCTTAATTAAAATGAATCAATCGCGTGTGTAACCGTGATGGTCTCTTTCCGGCGGAGTCCGGGAAGTGAACACGGTTGTTGGAGTTATGCTTGACGTAGGTAGTCTAGGATCACTTCTTGATCATACCTTTATCGACCGTGCTTTGCCTTCTCTTCTCGCTCTCATTTGCATATGTTAGCCACCATATATGCTAGTCGCTTGCTGCAGCTCCACCTCATACCTTGACCTTTCCCATGAGCTTAAATAGTCTTGATCGCGAGGGTGCGAGATTGCTGAGTCCCTGTGGCTCACAGATACTTCCAAAACCAGCTTGCAGGTGCCGATGAGTCCGTGCAGATGATGCAACCAAGCTCAGGAGGAGCTCGTTGAAGATCTTGTCCTCTGTGTTGATTCCGTTCTAGTTGATCAGTAGTGGAGCCCAGTTGGGGTCGATCGGGGACCTTTTCTCGCATTTGGGGTTCTTCTTTTATTTTGGCTCCGTAGTCGGGCCTTGAGTGTATCTGATTGATGTAATGCTTTATTCATGTAATTGGGTGAAGTGGCGATTGTAAGCCAACTACGTATCTCTTTCCCTTATGATATTACATGGGTTGTGTGAAGATTACCTCACTTGCGACATATGCCTTCAATGCGATTATGCCTCTAAGTCGTGCCTCGACACGTGGGAGATATAGTCGCATCGAGGGTGTTACAAGAAGTTTAACAAACGTGGCAAGAATCATGATGATCACAATGTGCTAAGAATCGGATTGGGGAATAGCACAAAGATCGAGTCCATACCCTAGTTCGGTGGAGACTCGCTACGGCGGCAACGGCGGGGTTGAATTTCCATTGACGGCGACGGAGACCAGCGACTGGAGGCGGCTGGCGGCGAGGAGACGATCCAGAGACCAAGTTGACAGAGCAGGCTATCGCGCGGGCGAAGGGGTTCGGAGAAATTTCCAAATTTTTGCCCGTGACTGTATATAGCCCGACCCTGTCGGTGTGACCGAGTGGAACAACTCGGTGGCACCGAGATGCAAAACTGTATACAGTTGTTGCAACTCGGTGTGACCGAATGGTTCAAATCAGTTGCACCGAGATCGAAAACCTAGATCAACTTAATGATCTCGGTAGGACCGAAAGTAGGGTATCGGTCAGACCGAGAATCATAAAGAGGTTTTGGAAGTTTAAGTCTATGACGAATCGGGGACTCCGAGCGCTCCTCACACAGAGTGGTTCGAATCTGACTTGATCAAATTTTGTGATGTAGCATGAATAGAGTTTGAGACGAGAAAAGCATAGATAGCTAGAGGAGGTTCTTAGGCATTCTTGTCCATCCACTTGGCAAAAGGAAATAAAACCAAACAATCAAAACAACAAGTGGATGTCCTCGAATGAGTAAAATATGCAACCAGCATGCTCACACAATAAGATGGCAAATGAAATATGTGACAAGGCATGCACAACCAATTCTAGCATCTATCAAGCAATTTGCGATGACAAGGTCATCTATATATGAGTATATTGACTTAGGAGTCAAGTGAGAACACTTGATCATAGATCATACTCATCGTTTAAGCTCAAGTGGGGTTACCACTTTTACATAAAGCATTGTTGTGTTCACATCTTTAGAGTTGCTTTAGCTCAAGTCTTAGAGTAAAGCTCCCCCTAGATGTGATATCCCCCCTTAGAGGGATGAACTAACCTCGGGTTTTGTCGATGATGACTTCATGTAGATGTTGAAGATGTGGATGCTCAATGTTGATGTAGATCACTTGGAGCTATCCATTTAAGTGAATTGCACTTTCAATACCTACATGGGTTAGTCCCACAAGGAACAAACAAGGATATCCATAGACATAGAGTGATGCACACACAAGATGATGTCCATGAAAACTTATAGGTTACCTTGTCCCTTGTATTACCAACAAGAGGGTTTGTGACTCCTTGAACTAGTGCAAGATGTGGAAGTTGATTGCACTTGTTCTTGCCAAAATGATAAGAGTGAAGTATGTTGGCGGAGTCACCCTCAAGAACTCTCTAGTTCTTCTTCTTTTGGATCCACACCATCTTGATGGGAATCCTTGGAGTTGTAGTCGTACTTGATGAAGTGGAACTTGAAGTAGTCTTGGGAATCCACTTGACTAAGGTCTTAGGAGCTTCTTCAAATGCATCAATTTCCTCTTGAAGCTTGTCCTTGCCTTTTTGCTTGTAGTCTTGTGGTGGAAGATCATCTTGAGCTTGTGTCCCCTTGAAAGAAGTATCATACTTCTCTTGTTGAGGAACAAACTTTGTTTTGGGGTATTGATCTTCTTCCCACTCAACTCCATTGGCATTGAACTTTCGCTCAAAACCAACACCTTGATTCTTCCGGTGCATTCCTTGCTTGCGCACAATTTCCTCGAATTGCTTACTCCCGGCAAGGATTTTGTCCACTCCTTTCTCTATAATTCCCTTCAATAAGCTATTTTCTTTCTCAAGTATAACTTGGCTAAGAGAATCATTAGTGGAATCAAGAGAACTACTAGAAGCAACAATATTGGATTTAGCATGATCATTGTTACTGCTAGAGGAAGAATCTTTCTTGTTCTTGTTACTAGACTTGACTTGAGGCATGTAAGTGGATAAGAGTAAACGCTTGGCAATGTAAGAAGAACTTTTCTTGCGGAGATCATCATTGATTGCTTTTAAGAACTCATGCTCTTGCTCAAGATTGAGCTTTTCAAAGCGTAATTTCTCATGAGCTCTTCAAAGTTCCCGATGATCTTCGAAGATAGTTTCATGAGCTAACTTAAGAGTGTTTAGTTCTTTAGTTAGAGCCTCAATCTTCTCCTTATCATTGTCATTCATTTTATCTTGATTAGCATGATTAGTTGACGTTTCATCATAGTATTCATCACTAGAGTTGTCAACAAGCAAATCATCACCTAACAAGTCATCTTCATCACTATTGAAATCAACATACTCGGAGTGTGTTACCTTAGGACCTTTGGCCATGAAGCATCTTCCAATTCCTTCATTTGGTGAGTCAAATATGTCGTAGGAGTTGGTTGACACAAGTGCTAGACCGACAACACCTTCATCTTGAGTATCTTCGAAGTCGGAGTGATAACTTCTCTCGGAGTGGCTGTCGGAGTCGGAGCCGGATACCCATTCACCAACATGAGCTTGATGTCTTCGTTTTGTGTAGCTCCTTGATGATTTTTCCTTCCTTTCCGAATCCTTGCTTCTCCGTGAGTATCTTCGTTCATAACGATCATCTCTACTCCTTCTCTCTCTTGGTGGTGATTCTTTGCTTCTTCTTTTTGGAGAATCTTCTCTTCTCTTGTAGGGAGCCGTACACTCATTGGAATAGTGTCCGAGTCTTCCACAACTATAGCAGTTTCGCTCTCGACTAGAAGATCTTTTGTCATTGTAGGACCTTGACTTGAAGCTTCTATCTTTGCTTCTACTCTTGTAGAACTTGTTGAAGTTCTTCACCATTAAGCTCAATTCTTCATTGAAGTTTTGTTTCTCACTTGATGATGTAGGGGCTTCACATGAGGCTTTGTAGGCACCACTTGATTTGTTGTGAAGTTCCTCTTTATCCTTAAGTGACATCTCATGAGCAACAATTCTTCCAATCACCTCCGTTGGCTTGAGATCTTTGTAATTGGGCATCATTTGGATCGATGTGCACACGGTATCATATTTTCCATCCAAGGCTCTTAGAATCTTCTTGATGATGAATCTATCGGTCATCTCTTCACTTCCTAAGCCGGCAATCTCATTTGTGATGAGAGCAAGCCTAGAGTACATTTTAGCGACACCTTCACCATCCTTCATTTTGAACTTGTCAAGTTGACTTTGAAGCACATCCAACTTGGATTCCTTGACGGAGTCGGTACCTTCGTGCATATCAATCAAAGTGTCCCAAATTTCCTTTGCATTCTCAAGACGGCTGATTTTGTTGAATTCTTCGGGGCACAATCCATTGAAGAGAATATCACAAGCTTGAGCATTGTATTGCAACATCTTTAATTCATCCGCGGTAGCTTCACGGTTTGGTTCTTTCCCATCAAAGAAGTCACCTTGCAAACCAACATACACAATAGCCCAAACGGCGGGGTTATGTCCAAGAATATGCATTTTCATTTTATGCTTCCAACTAGCAAAATTAGTACCATCAAAGTAAGGACCTCTACGGTGATAATTTCCCTCGCTAGACGCCATACTCTCCTAGGTTGTGAAACCAAGGCTATGACCACCAAAAGCTATGGAGATCAAAGCAAATGGAGACCAAAGCTCTGATACCACTTGTAGGATCGAAAGTATGTCTAGAGGGGGGGTGATTAGACTACTTGACCAAATAAAAACTTAACCTTTTCCCAATTTTAGTTCTTGGCAGATTTTAGCTATTGTAGGACAAGTCAAGCAATCATCACACAATTCAAGCAAGCATGCAAAGAGTATATTGGCAGCGGAAAGTAAAGCATGCAACTTGCAAGAATGTAAAGGGAAGGGTTTGGAGAAGTCAAACGCAATTGGAGACACGGATGTTTTTCCCGTGGTTCGGATAGGTGGTGCTATCCTACATCCACGTTGATGGAGACTTCAACCCACGAAGGGTAACGGTCGCGCGAGTCCACGGAGGGCTCCACCCACGAAGGGTCCACGAAGTAGCAACCTTGTCTATCCCACCATGGCCATCGCCCACGAAGGACTTGCCTCACTAGCGGTAGATCTTCATGAAGTAGGTGATCTCCTTGCCCTTACAAACTCCTTGGTTCAACTCCACAATCTTGTCGGAGGCTCCCAAGTGACACCTAGCCAATCTAGGAGACACCACTCTCCAAGAAGTAACAAATGGTGTGTTGATGATGAACTCCTTGCTCTTGTGCTTCAAATGATAGTCTCCCCAACACTCAACTCTCTCTCATAGGATTTGGATTTTGTGGAAAGAAGATTTGAGTGGAAAGCAACTTGGGGAAGGCTAGAGATCAAGATTCATATGGTAGGAATGGAATATCTTGGTCTCAACACATGAGTAGGTGGTTCTCTCTCAGAACATATGAGTTGGAATTGTGTATGTGTTCTGATGGCTCTCTCCACGAATGAAGAGGAGGTGGAGGGGTATATATAGCCTCCACACAAAATCCAACCGTTACACACAGTTTTCCAATCTCGGTGGGACCGAATCAACAAACTCGGTCGGACCGAAAAGGTAAACCTAGTGAACGTTAGAGATTTTCGGTGGGACTGACATGCAACTCGGTAGGACCGATATGGTTAGGGTTTGGGCATAACGTAATCTCGGTGAGACCGATTACACAAACTTGGTGAGACCGAGTTTGGTAATAAGCTAACCAGAGAGTTGGTCAGGTAAACTCGGTGGGACCGATTTGCTCTTTCGGTGAGACCGAAAAGTTACAAAAAGGAAACAAAGAGTTTACATTGCAATCTCGGTGGGACCGATTCGCTCTTTCGGTGAGACCGAAAAGTTACGAAAGGGAAACAGAGAGTTTGCAATCCCATCTCGGTGAGACCGAGATCCCTATCGGTAGAACCAAATTGCTAGGGTTTGGCAGTGGCTTATGACAAGTGAAACTCGGTGGCGCCGGATAGAAAGAATCGGTAGGACCGAGTTTGGCTTAGGGTTTAGGTCATATGTGGATATGGGAAAGTAGTTGAGGGTTTTGGAGCATATCACTAAGCACATGAAGCAAGAGGCTCATTAAGCAACACCTCATCCCTCCTTGATAGTATTGGCTTTTCCTAAAGACTCAATGTAATCTTGGATCACTAAAATATAAAATGAAGAGTCTTGAGCTTTTGAGCTTGAGCCAATCCTTTGTCCTTAGCATTTTGAGGGTTCCACTTTCACATCCATGCCATGCCAATCATTGAGCTTTCCTGAAATAGTCATCTTGGAATAGCATTAGCTCAATGAGCTATATGTTGTTATGAATTACCAAAACCACCTAGGGATAGTTGCACTTTCATGTTGCCCTTGAACGAGTGAGTGGACCTGGTGCATTGATGCTGTCAATTATCCTTTCAAGCTGTACTTCATTTGCAACACGAGGATGGACAGGACGAAGATTTTGCTCTTGCTGATCATCGTCATCGTTAGAAGGATTGTCTTCAGGTTGAGCATTGTCTTTAGGTTGATCAGGTGCAGAGATGATAAGTTCCTCTTCAGGCTGAGCTTCAGATGGTATGATTTCTCCAATTCCCATAAGTTTGATTGATTCACTGGATGAAACTTCATCTAGCACATTTGGCAGGTGCTCTCTTTGCGAGCCGTTAGTCTCATCGAACCACACATCCACAGTTTCAATCACTTTATAGTGAAAGAGGTTGAAGACTCTGTAGGAGTGCGAATCCTTTCCATATCCAAGCATAAAACCTTCATGTGCTTTCGGTGCAAATTTTGAAGTGTGATGTGGATCCTTGATCCAGCACCTGGCGCCAAATACTCTGAAGTAACTGACATTTGGCTTCTTGCCAGTAAGGAGCTCATAGGATGTCTTGTTCAGAAGCTTGTGAAGATAAACACGGTTGATGATATGGCATGCGGTATCAATGGCTTCAGGCCAGAACTTTCTTGGAGTCTTGTATTCATCAAGCATCGTCTGGGCCATCTCAATAAGTGTTCTGTTCTTGCATTCCACGACGCCATTCTGCTGCGGCGTGTACGGAGCTGAGAATTCATGTGTGATGCCCAAAGTATCAAGATAAGTATCTAGGCCAGTGTTCTTGAATTCAGTGCCATTGTCACTTCTGATGTGCTTGATCTTGACGCCATAGTTGTTCATGGCTCGATTGGCGAAGCATCTGAAGACATCCTGCACTTCAGTCTTGTAGAGGATTATATGCACCCAAGTATATCTAGAATAATCATCAACAATGACAAAGCCATAGAGACAAGCAGTAGTAGTAAGAGTTGAGTAATGAGTGGGACCGAAAAGGTCCATGTGGAGCAGTTCGAAGGGTTGAGTCGTTGTCATGATTGTCTTTGAGGGATGCTTGGCTCTCGTCATCTTTCCTGCTTCACAGGCACCGCATAAGTGATCCTTCTTGAACTTGACGCCCTCTACAAGAGTGTGCAAGTTCCTCATGCCAGCATGCCCTAGCCTCCAATGCCAGAGCCAGCATTCAGAAGCTTTTGCTAGAAGACATACGGAAAGCTGTGGTCCTGCTGAGAAATCTACCACTTACAAATCATCTTTCCTATACCCTTCAAACACTAGAGACTTGTCAGATTCCATTAGAACAAGGCAATGATATTTTCCAAACATCACAATCATGTTCAAATCGCAAAGCATTGAGACAGACATTAAGTTGAAACCAAGGGATTCAACAAGCATGACTTTATCCATGTGTTGATCCCTTGAGATTGCAACTCTACCTAGACCCAATACCTTGCTTTTACCAATGTCAGCAAATGTGATGTGACTTTTGTCAGATGGACGTAAGGTTGAGTCCATGAGAAGACTTCGCTTGCCAGTCATGTGATTAGTACACCCACTATCAATAATCCATTCTGAAGCAGCTGGTGTCGTACCTTGTAGTGCAGTTAGGGGGATAGGCTTCACGAAGAGAATTGTGAAGCATAAACATTTGACGAGCAAGTGGATTATGAAAGCTTAGATCGAGGTTAGGACTGATAGGGCAAGTAGCAAGCGACTCGGGAACAAAATACATAATAAGACCATTTGGGCATTTGATCTTGCGCCCTACAAGATGTTTAAGGTCCCCAGCAATAGCTTCAGACGAATTTGACTGTCGGCTGGAGACCTTTCCCTGCAAAAGAGAGTTAAGCTTTCTTAGCCACCCACATCATCAAGGGTGGCTTCGAAGCAATGAGTCTAAGTGCAGCATCTGAGAATTTTGGCTTTGGAGCCCTAGCAAAAAGTCTTGCAGGTGGACAATAGTACTCATAAGAATAAGCAGAGTAGTTCTTGGTCTTATGAACATGGCGGTTTGATGAAACGCGCTCATATTCATAGGCCTGAGTATGGCTTCCTTGCAAAACATTTGCATTAGTGCGACTCAGGTGAGTCCTTTGTCTGTATGAAGCCTTTGGACCATATGAAGCCTGTGGTCTCGGGTTTGTCTTCTTCACTTGTGGTGTCATGATGACATTCACAGGAAGATTCTCCAACAACCTTTTTGGCACCCAGATTTTCTTCATAGGTGGCCCATTCCTACAGTTAGTACCAATATACCTGGCAAACACTTCACCATTCTGATTCTTAAACAGTTTATAGTTTGCATCAAAGGATTCATCAATAACAATGGGATTAGCACAATTGAAGCCTGACAGAGTGGATGGATCCACTGAGGGTTCCTTTGCAGCAACCCATGTGGTTTTGGGGTACTGCTCAGGTTTCCAGTAAGAGCCATCAGCATTCATTTTCCTTTCGAACCCAAGACCCTCTTTCCTAGGGTTTCGGTTCAGGATCTGCCTTTTGAGAACATCACATAGTGTCTGATGCCCTTTAAGACTTTTGTACATCCCTGTTTCAAGCAATGTCTTCAACCTTGCATTTTCATCAGCAATAGCAGTGGTATCCTCAGCAGAGGGGTTAGTTACCACATCAACAGTTGAAGATATTGCAATAGTAGCAGCAGTAGAACATTCAGGAACAGAAGTAGCGTTTTCACGCTCAATGCATTTAAGACATGGTGGTTCAAATCCCTCCTGGGCGGGACTTATCTGTTTGGCGCGAAGTGACTCGTTTTCCTTTTGAAGATCTTCATGAGCCGCTCTCAATTTCTCAAGATCTTGCTTCCTTTGAATATAATCATAGGAAAGCTTTTCATGAGTTGTTGAGAGCGATTCATGACGACTTCCAAGTTCCTCATACTTAACATGAAGATTTTTTATGTCTTCAATTAAGGACTGAGATCGAGTCATTTCAGCGTCTAACAGGTCATCGCTTTTGTCTAATAGTTTTTGAATATGTTCCATGGCTTTCTGTTGTTCAGTTGCAATTTTAGCAAGTGTTTTGTAGCTGGGTTTGGAACCACAATCAGAGTCATCTTCACTGGATGTTTGATAGTGAGTAGTGCGTGTGTTTACCTTGGCACTGCGTGCCATGAAGCAGTAGGTGGGAGCGCAGTAGTCCTTGTCATTTGCATCGGTGTCGGTGATGAAGTCATTGTCTTCAGTGTTGAAGATGGACTTGGCAACGTATGTTGTAGCCAGACTCGCAATGCCAGAATCGGACTCCTCCTCAGACTCCACCTCCGCCTCCTCAGAAGCGGACTCCTTCTCTGAATCCATTTCCTTGCCAACAAACGCACGAGCCTTGCCAGATGAGCTCTTCTTGTGTGATGAAGACTTTGAGGAAGACTTGGAAGAAGACTTTGAGTATTTCTTATTCTTCTTGTCGTCAGAATCATATTCCTTGCTCTTCTTTTTCTTCTTGTTCTCATTGTCCCACTGCGGACACTCAGAGATGTAGTGGCCAGGTTTCTTGCACTTGTGGCATGTTCTCTTCTTGTAGTCATGAGCAGAAGCTTCATCATTCCTTGAGCTTGATCGTGAAGACTTTCTGAAGCCTTTCTTCTTGGTGAATTTTTGGAACTTCTTCACAAGCATAGCAAGCTCCTTTCCAATGTCTTCAGGATCATCAGAACTGCTGTCGGATTCTTCTTCAAATGAGGAGACAGCTTTTGCCTTCAAGGCACGAGTTCGCCCATAGTTGGGACCGTAGATGTCTCTTTTCTCAGAAAGTTGAAACTCATGTGTGTTGAGCCTCTCAAGTATGTTAGACGGATCGGGTGTCTTGAAGTCAGGGCGTTCTTGAATCATCAGGGCTAGGGTGTCAAACGAGTTGTCAAGTGATCTCAGGAGTGTCTTGACGACTTCATGCTTGGCGATCTCAGTAGCGCCGAGGGCTTGAAGCTCATTTGTGATGTCAGTGAGTCGATCAAACGTGAGCTGGACATTCTCATTGTCATTTCTCTTGAAGCGGTTGAAGAGGTTGCGAAGGACACTAATTCTCTGATCTCTCTAGGTTGAGACGCCTTCGTTGACCTTGGAGAGTCAGTCCCATACTAGCTTAGATGTTTCCAAAGCACTCACACGGCCATACTGTCCTTTGGTCAGATGACCACAGATGATGTTCTTGGCAGTGGAGTCTAGTTGAACGAACTTCTTGACATCAGCAGCGGTGACACCTTCACCAGCCTTGGGAACTCCATTCCTGACGACATACCATAGGTCGACGTCAATGGCTTCAAGATGCATGCACGTCTTATTCTTCCAGTAGGGATATTCAGTTCCATTGAAGACTGGGCACGCAGCGGAGACTTTGATTATCCCTGCAGTCGACATAGCTAAAACTCCAGGTGGTTAAACCGAATCACACAGAACAAGGGAGTTCCTTGCTCTGATACCAATTGAAAATGCTAGTGATCGACTAGAGGGGGGGTGAATAGGCGATTTTTACGAAAGTCTTCAAAACATGAAAGTTTCGAAGACAACGATAGAAATAAACCTATTATCATGAAGCGGAAGGTAGACTACCCTAAGCAAGCCATAGTCAAGTATTCAATGAAGTGAAAGCACAACGACTAATAGCAGCTAGGCAGTATAGATCAGGTAGGAAGATAGTGTGAAGCCAGTCAGAACAAGTGGTCACTTAGTGAAGACAAAAGATAATGCTATCATACAATGACTTCACTAGAGCCAATGGTAAGTAAAGGAATGGGAAGGATGAAACCAGTGACTCGTTGAAGATAATGATTTGTTGGACTAGTTCCAGTTGCTGTGACAACTGTACGTCTGGTTAGGGAGGCTGAGATTCAACTCAGAAGACTGTGTCTTCACCTTATTCCCCTTGAGCTAAGGACACCCAGTCCTCGCCCAATCACTCTGGTAAGTCTTCAAGGTAGACTTCCAAACCTTCACAGACTTCGTTCACCGGCGATCCACAATGACTCTTGGATGCTCAGAACGCGACGCCTAACTGGCTGGAGGATTCACAGTCCTCAAGTGTAATAAGTCTTCAGATCACACATACAGGAAGACTTAAGTGATGCCTAACACTCTTTGGCTCTGGGTGTTTAGGGCTTTATCCTCGCAAGGAATTCTCTCTCTCAAAGGCTTCGAGGTGGGTTGCTCTCAAACGATGAAAGCCATACACTAACTCTGAGCAGCCAACCGTTTATGGTTGTAGGGGGTGGGCTATTTATAGCCACTCGGCAACCCGACCTGATTTGTCCGAAATGACCCTGGGTCACTAAGGAACTGACACGTGTTCCAACGGTCAGATTTCAAACACACACGGCAACTTTACTTGAGCTACAAGCAAAGCTGACTTACCCAGCTCTGGATAAGATTTCTCTCATTGTCTTCGCTCAAAGACATAGGATTTTGGTTAAGCATCACTTCAGTCATTCTGACTGGTTCACTTGGACCCCACTTAAGAGTATGGTGGTTCCTATGACTCAACAAAGAAGAAAAAGAATGACGAAACAACTAAGTCTTCGCGCTCCATAGTCTTCACATGTTGTCTTCTCTTGTCATAGACTTCAATGTGAATGTCTTCACATCCCACCTTTGACTTCAATGTCTTCATACATTTTTAGGGGTCATCTCTGGTAGGAAAACCGAATCAATGAGGGACTTCTACCTATGTTATCCTGTAATTCTCACAAACACATTAGTCCCTCAACCAGGTTTGTCGTCAATACTCCAAAACCAACGAGGGGTGGCACTAGATGCACTTACAACTTTCAGTATATCAATTGAATTGCTTGAGGACAAGCAAAGGTTTAAGCTTGGGGGAGTTGATACGTCTCCATCGTATCTACTTTTCCAAACACTTTTGCCCTTGTTTTGGACTCTAACTTGCATGATTTGAATGGAACTAACCCGGACTGACGCTGTTTTCAGCAGAATTACCATGGTGTTATTTATGTGCAGAAACAAAAGTTCTCGGAATGACCTGAAACTTCACGGAACAACTTTTTGGAAATAATAAAAAATCCTTGCAAAATATGAAGGCCAGGGGGCCCACCACCTGTCCACGAGGGTGGGGGCGCGTCTGCCCCCCTAGGGCGCGCCCCCTACCTCGTGGGCCCCTTGGAGCTCCTCCGACCTCAACTCCAACTCTATATATTTGGTTTCGGGGAGAAACAAATCAGAGAGAAGAATTTATCATGTTTTACGATACGGAGCCGCTGCCAAGCCCTAAAACCTCTTGGAAGGGCTGATCTGGAGTCCGTTCGGGGCTCCGGAGAGGGGAATCCGTCGCCATCGTCATCATCAACCATCCTCCATCACCAATTTCATGATGCTCACTGCCGTGCGTGCGTAATTCCATCGTAGGCTTGCTGGACGGTGATGGGTTGGACGGGATCTATCATGTAATCAAGTTAGTTTTGTTAGGGTTTGATCCCTAGTATCCACTATGTTCTGAGATTGATGTTGCTATGACTTTGCTATGCTTAATGCTTGTCACTAGGGCCTGAGTGCCATGATTTCAGATCTGAACCTATTGTGTTTTCATCAATATATGAGAGTTCTTGATCCTATCTTGCAAGTCTATAGTCACCTATTATGTGTTATGATCCGTTAACCCCGAAGTGACAATAATTGGGATACTTACCGGTGATGACCGTAGTTTGAGGAGTTCATGTATTCACTATGTGTTAATGCTTTGTTCCGGTACTCAATTAAAAGGAGGCCTTAATATCCCTTAGTTTCCATAAGGACCCCGCTGCCACGGGAGGGTAGGACAAAAGATGTCATGCAAGTTCTTTTCCATAAGCACGTATGACTATATTCAGAATACATGCCTACATTACATTGATGAACTGGAGCTAGTTCTATGTCACCCTAGGTTATGATTGTTGCATGATGAACCGCATCTGGCATAATTCTCCATCACCGATCCATTGCCTACGAGCTTTTCATATATTGTTCTCCGCTTATTTACTTTTCCGTTGTTATTGCTATCATCACTACAAAATACCAAAAACATTACTTTTACTATTGTTACCTTTTGCTACTGCTACCACTACTATCATATCACTTTGCTACTAAACACTTTGCTGCAGGTACTAAGTTTCTAGGTGTGGTTGAATTGACAACTCAGCTGCTAATACTTGAGAATATTCTTTGGCTCCCCTTGTGTCGAATCAATAAATTTGGGTTGAATACTCTACCCTCGAAAATTGTTGTGATCCCCTATACTTGTGGGTTATCAGCAGTTAGGGGGATAGGCTTCACGAAGAGTATTGTGAAGCATAAACATTTGACTAGCAAGTGGATTATGAAAGCTCAGATCCAGGTTAGGACTGATAGGATGAATGGCAAGCGATTCAGGAATGAAATACATAATAAGACCATTTGGTCATTTTATCTTGCGCCCCACAAGATGTTTTAGGTCCCCAGCAATGGCAAGTGGATTATGAGAGTTAAGTTTTCTTAACCACCCACATCTTCAGGGGTTGCTTCGAAGCAATAAGTCTAAGTGCAGCATCTGAGAACTTCGGCTTTGGAGCCCTAGCAAATAGCCTTGCAGGAGGTGAATAATACTCATATGAATAAGCAGAGTAGTGCTTGGTCTTATGAACATGGCGGTTTGATGAAACACGCTCATATTCACAGGCCTGAGTATGGTTTCCCTGCAAAACATTTATGTTAGGGTGACTCTGGTGAGTCCTCTGTCTGTATGAAGCCTTTGAACCATATGAATCTTTTGGTCTGGGGTTTGTCTTTTTCCGAGGTGGTGTCGTCATGACATTCACCTGAAGATTTTCGTCATGACATTCACCTGAAGATTTTCAAGACAACTCTTGGGCACCCAGATCTTCTTCAAAGGTGGTCCATTCCTGCAGTTAGTACCAATATACCTGGCAAACACTTCACCATTCTGATTCTTAAACAGTTTATAGTTTGCATCAAAGGATTCATCAATGATAATTGGGTTAGCACAAGTGAAGCCAGATAAGGTAGATGGATCCACTGAAGGTCCCTTTGAAGCAACCCATGTGGTTTTGGGGTACTGCTCAGGCTTCCAGTAAGAACCATCAACATTCATTTTCCTTTCGAACCCAACACCCTCTTTCCTAGGGTTTCGGTTCAGAATCTGTTTCTGGACATCACATAGTGTCTGATGCCCTTTGAGACTTTTGTACATTCCTTTCTCAAGCAATGTCTTCAACCTGGCATTCTCATCAGCAATAGTAGTGGTATCCTCAGCAGAGGGGTTAGTTACCACATCAGCAGTTGAAGATATTGCAACAGTAGTAGCAGTAGAACATCTAGCAACAGAAGTAGCGTTATCACCAGGGCCGGCTCTAGGATTCCAGAGGCCCTAGGGCAAACTCTATCAATGGGCCCCAAAGAGAAAAAAAGTTGACTAAATACATGAGTGCATAAAATAATTTTAAAGCCATAAACACCGATAATCTTTAATTAGCATCAAATATTTTATAAGTATTCTTCTCTCTGTTGTAAAAATTATTCAAATTGGAGACAAAGCATTCATTTCTGTACGTCTCAAAACGTCTAGTGCGGGTGTGCGGCCGTGTGTGCTTGCAATTTTTTCAGGTTCCATGCGTACTTGCTACATACCTGGATGGCTGGACCTCGCCGTGCCTGTATAGTTAATAGATGGGCCTTTTTTTCTCTACTTATGTAACAGATACGGGCCCCTACTTCGGCTGGGCCCCAGGCCGTCGCACCTCTTGCCCTGGGCCAGAGCCGGCCATGGTTATCACGCTCAAGGCATTCTAGACATGGTGGTTCAAATCCTTCCTAAGCGGGACTGGTCTGTTGAGCGCGAAGTGACTCGTTCTCCTTTTGAAGATCTTCATGAGTCGCTCTCAATTTCTCAAGTTCTTACTTCCTTTGAAGATAATCGTAGGAAAGCTTTTCATGAGTTGTTGAGAGCGTTTCATGACGACTTTCAAGTTCCTCGTACTTAACATGAAGATTTTGAATGTCTTCAATTAAGGACTAAGTTCGAGTCATTTCCACATCCAACAGGTCATCGCTTTTGTCTAACAGTTTTTGAATATGTTACATAGCAGTCTGTTGTTGTGTTGCAATTTTAGCAAGTGTTTTGTAGCTAGGTTTAGATTTACATTCAGAGTCATCTTCACTAGATGTTTGATAGTGAGCATCGCGTGAGTTTAACTTGGCAACACGTGCCATCAAGCAGTAGCTGGGAGCAAAGTCATCCTCGTTAGCATCAGCGTTGGTGATGAGACCATCGTCTTCAGTATCGAAGATGGACTTGGTGACGTATGTTGAAGCTAAAGCCAGGCTTACCACGCCTGAATCAGATTCCTCTTCAGACTCCACCTCCACTTCCTCAGATGCAGACTCCTCCTATGAATCCATTTCCTTGCCAACAAACGCACGACCCTTGCTAGATGAGCTCTTCTTGTGTGATGAAGACTTCGACGAAGACTTGGAAGAAGACTTTTAGGATTTTTTTTCTTCTTCTTGTCATCAGAATCAAATTCCTTGCTCTTCTTCTTGTTGTTGTTCTCATTGTCCCATTGAGGACATTCAGAGATGTAGTGACCAGGTTTCTTGCACTTGTGGCATGTTCTCTTCTTGTAGTCACAGCAAGAAGCTTCGTCATTTCTTGAGCTGGATCTTGAAGACTGTCCGGACCCTTTCTTCCTGGTGAACCTTTGGAACTTCTTCACGAGCATGGCAAGTTCCTTTCCAATGTCTTTAGGATCCTCAGAACTGCAGTCAGATTCTTCTTCAGATGAGGAAACAGCCTTTGCCTTCAAAGCGCGAGCTCGGTCATAGTTTGGACCATAGATATCTCTTTTCTCATATAGTTGGAACTCATGTGTGTTGAGCCTTTCAAGTATGTCAGATGGATCGAGAGTCTTGAAGTCAGGGCATTCTTGAATCATCAGGGCCAGGGTGTCAAATGAGCTGTCGAGTGATCTCAAGAGTGTCTTGACGATTTCATACTTGGTGATCTCAGTGGCACCGAGTGCATGAAGCTCATTTGTGATGTCAGTGAGACGATCAAACGTCGGCTGAACATTCTCATTGTCATTTCTCTTGAAGTGGTTGAAGAGATTGCGAAGAACACTGATCCTTGAGTCTCTCTGGGTTGATACGCCTTCATTGACCTTGGAGAGCCAGTCCCACACTAGTTTCGCAGTTTCTAGAGCACTCACACGGCCATATTGTCCTTTGGTCAGATGACCACAGATGATGTTCTTGGCAGTAGAATCCAGTTGAATGAACTTCTTAACATCAGCTGGGGTGACGCCTTCACCGGCCTTGGGAACGCCATTCTTGACGACATACCATAGGTCGACATCAATGGCTTCAAGATGCATGCGCATCTTATTCTTCCAGTAGGGGTAATCAGTGCCATCGAAGACAGGGCACGCAGCAAAGACTTTTATTATCCCTGTAGTCGACATAGCTAAAACTCCATGTGGTTAAACCGAATCACACAGAACAAGGGAGCACCTTGCTCTGATACCAATTGAAAGTGCTAGTTATCGACTAGAGGGGGGTGAATAGGCGATTTTTATGAAAGTCTTCAAAACACGGGGGCTTTGAAGACAAATAGTAGCAATGAGCCTATAAATATGCAGTGGAAGGTAGACTACACTAGACAAGCCATAGTCAAGTAAGCAATGAAGTGAAAGCACGAAGACTATCAGCAGCTAGGTAGTAGGATCAAGATGGAAGATGGTATGAAGCCAATCAACAACAGTCTTCACACAGTGAAGTCAATCATATCATGCAAGCAGGCAATGACTTCACGAAGACAAACAGTAAGTAAAGAGAGGTAAAATATAGAACCAGTTGCTCGGTGAGGACAGGTATTTGTTGGACCAATTCCAGTTGTTGTGACAACTGTACGTCTGGTTAGGGAGGCTGAGATTTAACTCAGAAGACCGCGTCTTCACCTTATTCCCCTTGAGCTAAGGACACACAGTCCTCGCCCAATCACTCTTGTAAGTCTTCAAGGTATACTTCCAAACCTTCACAGACTTCGTTCATCGGCGATCCACAATGACTCTTGTATGCTCAGAACACGGCGCCTAACCGGCTGGAGGATTCACAGTCCTCAAGTGTAATAAGTCTTCAGATCACGTAGACAGAAAGACTTCATTGATGCCTAACACTCTTTGGCTCTGGGTGTTTAGGGCTTTGTACTCGCAAGGATTTCTCTCTCAAAGGCTTCGGAGGTGGGTTGCTCTCAAATGACAAAACCCGTGCACTAACTCTGAGCAGCCACCAATTTATGGTGTAGGGGGTGGGCTATTTATAGCCACGAGGCAACGCGACCTGATTTGTCCGAAGTGACCCTGGGTCACTAAGGAACTGACACGTGTCCAACGGTCAGATTTCAAACACACGCGGCAGCTTGACTTGGGCTACAAGTAAAGCTGACTTATCCAGCTCTGGATAAGATTTGCTCTCATTGTCTTCGCTCGAAGACATAGGATTTGGTTGAGCATCACTTCAGTCACTATGACTTTGTTCACTTGGACCCCACTTAATAGTACGGTGGTTCCTATGACTCAACAAAGAAGAAAAGGAAACTACGGAACAACTATGTCTTCGCAATCCATAGTCTTCAAACGATGTCTTCTCATGTCATAGTCTTCAATGTGAAACTCTTCACAGACCACCACTGTCTTCAATGTCTTGACACATTTTTAGGGGTCATCTCTGGTAGGTAAACCGAATCAATGAGGGACTACTACCTGTGTTATCCTGCAATTCTCACAAACACATTAGTCCCTCCACCAGGTTTGTTGTCAATACTCCAAAACCAACTAGGGGTGGCACTAGATGCACTTACAGTAACTCGCCATTGACAATATTCATTGACTTAGACCACCGGGTTATTTGCCTAGCGAAAGTTTCATCTTCACGCAACTCACACCGGATCATATAAGCCAAATACGGAACTGTCCAGTCAGGAATAGCATGAAGAGCCGCCACCAATTGTGGCTCCGGGTCAGGGATTGCAAGATCCTCCTCTGAAGGTAGCTTGACTGAAGGATTATTTAATATATCGAGAAAAACATTGGGCGGGACCGGTTTACGCTGAGGCCCCAGCTGGCTTAAAGCATCAGCCTCCTCATTCTTTCTACGATCAAAGTGTTCCACTTGATAACCTTTGAAATGTCCAGCAATACTGTCAATCACCCGGCGATAAGCCGCCATGAGCGGGTCCTTAGAATCCCAAGTTCCTGAGACCTGCTGAGCCACCAAATCTGAGCGCCAAAGCACTGCACCCAGATTAAGTTCATCTCTTTAGCCATCCGAAGGCCATGGAGCAGAGCCTCATACTCAACTGCATTATTAGTGCAAGGGAACATTAATCATAACACATAACAAAACTTGTCACCTCGTGGGGAAGTCAAGATAACTCCAGCCCTCGAGCCCTCCAGCTGCCTTGACCCATCAAAGTGAATCGTCTAGTAAGTGTTATCTGGCTTTTCCTCTGGTGTCTGCAACTCTGTCCAATCGTTGATGAAATCCACAAGAGCCAGTGACTTGATGGTTGTCCTTGGCATATACTTCAACCCATGAGGACCAAGCTCAATGGCACATTTGGCCACCCGGCCTGTGGCCTCTCTGTTTTGAATAATATCCCCTAAAGGAGCAGAACTGACCACTGTAATAGGATGACCAAGAAAATAATGTTTTAACTTGCGACTCGTCATGAATACCCCGTAAACTAGCTTCTACCAATGTGGGTACCTATGTTTAGACTCAATCAACACCTCACTGACATAAAAAGTCGGCCTTTGAACCGGATATTCCTTGCCTGTTTCCTTCCTTTCAACCACAACTGCTACACTGACAGCTCTACTATTAGGCGCCACATATAAGAGCAAGGGCTCCTTTTCCATAGGAGCTGCAAGAACTTGCGGCTCCGCCAGCTGTTTCTTAAGTGCCTCAAATGCCTCATTAGCAACATCACTCTAGACAAAGTGGTATGTTTTCTTCATCATCGGGTATAGAGGAATATCCTTCTCCCCCAGGCGGCTTATGAACCACCCTGGACATCATTAATACATGCCGACTTAGCCAAAGAAGTGATAGCCTTGATTTTCTCCAGGTTAGCTTCAATACTTCTCTCAAAGACTAGAAAATCCAAGAGCTTGCCTGCTGGCACGCCAAAAACACATTTGGCCAGGTTAAGCATCATCTTGTAGACCCGGAGGTTGCCAAAGGTCTCGTTTAAATCACCTAGCAAGGTCTCCTTCTTCCTGGATTTCACGATGATATCATCCACATAAGCATGAACATTGCGTCCTATCTGGCTATGAAGGTAATTTTGAACACAACGCTGATAAGTCGCCTGGGCACTCTTGAGCCCGAAAGGCATAGACACATAGCAAAAGGCTCCAAAGGGAGTGATGAAAGATGTCTTCTCCTGGTCCTTAACTGTCATTTTGATCCGATGATAACCAGAATAAGCATCTAAGAAGCTCAAACACTCACAACCCGCCATAGCATCAATGATCTGATCAATACGGGGAAGAGCAAAAGGATCAGCCGGACAAGCCTTGTTAAGGTCTGTGTAATCCACACACATACGCCAAGTGTCGTTTTTCTTAAGCACCAGCACCGGATTAGCCAACCACTCGGAATGAAAAACTTAAACAATGAGCTCGGCCACTAAGAGCCGGGCCACCTCTTCTCCAATGGCCTTGCGCCTCTCTTCATTAAAACGACGAAGGAATTGCTTGAACGGTTTAAACTTTGGATCAATATTGAGAGTGTGCTCAGCAAGTTCCCTTGGTACACCCAGCATCTCTGAAGGCTTCCATGCAAAGATGTCCCGGTTCTCACGGATGAACTCAATGAGCGCTCTTTCCTATTTCGGATCCATGTTAGCACTGATAATGAACTGTCGGGATGAGTCGCCAGGGATAAAACCAACCCGCTTGGTATCATCTGTCGACTTAAACTTCAACAAGGGGTCATGCTCTGTGGTTGGCTTCTTCAAGGGGGTCATATCCACTGGGTCAGCATTGTCTTCATAGAACTTTAGCTCCTCCGTTGCACAAGCAAACTCTGCGTAGGCAGCATCGCCCTCTTCACATTCCAACGCTATCTTTCTATCACCATGCACCGTAATGGTACCCTTGCGATCCAGCATCTTAAGCTGCAGAAACAAGGTCGTGCCATAAATTTGGCATAAGCCAGCCGTCCAAACAAGGCGTGATAAAGGCTGTTGATCTTGACCACCTCAAAATTCAATGCTTCCGCCCTGTAATCATACTCATTGCCAAAAGCCACTTCCAAGGCTATCTTACCTACTGGATATGTCGACTTACCAGGCACTACTCCATGAAAGACTGTGGAGGAGCGAGTTATATCCCCAACAATGCCCATGAAAGATACTCTTCGGGATCATTGCTTCGGGAAAACTTGGGCATAGTGAACTTTAGCTTGTCGTAGCATTGCTCTTCATTGTGTTGGGGTCGGGGATGATGTCGCCCTTGACATGGATGGTTTTCAACCTCATGTTGCTCTTGGCGAGGAGGATTGTCATTGTCAAGTTGTTCTTGGCGAACTTGTGGTTCTTGTCGATCTTGTGGAGGAGCTTGTCGATGCAATCGTGCTTGATAGTTTCTCTCTTGGACTTCTTCGCGAAGCGCTTCTTATTGCTCACGGGTATGTCGGTTGCGTGCGGCTACGACGTGAATTGTTTCGTAGAGGGCGCGTTGGGCCTCAAGTGCTTGAGCTTCTCGCCGTAGTTGTTCTTGATGTTGTGCCTCAGCATCTAGTTCGTCTTGGTGTTGGCACGCTCACTCTTCCCCTTGTTGGTGTAGATGTTGTCGTTCTTGTGCTAGCACCAAGGTAGCTTGCTTTTGGCGATGTCGATGTTCTTGCGCTCGAAGTTGCTCCGGATGATCGATGTCATGTAGACGATTGCGGTTTGCTTGACGATCTTGACGTGTGGATCATCGGAGAGTGTTCGATGTCGATGTACTTGAGCCGGAGATGGTGTCGATGGAGTGTCGACTCAAGCGGCCCGCCTTGAGTAGGACGAAGTGGGAGAAGAGCGGTTGACCAACAGGACACGAATCTCGTCCATTCTTGCGTTGTTCTCTTGTTTTTGTTCATCGAGCTTGTTGTCGAAGTAGTCTCTTGTATGTTGCTCAGAGAGGCGTAAGTCGGTTGCGAGGTTGTCGATGCGGTCACTCAATGCTTGTTGTTCTTGATGCAAAGCTCGTTGTGCACCGAAGAGGTGGCTCTTGATGACGAAGGAGGTCATGTCATCGTCTTGCTCGATGAAGAGTGGGTTGGTAGACAAACTTGGCCTATCCATTATTCCAAGCAAATATGTGAGTGTTAGAAAGAGAAGAACTTATACCAAATGTACCTTGACCGATGTTGAAGGTGGATCAATGATCACTCAAATTTGTAACAAGGAAATAGCACAATTGGTACCAATTATTGTCGGTTCTCACACCTACACAAGTAAAAGCTTATGGTGGAGCTCGGTTAGGATGGTGGCACAAAATTTGATGCAATTGTTAGTGAGCCTCAATAATGTTGGAAAAGATCCACAAATTTGCAAATGCAACAAGTAGACCAATAGCGAGATATGGTACATGGAAACACACACATGGATAGATAAATGGGGTCGTGCAACCAAGGAAGGAGCCAAAATGTGGAATCCACGAAAATGCTCTTGTTGCACAACACTAGAGAGACGCTAGCACGATTGCACAATAGGCGGATACGAGACTTGTGCACAACCTACTAAGCAAAAATGCAACGACTTCTATCCCAAGTATTCTATATATATGGTGTACCGATGATATGATCCAAGATGATCGAGTATTATATATGTATGATGTTCAAATCCAACAAAACTTCATAACACCAACAAACCACAAAAAATGGGGCTATTTTTGGTGGGGAATTTTCGAAATTGGGAAAAAATCAACAAAACAAGGCTAGAAAAACAAGGGTAGGGGCTCCAAATTCGTGATCAACCTTGCTCTAATACCAAGATGATGTAGGGTAGAACCCTAGATGCCCGATCTTTCATGAAATGGAGGGGATCCTACGAAGAACACGAGGGTAAACACAAGGGAAAACACAAGAGGAATCACTCAAACCAACAAGATTCGATTACACATGTGCTAGATCCTCGAAACACAAAGAGATACACGATCCACGATCAACAAAGGACGATACAAGGTAAAGTTCTTCTCCGTGAGGAGGTCTTGAGGGTCTTCCCGTTAGGGGTCTTGAATCCGCTTGGGGGATCTTCTCCGTAGAGGTCGTGAACTCCAATGGAGAAGTAACCAAGTGGATGAGCAAAGCTCTATCTCTCAAATGAGATAATCCTTTGATAACCCTAGAAACAGGGAGGAGGAGGAGTATATATAGTCTAAGTGGATGAAGGGGTACATGGGCCTCGGCCCAACACGCAGTCAATACACAGGCGTCAGGCGTCCAATAGTCACCGGTAATCCGAAGGCTCGCGAGGGTCCGGGCGTCCGGTACTTGTCGGAAGTCCGACGTTTCGGCTCTGGTCAGGTTGTGTCGGTCGATCGGTTGGGGTCGGACATCCGAGACGTCGGTCGTCCGGAGGCTTCCATGCTTCCGATGTTTTGGCTCGGTGATGGTGGTGTCGGTCGTCCGATGGTGCTCGGTTGTCCGGGTGCTGGGAGGTGTTGGACGTCCGATCGGCGTTGATCGTTCGGTCGCTGGAGCGTGCACATGCTGGGACTTGGCGGGTTGGCTGATGCTCCAGGCATCGGACGTCCGACAAGTCTCAGCCGTCCGGTGGCTGGAGATTTCCCTGCAGCTCTTCTTCTTGTTCCTTGTACTTGGTGTCCTCGCCGTCTTGTCCACTAGGTGTAGCTGATCCGTGGCCTTCCTCCAAATACCTGATCACACATAGGGTCTCCACTTGAGGTGTAACCATGTCTCATATGTAGAAAGTGGTAGTTCGGACAAGAGCGAGTTCACCTTATCTTCGATAGCCTTGGCTCGAGCACTTGTCATTGGTCCAAGTAGTGTCGTGGGAGATGTAGGTGTTGGAAATATGCCCTAGAGGCAATAATAAAAGCATTATTATTATATTTCTTTGTTCATGATAATTGTCTTTATTCATGCTATAATTGTGTTATCCGGAAATCGTAATACATGTGTGAATAACAGACACCAACATGTCCCTAGTAAGCCTCTAGTTGACTAGCTCGTTGATCAACAGATAGTCATGGTTTCCTGACTATGGACATTGGATGTCATTGATAACGAGATCACATCATTAGGAGAATGATGTGATGGACAAGACCCAATCCTAAACATAGCACAAGATCGTATAGTTCGTTTGCTAGAGTTTTTCCAATGTCAAGTATCTTTTCCTTAGACCATGAGATCGTGTAACTCCCGGATACCGTAGGAGTGCTTTGGGTATACCAAACGTCACAACGTAACTGGGTGACTATAAAGGTATACTACGGGTATCTCCGAAAGTGTCTGTTGGGTTGACATGGATCAAGACTGGGATTTGTCACTCCGTATGACGGAGAGGTATCACTGGGCCCACTCGGTAATGCATCATCATAATGAGCTCAAAGTGACCAAGTGTCTGGTCACGGGATCATGCATTGCGGTACGAGTAAAGTGACTTGCCGGTAACGAGATTGAACAAGGTATTGGGATACCGACGATCGAATCTCGGGCAAGTAACATATCGATTGACAAAGGGAATTGTATACGGGGTTGCTTGAATCCTCGACATCGTGGTTCATCCGATGAGATCATCGAGGAGCATGTGGGAGCCAACATGGGTATCCAGATCCCGCTGTTGGTTATTGACCGGAGAGCGATCTCGGTCATGTCTACATGTCTCCCGAACCCGTAGGGTCTACACACTTAAGGTTCGGTGACGCTAGGGTTGTAGGGATATGTATATGCAGTAACCCGAATGTTGTTCGGAGTCCCGGATGAGATCCCGGACGTCATGAGTAGTTCCGGAATGATCCGGAGGTAAAGATTTATATATGGGAAGTCCTGTTTCGGGCATCGGGACAAGTTTCGGGGTCATCGGTATTGTACCGGGACCACCGGAAGGGTCCCGGGGGTCCACCGGGTGGGGCCACCTGTCCCGGGGGGCCACATGGGCTGTAGGGGGTGCGCCTTGGCCTACATGGGCCAAGGGCACCAGCCCCAAGAGGCCCATGCGCCTAGGGTTTCAAGAGGGAAGAGTCCCAATGGGGGAAGGCACCCCTAGGTGCCTTGGGGGGGAGGGAAACCTCCCTTGGCCGCCGCCCCCCTAGGAGATTGGATCTCCTAGGGCCGGCGCCCCCTCCCTTGGCCCTCCTATATATAGTGGGGGAAGGAAGGCTTTTCATCCACGCCTTTGGTTGCCTCCTTCTCCCTCTCCAACACCCCTCCTCCTCCATAACGCTTGGCGAAGCCCTGACGGAGTACTGCAGCTCCATCACCACCACGCCGTCGTGCTGCTGCTGGAGCCATCTTCCTCAACCTCTCCTTCCCTCTTGCTGGATCAAGAAGAAGGAGACGTTACGCTGACCGTACGTGTGTTGAACACGGAGGTGCCGTCCGTTCGGCGCTAGGATCTCCGGTGATTTGGATCACGTCGAGTACGTCTTCCTCATCCCCGTTCTTTGAACGCTTCCGCGCGTGATCTACAAAGGTATGTAGATGCAATCTGATCACTCGTTGCTAGATGAACTCATATATGGATCTTGGTGAAACCGTAGGAAATTTTTTTGTTTCCTGCAACGTTCCCCAACAGTGGCATCATGAGCTAGGTCTATGCGTAGTTCTTCTTGCGCGAGTAGAACACAATTTGTTGTGGGCGTAGATGTTGTCAACTTTCTTGCCGCTACTAGTCTTATCTTGCTTCAACGGTATTGTGGGATGAAGCGGCCCGGACCAACCTTACACGTACGCTTACGTGAGACCGGTTCCACCGACTAACATGCACAAGATGCATAAGGTGGCTGGCGGGTGTCTGTCTCTCCTACTTTAGTTGGAGCGGGTTCGATGAAAAGGGTCCTTAAGAAGGGTAAATAGAAGTTGACAAATCACGTTGTGGCTTTCACGTAGGTAAGAAAACGTTCTTGCTAGAACCCTACTTCAGCCACGTAAAACTTGCAACAACAATTAGAGGACGTCTAACTTGTTTTTGCAGCAAGTGCTTTGTGATATGATATGGCCAAAGTTGTGATGAATAATGAATGATCTATATGTGATGTATGAGATGTTCATGCTATTGTAATAGGAATCACGACTTGCATGTCGATGAGTATGTCAACCGGCAGGAGCCATAGGAGTTGTCTTTATTTTTTGTATGACCTGCGTGTCATTGAGAAACGCCATGTAAATTACTTTACTTTATTGCTAAACGCGTTAGCCATAGTAGTAGAAGTAATAGTTGGCGAGCAACTTCATGGAGACACAATGATGGAGATCATGATGATGGAGATCATGGTGTCACGCCGGTGACAAGATGATCATGGAGCCCCAAGATGGAGATCAAAGGAGATATGTGATATTGGCCATATCATGTCACTATTATAATTTGATTGCATTTGATGTTTATCATGTTTTGCATCTTGTTTACTTAGAACGACGGTAGTAAATAAGATGATCCCTCTTAATAATTTCAAGAAAGTGTTCCCCCTAACTGTGCACCATTGCGACAGTTCGTTGCTTCAATGCACCACGTGATGATCGGGTGTTTGATTCAAACGTTCACATACAACGGGTGTAAGACAGATTTACACATGCAAACACTTAGGTTGACTTGACGAGCCTAGCATGTGTATAGACATGGCCTCGGAACACAGAAGACTGAAAGGTCGAGCATGAGTCGTATAGAAGATACGATCAACATGAAGATGTTCACCGACGTTGACTAGTCCGTCTCACGTGATGATCGGACATGGCCTAGTTGACTCGGATCATGTTATACTTAAATGACTAGAAGAGGGATGTCTATCTAAGTGGGAGTTCATTGAATAATTTGATGAACTTAATTATCTTGAACTTAGTCTAAAATCTTTACAATATGTCTTGTAGATCAAATGGCCAACGTAGTCCTCAACTTCAACGCGTTCCTAGAGAAAACCAATCTGAAAGACGATGGCAGCAACTACACGACTGGGTCCGGAACCTGAGGATCATCCTCATAGCTGCCAAGAAAGATTATGTCCTACAAGCACCGCTAGGTGATCCACCCGTCCCACAGAACCAAGACGTTATGAACGCTTGGCAGACACATGCTGATGACTACTCCCTCGTTCAGTGCGGCATGCTTTACAGCTTAGAGCCGGGGCTCCAAAAGCGTTTTGAGAGACATGGAGCATATGAGATGTTCGAAGAGCTGAAAATGGTTTTCCAAGCTCATGCCCGGGTCGAGAGATATGAAGTCTCCGACAAATTCTTCAGCTGTAAGATGGAGGAAAATAGTTCTGTCAGTGAGCACATACTCACTATGTCTGGGTTACATAACCGCTTGACTCAGCTGGGAGTTAATCTCCCGGATGATGCGGTCATTGACAGAATCCTCCAGTCGCTTCCACCAAGCTACAAGAGCTTTGTGATGAACTTCAATATGCAGGGGATGGAAAAGACCATTCCTGAAGTATTTGCAATGCTGAAATCAGCAGAGGTAGAAGTCAAGAAGGAACATCAAGTGTTGATGGTAAATAAAACCACTAAGTTCAAGAAGGGCAAGGGTAAAAGGAACTCCAAGAAGGACGGCAAGGAAGTTGCCGCGCCTGGCAAGAAAGCTGCCGGGAAGAAGCCAAAGAATGGACCCAAGCCCGAGACTGGGTGCTTTTATTGCAAGGGAAGTGGTCACTGGAAGCGGAACTGCCCCAAATACTTAGCGGACAAGAAGGCCGGCAAAACAAAAGGTATATATGATATACATGTAATTGATGTGTACCTTACTAGTACCCGTAGTAGCTCCTGGGTATTTGATACCGGTGCAGTTGCTCACATTTGTAACTCAAAGCAGGGGCTGCGGAATAAGCGGAGACTGGCAAAGGACGAGGTGACGATGCGCGTCGGGAATGGTTCCAAGGTCAATGTGATCGCCGTCGGCACGCTACCTCTATATTTACCTTCGGGATTAGTTTTAAACCTTAATAATTGTTATTTAGTGCCAGCTTTGAGCATGAACATTGTATCGGGATCTCGTTTAATTCGAGATGACTACTCATTTAAATCCGAGAATAATGGTTGTTCTATTTATATGAGAGATATGTTTTATGGTCATGCTCCTATGGTGAATGGTTTATTCTTAATGAATCTCGAGCATAATGCTACACATATTCATAGTTTGAGTACCAAAAGATGTAAAGTTGATAATGATAGTCCCACATACTTGTGGCACTGCCGCCTTGGTCACATAGGTGTCAAACGCATGAAGAAGCTCCATGCAGATGGACTTTTAGAGTCTCTTGATTACGAATCATTTGACACGTGCGAACCATGCCTCATGGGTAAGATGACCAAGACTCCGTTCTCAGGAACAATGGAGCGAGCAACCAACTTATTGGAAATCATACATACTGATGTGTGCGGTCCAATGAGTGTTGAGGCTCGCGGTGGCTATCGTTATGTTCTCACCCTCACTGATGATTTAAGTAGATATGGGTATATCTACTTAATGAAACACAAGTCTGAAACCTTTGAAAAGTTCAAGGAATTTCAGAGTGAGGTTGAGAATCAACGTGACAGGAAAATCAAGTTTCTACGATCAGATCGTGGAGGAGAATACTTGAGTCACGAATTTGGCTCACACTTAAGAAAATGTGGAATAGTTTCACAACTCACGCCGCCTGGAACACCTCAGCGTAATGGTGTGTCCAAACGTCGTAATCGCACTCTATTAGATATGGTACGATCTATGATGTCTCTTACCGATTTACCGCTATCTTTTTGGGGCTATGCTTTAGAGACTGCCGCATTCACTTTAAATAGGGCTCCGTCAAAATCCGTTGAGACGACACCGTTTGAATTATGGTTTGGGAAGAAACCTAAGCTATCGTTTCTGAAAGTTTGGGGATGCGATGCTTATGTCAAGAAACTTCAACCTGAAAAGCTCGAACCCAAGTCGGAAAAATGCGTCTTCATAGGATACCCTAAAGAAACTGTTGGGTATACCTTCTATCTCAGATCCGAAGGCAAGATCTTTGTTGCCAAGAAAGGATTCTTTCTAGAGAAAGAGTTTCTCTCGAGAGAAGTAAGTGGGAGGAAAGTAGAACTTGATGAAGTGTTACCTCTTGAACCGGAAAATGGCACAACTCAAGAAAATGTTCCTGAGGTGCCTGCACCAACTAGAGAGGAAGTTATTGATGATGATCAAGATACTTCTGATCAAGCTCCTACTGAAATTCGAAGGTCCACAAGGACACGTTCCGCACCAGAGTGGTACGGCAACCCTGTCTTGGAAATCATGTTGTTAGACAACAGTGAACCTTCAAACTATGAAGAAGCGATGGCGGGCCCGGATTCCGACAAATGGCTAGAAGCCATGAAATCCGAGATAGGATCCATGTATGAAAACGAAGTATGGACTTTGACTGACTGGCCCGTTGAGCGGCGAGCCATAGAAAATAAATGGATCTTTAAGAAGAAGACAGACGCGGATGGTAATGTGACCATCTATAAAGCTCGGCTTGTCGCTAAGGGTTATCGACAAGTTCAAGGGGTTGACTACGATGAGACTTTCTCACCGGTAGCGAAGCTGAAGTCCGTCTGAATCATGTTAGCAATTGCTGCATTCTACGATTATGAAATATGGCAAATGGACGTCAAAACGGCATTCCTTAATGGTTTCATTAAGGAAGAATTGTATATGATGCAGCCGGAAGGTTTTGTCGATCCTAAGAATGCTAACAAGGTGTGCAAGCTCCAACGCTCGATTTATGGGCTGGTGCAAGCATCTCGGAGTTGGAACATTCGTTTTGATGAGATGATCAAAGCGTTTGGGTTTACGCAGACTTATGGAAAAGCCTGCGTTTACAAGAAAGTGAGTGGGAGCTCTGTAGCATTTCTCATATTATATGTAGATGACATACTTTTGATGGGAAATGATATAGAACTCTTGGACAGCATCAAGGCCTACTTGAATAAGAGTTTTTCAATGAAGGACCTTGGAGAAGCTGCTTATATATTAGGCATCAAGATCTATAGAGATAGATCAAGACGCCTCATAGGTCTTTCACAAAGCACATACCTTGATAAGATATTGAAGAAGTTCAATATGGATCAATCTAAGAAGGGGTTCTTGCCTGTGTTGCAAGGTATGAAATTGAGCTCAGCTCAATGTCCGACCACGGCAGAAGATATAGAAGAGATGAGCGTCATCCCCTATGCCTCAGCCATAGGTTCTATTATGTATGCCATGCTGTGTACCAGACCTGATGTAAACCTTGCCGTAAGTTTGGTAGGAAGGTACCAAAGTAATCCCGGCAAGGAACACTGGACAGCGGTCAAGAATATCCTGAAGTACCTGAAAAGGACTAAGGAAATGTTTCTCGTTTATGGAGGTGACGAAGAGCTCGTCGTAAAGGGTTACGTCGATGCTAGCTTCGACACAGATCTGGATGACTCTAAGTCACAGACCGGATACGTGTATATTTTGAATGGTGGGGCAGTAAACTGGTGCAGTTGCAAGCAGAGCGTCGTGGCGGGATCTACATGTGAAGCGGAGTACATGGCAGCCTCGGAGGCAGCGCATGAAGCAATTTGGGTGAAGGAGTTCATCACCGACCTAGGAGTCATACCCAATGCGTCGGGGCCGATCAAGCTCTTCTGTGACAACACTGGAGCTATTGCTCTTGCCAAGGAGCCCAGGTTTCACAAGAAGACAAGGCACATCAAGCGTCGCTTCAACTCCATTCGTGAAAATGTTCAAGATGGAGACATAGAGATTTGTAAAGTACATACGGACCTGAATGTAGCGGATCCGTTGACTAAACCTCTCCCTAGAGCAAAACATGATCAACACCAGAATTCCATGGGTGTTCGATTCATCACAATGTAACTAGATTATTGACTCTAGTGCAAGTGGGAGACTGTTGGAAATATGCCCTAGAGGCAATAATAAAAGCATTATTATTATATTTCTTTGTTCATGATAATTGTCTTTATTCATGCTATAATTGTGTTATCCGGAAATCGTAATACATGTGTGAATAACAGACACCAACATGTCCCTAGTAAGCCTCTAGTTGACTAGCTCGTTGATCAACAGATAGTCATGGTTTCCTGACTATGGACATTGGATGTCATTGATAACGAGATCACATCATTAGGAGAATGGTGTGATGGACAAGACCTAATCCTAAACATAGCACAAGATCGTATAGTTCGTTTGCTAGAGTTTTTCCAATGTCAAGTATCTTTTCCTTAGACCATGAGATCGTGTAACTCCCGGATACCGTAGGAGTGCTTTGGGTATACCAAACGTCACAACGTAACTGGGTGACTATAAAGGTATACTACGGGTATCTCCGAAAGTGTCTGTTGGGTTGACATGGATCAAGACTGGGATTTGTCACTCCGTATGACGGAGAGGTATCACTGGGCCCACTCGGTAATGCATCATCATAATGAGCTCAAAGTGACCAAGTGTCTGGTCACGGGATCATGCATTGCGGTATGAGTAAAGTGACTTGCCGGTAACGAGATTGAACAAGGTATTGGGATACCGACGATCGAATCTCGGGCAAGTAACATATCGATTGACAAAGGGAATTGTATACGGGGTTGCTTGAATCCTCGACATCGTGGTTCATCCGATGAGATCATCGAGGAGCATGTGGGAGCCAACATGGGTATCCAGATCCCGCTGTTGGTTATTGACCGGAGAGCAATCTCGGTCATGTCTACATGTCTCCCGAACTCGTAGGGTCTACACACTTAAGGTTCGGTGACGCTAGGGTTGTAGGGATATGTATATGCAGTAACCAGAATGTTGTTCGGAGTCCCGGATGAGATCTCGGACGTCACGAGGAGTTCCGGAATGATCCGGAGGTAAAGATTTATATATGGGAAGTCCTGTTTCGGGCATCGGGACAAGTTTTGGGGTCATCGGTATTGTACCGGGACCACCGGAAGGGTCCCGGGGGTCCACCAGGTGGGGCCACCTGTCCCGGGGGGGCACATGGGCTGTATGGGGTGCGCCTTGGCCTACATGGGCCAAGGGCACCAGCCCCAAGAGGCCCATGCGCCTAGGGTTTCAAGAGGGAAGAGTCCCAATGGGGGAAGGCACCCCTAGGTGCCTTGGGGGGGAGGGAAACCTCCCTTGGCCGCCGCCCCCCCTAGGAGATTGGATCTCCTAGGGCCGGCGCTCCCCCCCCCCTTGGCCCTCCTATATATAGTGGGGGAAGGAGGGCTTTTCATCCACGCCTTTGGTTGCCTCCTTCTCCCTCTCCAACACCCCTCCTCCTCCATAACGCTTGGCGAAGCCCTGACGGAGTACTGCAGCTCCATCACCACCACGCCGTCGTGCTGCTGCTGGAGCCATCTTCCTCAACCTCTCCTTCCCTCTTGCTGGATCAAGAAGAAGGAGACGTACGTGTGTTGAACACGGAGGTGCCGTCCGTTCGGCGCTAGGATCTCCGGTGATTTGGATCACGTCGAGTACGTCTTCCTCATCCCCGTTCTTTGAACGCTTACGCGCGTGATCTACAAAGGTATATAGATGCAATCTGATCACTCATTGCTAGATGAACTCATAGATGGATCTTGGTGAAACCGTAGGAATTTTTTTTGTTTTCTGCAACGTTCCCCAATAGTAGGTAGGTCCATGGGATGACCTTTGGGATGCTTTGCATCATAACCTCAACCTCGGCCTTCTTCCTCTTGATCGTCGTCCTCCTTTCCGCGGTCTCCCTCCCTCTGTCGTTTCTTTGGCCATGGAGTTCTTACTTTCTTCTGTCATCTCCTTCCTTGTTGCCATGATGTTGTCCAATGATTCTTTCACGTTATTGTCTCCTCCCTACTTCTTCTTCTCTTTGTCGTTCTTTCTTCCATTGAGCCTCTTCTTAGGAGCAATCGAGTAAGGGTCGGGCCGTCTTTTTCCATCCTCTCTACTTGATGCATCATCATCGGTGTCAACTTGTGTTGCGTCTTAAACTAAGCTCTTGGGCTTCCTCTCAGGCATTCCATTGTACTCGGGGTTCTTCCACTTCTCATCATTTCCAATCTCCGCATAACAATGGTGCAAATTGAATGCATTGCCTTTCTTTATGTGTGTGGTTTCGTGACCCTTAATCAATTCACTAGCAATGTTGAGCTACATACCACAAGTGTGGAATAAGTTGTCCATCAATCTATACAAGATATGAATAAATAACTGACGAATGCAAACAAAAAAAATCACCTTATCATCGACATTTGTACCACTTGGTTCATATGGTCAACTTTTGCCAAACAAGGTTGCCACATTTGACACTCCGACGATGTAGTTTGACATTAATGTCGGAGCGAAACTTGTGATTAATAGATGTCCTTACTGTTGTGTGCCTTTAAGTACTCATACAAACGATTCCAATAAGTTTACATTGGTAGCTCAACACCAATGACCGGATCAAGATCAATTTTCTTCCATGCTTGACACAACATCTTGTCTTCTTTGATAGTGTAGTTTGCACTTATCCCCTTTGGGGTTGCATCAAGAAAGCCCTCCTCTTCCATGTCAAGAAGGTTCCCTTCTTGTGTTTCATATTCTTGAGAGGGAATTTATCGAGAGACAAAATCTTGAGATGCAATACAAGTGTATTACAAAAAAGTTCATCAAATATCCTCAAGCTCCATGATGCGTACACACATATTGCCTCAGTGCACATAAACATGGGTGACTCTGCTCTGTTCTGGACTGATGCTTGGCATATTGGTGGATCTTCTAGACCTTTATGTTGGATACTGCCAAGGTTATTCTCCTTTGTTAACAATGACAAGGTTTCAGTGCATGAATTCCTCGTATCATAGGATATCTTTTTAACGTTTTTCTTGCCATTGTCTCATGAGGCTGCTCAGGAGTTGCAGGTGCTAGAGGATTGGATAATGGCTTTGGACAGGAACACTAACATACCGGATGTCTGGGTCTGGCCGGGAAAATCTGGTGCATTCTCAGCCAAGAGTTTCTACACCTTAATGCACTCACATTTGCCTACAATTCAACCGTGTAAATGGTTGTGGAAAAGCAGATGCACATTGAAGATCAAAGTCTTTGGTTGATTACTTTTCTTTGACAGGCTTAACACCAAGGACCTCCTGATCTGCAGGCACTGGAGACCCCCTTTGGATGATAATCTTTGTGTTATCTGTCAGGAATTCTCATATGATGATAGGCTGCATTTGTTCTTCAACTGCAATTTCAGTCGGAGGGTCTGGAACTATCTTTCTATCGATTGGTCAAGAGGGCCAGAAATGTTGCAATGTATCCAACATGCTAGATCAAGTTTCAGACATACTTTCTTCTTTGAAGTTATGTTGACAGCTGCCTGGAACATTTGGATCCTCAGGAATGGAAGAACTTTTAGAGGGGAGAGAGCTACTTTTGCTGCTTGGAGGTCTAACTTTGTACATGATCTCACACTTCTATCTCATAGGCTTAAGGAGGATAGTAGCATCAAGCTTAAAGCTTGGATAAACTCTTTAGTCTAATTAGTCCAGGTAGGTTGATGTACTCTAGTTCTTTAGTTTTCTAGTCTAGTTTCTTAGCTCTTGTATATATTCCTTATGTACTTTTGTACAGTTATTTCTTTTTAATAAAGGGCTGTGGGGCTTTGCCTCACAGTAAATATTCAAAAAAATTGAAGAAAATACACACATGTTACATTACCATTGTATACACAATGTAAAATGCCATGACAAAGAATAAAAAAGCAGAGAAATGATCTTTTTACCTCCTGATCATTTCACCAAACACGTTGGGGACGCTGGCGGCGGCGGCAGGAGACGTCGGCTCATACTCGTGCGGTAGAGGGAAGGACGGGTAAGAGGCCCTAGGTGGTGCCGAGGGAGCCACTGCCCCATGGAAGGGACCAATGGCGTCGAGGCAACCTTCTTCTTCGTGCAGGCAACATCCATGGTCAATGGACCCCGCAACGGCCTTCTTCAATTGCAGGGGAGCCTTGGCGGCGACTGTGTGGTCCATACGCGCATCCCTATCGACTGCAGTTCATGGTGTCACAAGCCCTTGGTGGCGGACAACCTTCGGCTTGGTGCCACCACATGCGGAAACCACTAGAGGGAGGGCTACAGGTCCGACGGGGAGGCCGCCAGCATCGGGGTCGCATCGAACGTGCCTTCCATGTGAAATCTATGGTCGGCAACGGTCGTGGGTGGAAGGCGATTCGACGGTGGGAAGTTTCAGCGGGCGGTTTGGTTTTGCGGCAGCAACTAGAGGTGACGCTTATCGCAAAAGTTTGAGCATGATGTTAAAAAATTTAGGCACCATATAGATGTAGGGTATCTACTGGAGACGTTTTTCTTGCCCAAAGTGACCCAAATGACAGTTTTTTGGGCATTGTTGCTATTTTTGCTCATCTGTTGGAGATGCTCTAAGATCAAAACATGTCCATGCCTACTTTTTTTAAAAATAAATTTGGAAACTTTATTCATTAGAAATAACCAATACATCATTTGTGAGGATCGTTACAATTTCATTTAAAGATTCATCAAACCTAGCTAGCTCGTGAGCCACTTTATTTGCTTCTCTATTACAATGTTTGAACCTAGTAATAATGAAATCACACACATAATGAAAACAAATCATTGAAGATTGCCGCCCCCGCATCTGTCGACCGTCCTCCATCCTTCATGATCCCAATCACCTCCAGATTATCCGAATTAATAATAAGACGAATACATCCCGGCCACTGCGCCAGTGATAAGCTGAATTTGGGAGCCAAGGCTTCAGCCATCACAAGATATCCGCGCAGTAGTCTATCTTCCCATTCCCCTCAGCGATAAATCTGCCTTTGTCGCATGTAAGGACTACCCCCATTATACCCCTAAGCAAGTCATGGTGAAGCATCAACACATTAAGTTTCACAAAGCCCATTGGAGGGCAAGCCCCCCCCCCTTCATAGTGGCCTTTGGAGACGAGGTGGTAACGAAGTTTGCCATAAGGGCTAGTATCCCCACACAGATCTGATACACGTTATGAGCTATCTCATTATGCACCAATTTTCGTATTTCCCATCATAGATACCAGGCTAAGATAGCAATCATTTCACACACATTGTCCTGTAATCCACAATTCTTGGTCTGGTAGAAGAGGTAAACACTCCAACACCACCTCTCTAGCAAGATCAACCTCACGGGCTTTATCAATAATGACATCCATCCCCGGCCTTTTCCAAACCACCTTTGCTTTATTACAGAGAAATAGCATGTGCTTTGTATCTTTTGAACCAGCAGAGTAAGTAGGACAAATGGGCAAAATTTTCATGTCTGTTTGCGAGCGTAACACGACATGAAAGTGTGCCATGTAGCGTAGATAAATATCTTGACCTTTGTCGAACAAGATAATTTCCATACCTTGCTTCAAATAGGGTTAATTGTGGTTCGTCCCATCCCATTGAAATGTCTTTGTTTACTTCCATACCGATTGTCTCATTCCACAAAACAAGCAGTCCGAACCGAAAACATATCATTTTTCGTGTAACTCCAAGCAACGAAATCTGGTTCCGGAGTGCCTTCCATACTAATGTCTGTGCCTACTGGTTTCTCTCCGTCCCCTTGGATTTGTAACCTCTAGCATTTTTACATTTTTTTGTAGTCTCTAGCATTGTTAACTTTGGCGACAACGGTCGTAGCCTCACACGTTAAATGTTACTATGGACGACAGGGGCTCCAAGAGTGGAGGACAAGCCGTGGGCTGGCGTGACAGCTCGTAGATGTTAAAAGCAGGAGCAGGGGGCAATAGAAGAACACTCCCTCGCTAGAGTGCATTCACCGAATAGAAGGCTCTTTGAAACACAGGAAAAGGAGAAAAAAGAATTGATTGAAATGTCATGTATTTTTCAGTTCTACGACAGACAAAACTCATTTGCTTTAACACCAACTCTTAAACCTAATCTACAAAACAACAGAGGGTGTTATTGTCATTTCAGTATATTTCAGCTTCAGCCGTAGCTGCTACAGCATGACTACTAAACGATAGCACCTCATCTCCAACCTTTCAACCGCAGCTAGCAGCGGGAGAAGTTGCAGCCTAAACAAACACACCCCTGACACTAGATTTCTTCATATAGACGTGCAGTGCAGAAATTTGAAGGGTGTTAATGCAAGACACAAAAATATTTTTCCACGAGAATCCTTCAAAACGCATGTAAATTCCTTCATCCCAGATGGCTCCGTACTCCGCAGTACTATTATCTCAGTCAAGACTGGACGGATCAGAATGCTCATACCCTAACAGGGCTCATCTACAAGCAAGATAGATCTGGATCCAGTGTCATTCGTATCCCAAATCGAGATAAATGATTCCAACATCGACGCACGGCAGCCACTGTGGAAATAAGTTACACATTTTGTCTACTTAGCATCTGACATCCGATCGGGGAACCAGAAAGCTCCTATCTGCAGTTGCACCAACGCGAGAACATCCCGAAAGTGGCATATAATACATCTCTGCTATCCTCTCTACATATTACAGTCAAGTTTGACAATCACACTAAATTATCTAAGACATCTTAGGAATGATCTATGAAAACCTTGAAAATCTCCACGTTTGCTTATTACCCGCATACTGGTGTAGCATGTCAGCAAAAAACCAGTTTGTTTCTGATAACTTAAAGATCCTTATTCAGCATGCAATCTAGCATTGCACAACATCATTACTCAGCAGCTATCTCTTCTGGTGCCAATAAAATAGCCGCCAGTTGATGCAAATGTCATGGCGCACCTCTGGCTGGCTTCAGCGCAACATGCCAGCACAACATAGCTGGCATACACCAAAACTGGAAGAATAGCAATAGATGTGACATGTAAGCACCAGATTTGGGGGTTGAAGAGGCGTCGCAGCTTGGCTCAACAGGTTCTTCTCTAGCATTCAATTGGGTATAGCCAACCCCACAATCAGGCCAGAAGGTTCAAAGAAGAATTATGGCTGGGCTGACCATGTCTTGTCCTTCAGGAGGAAACAATACATCATAAGTACATCCAGAATTATCTTAGTTAAATATGTTTTGCTATGTAAACTTTTCAAACATGCCCAAATCAACTATTGTACCAGAAAGTACACTTTTAGGAATTGTTTGAAAATTTCTGTGTAACTCAAAAGATCAGGCAATGTAACTGAATATAATCTTCAGAAGCACTCATCCAAGATGAAAAGCCATGCTGCAGTATATCAAATCTGGACTATATGGCTCGGTAACTCAATTCTCGAAATGAGGAAAACATATAAACAAAGATAGCGTCACATAAATCATACCGAGAAAAATATTCTGAAATTTAGTTTGCCTAACAGCAAAAAATGCATAATGGGCATGTAACCTTGTACGGAAACAAAAACAAGAATAAAAATATTAAGCCATATGTTCCATCAGTTGACTCAAAACTTACGGCCGATACTTAGCTATGGAAGAAATTGACGAACAACTATTTTGTTCAACATGACATTGCCAAAAGCAATAGATGTTAGCCAAAACAGAATATCAATATGTTAAATGCCCTTAATTTAACATATACACCATACACTGGAGATGAATATTTTCTGGTGGTGAACAGCTTCTTGCCAGATGATAATACTCCTTCCGTCCCAAAATTCTTGTCTTAGATTTGTCTAAATACGGATGTATCAAGTCACATTTTAGTATTAGATACATCCGTATTTAGATAAATCTCAGACAAGAATTTTGGGACGGAGGGAGTATATCATCTGGCACCTTCCTACAGATTCACTGTCATACTCTGCATATTTAGTGTCAGAGCAACTTGAGGTTCGGCAACATGTACACAAGCATGAGATTTTCAGTCTGAACTTAAATGCTGCAGCTGTTTCAGGTAGGTACTCACAGACATAACACACAATTACCATTCCCATTCCCACTCCAAACTAAGTCCGAAAACACATAAGGTTATAGGTTCATGAAAATCTACACCTTATTTGCTCTGGTAATTTTGTAATGACAGTGATTTGCGTATCTCTTCTGGTGTTCTGAAGTTTTTTTATTCTACAGGTCCACACAAATCCTTCTATGATAACAGTCCTTCCTCAAAAAGGCACATTTTACCAAAATGAACTCCTGATTATTGGTAACATAATTCTGGCAAACTCATGTATTTGAAGAAATAATTTGGGTCTGTTTGGTTGGATACTAGTGTGGCCAAGCCAAAGTGTGGCTAGCCACACAAGTATGGCAAGCCACACAAGTGTGGCTGTGAAATTGGACGCCAAACTTTGGCAAAAGTTGGCAAAAAAATTGTCTCTATGACAAATGGGCCATATGGGCAATAAAGTGTGGCAAGCCAAAGTGTGGCAAAAACCAAACACATGCCAACTAAACTGTGGCTGCCAAATTTTGGCTTGGCAAACTGTGGCTGGGAACCAAACAGCCCCAAACACTTTTCTTTTTGCCAAGATGCCCAAATCAACTTCAAATGAAAGGATCATAAAAATGTTCAAGAAATACATGCTCCAAGCAAATCACAAAGCTAACTAGAATAATATCCAGCTAAATAGGATACCAGGATCAGGATGAGGTGATATGCCAGCGAACAAGAAAGTTAGCTAAGAAACAACCCAAGATTTACATGTTCGGAACTTCAGGTAATATTTGATAGTTTACTATTAGATACACAAATCAGGAACAATTTAACGTTTTAAGCAATATAAATTCAACTTAAAACTATTATCTCAAATCCATTTTGAAGAGATTGATTTTGCCAACTGGAAGTTGAGTTTAGGATTACTTGAATTATTATAAGTTGGCATTGGGATTGTAGTTACTTGAACAAATGAAGAACGGGAATACCTAGAGTTCACAAACTCAGTTGCCAGCTGTTGTATGGAATTAAAGCATAGTGTTCTCTCATGTTTCTTCTGACCCAAAGTGAAGCCGAATAAATTCCATAGTATAACTTAACTGCATTAGGTGGCATGGGATTCTTCATTATTAGCCTCTATTTATCAGAAAGACAAGTTTTTTTGATACAAGAAAAGCAAATAAAAATGACATCTACTACATGACAAGAAAAAAAATTATCTCCACGAACGATCACCATATGTGTGAAAAGATGTGGGCTAGAGCTATATTACCTTGGAAATGTTTTAGGAAGCGACCTCGTCCTTTCATAACCAACTTTGGAAACATTCTTTGCATCATTATCTGACGCCTGTTCAGCATTGCTGTCACTCTCTATTTCTTCTCGCCTCTGCTTTGCTTGTTGTCTTGATTCAGGCTTCCAGGATGCCTTGGCAAGTGACTTGCCAAGCAAATCAGCAATATTCGTTGCCATTTCCTCAGCTTTCTGCACATGAGGAAAGTTATCTTCCTCAAAATGGTGTGACAGCCACAAATACATCGACAGGACTTGGTGCTTCGTCTCGAGATCCAGCAGTTCAGTGTCATTCCTTGCCGAACCCTTCGGCATTCCCATCGCAATGCTAACACGACGGCTCTGGCTATAATGAGTAGCAAATCTCAGAAGATGGTACATGGCTTTCGGATCCCTTATATTAACTGGCGCGAAACAAAAATTGTAGCGATCCTTGAGGGAGAGACCCTGGACCCTCTCGAGCATATTAGCAACCTTCTTGATACTATCCTGCTGGCACATGAAGTATGTCTTGTCGATGCGGCAATTGTCACGGAACTTATCCAACAAGTCAGTGAAAGTGAGGTTGGGGAACTGACTGGCAAACATTTCCACTTGTTCGAAGCAAGGAAAAAGACCGATTTTTTGTGCCTCCTCAAACGGCTGTTGCAGGCACTGAATTAAATAATCCAAATCATCCAACAAGAAAGTGGTTGTGAGTCCATCTGGATAAACACTTCCCCTCCGACCAGCACGCCCAGCTATCTGCTTTACCTGTGAAGCAGCAACAGGTACCATCTTGTCCCCGTTGTACTTGGACAAGCTATAGAACACAACCCTCCTAATGTTAAGGTTCAGACCCATACCGACCGCATCACTCGCTACAAGAACATCATACTCATTATCCTGTTCGTTGAACAATGTTGCTTGCTGGCGCCTTGTCTCCGGTGGCAAAGCTCCATATATGACGCAACACTTGTGCTTCGTAAACTTCTCAATTGCCAGCTTCACCTCAAATATCTCTCTGCGTGAGAAGGCAACAACGCAATCACCAGAGCGAACATTCTTGAGGTCTCCAAGTAGCGACTTGGCCTCGACAACAAGTGGCTTGAACCGCTCATACTGATGCACCTCCAAATCATCTCCAGTATCTGCGCAGACCTTACGAACAATCTTGAGCACACTAGGGTCACCACAGAGATGTATCTCATCTGCCTTGATCCCAAGAACAGCACGTGACCACGCATAGCCCCTGACAGGGTCAGCCATCATCTGTATCTCATCAACCACGGCGACTTCGTAGAGCTCCTCCGTGGACAGCATCTCAATAGTGCAAGCAACATGGTTGGAGAAGGGAACTTCCTTTATCTCTTGGCCAGTGCGGAGGGTGCAGTAGACACCGAGTGCATTGACCTTGTCGAATACCTCCATGGCGAGGAGCCGGAGCGGGCTGCAGTACACACCGGACTTGGCGGCGCTGAAGCGTGCGAGTGCGTTGTGCGTCTTGCCGCTGTTGGTGGGCCCGCAATGGTACACCACCCGCCGGCGCATGGCGCGGGCGAAGGGGTACCAGGTGTGCGGCGCCGTGAGGTCGGCCGCAGCCATGACGGACTTGTTCTGCCTCAACTGATCCGCATGGTAGTTGAGGCAGTACTCGGCGAAGGCCGGGAGGAGGAGGGCGTGCGCGCCCTCGCCCGGGAGAGAAAGGAGCCGCTCGGCGGATTCTTGGGAGAGGCGCGCAGGGATGAAGTGGCGGAAGTGCCGAGCATACGTGGGAAACTCTGAGGAGGGGATGTAGAGCGCGAGGGCCTGGTCGGCAATGGCGGGATCCTTGGCGAAGCGGCGGGTGAGGGCCACCACGTCGTCCCACGTGGCCTTGGGGAGGCGCGACGAGCCCGTCGCAGGCTCGGCGGTGGAGAGCTCGCGCCACAGTTGCTTCGGGTCCAGCGGAGGCAGCTTCCGATCAGGGTCGTCGGTTGCGTCAGACGAGAGGAAGCGATGTTGGGATGGGGGCCATGGGGATGGAGATTGGGGGGCAGGGCGGTGGAGGTGCGAGAAGGTGGGGAGGAGAAGTCGGCGGTACGGCGATGAGGTGGTGCGGCGGATAAGCGAGGCAGCGATGGCGGCGGCCATGGGTCCGTTTGGGTTACGAGACGGCGGCGGCCGGCGGCATGGGGTGGAAGAGGGGAAGAGGGGAGGCGGCGCGCGACAGACGGGCGGCCCTTGTCGGGATCCTGGGCCAAAGTGGGCTACGAGCGGACGGCGGGGAGATAGGTGGCTCAAACGGACCACGTCGCGGCCTCGCGGGGCGCTGACTGCGTGGAGAATGTGACGATTGTTAACCCTAAAATAATAACTTGCTCGGAAAGAAAACATTTACCCTAAAAACGAATCAACTGATTATAGCAAGACATCTAAAAAGTAAAAAATAAATAAAATCATCTATACTTCTATATCTATACTTCTATACTACTATTAAACAATCAAACAAGAACTTCTTTAAACACACCCCATCAAGCGTACACAAATTCAGTATCACTGCACGATTAGGCTCACTAAAATCAATCTAACGGTTAGCCTTAACCTAAACCATTTTCTGCGTGCACTTAGCAATTTACATTGACTGACCGTACTCCACCGTGGAGGAAAATATGAAACTCCACGCCTGAGCAATTATCTATATCTATACTACTATTAAACAATCAAACAAGAACTTCTTTAAGCACACCCCACAAAACGTACATAAATCCAATATCACCGCACGATTAGGCCCACTAAAATCAATCTAACGGTTAGCCTTAACCTAAATCATTTTTTATGTGCACTTAGCAATTTACATTTACTGATTGTACTCCGCCATGGAGGAAAATATGAAACTCCACACCTGAGCAATTAGGAAACTAATAATCACGTGTGCATCCTATCTATACTACTATTAAACAATCAAACAAGAACTTCTTTAAGCACACCCCACAAAGCATACACAAATCCAATATCACTGCATGATTAGGCCCACTAAAATCAATCTAACGGTTAGCCTTAACCTAAACCATTTTCTGTGTGCACTTAGCAATTTACATTTACTGACCGTACTCCACCATGGAGGAAAATATAAAACTCCACGCCTGAGCAATTAGGAAACTAATAATCACGTGTGCATCCTATTCTAGGAAACTAAATTAGAGTGCATTCATCCTATTAGGAAACTAATCTCGGACAAATCCATCCTATTAAAAAACTTATCTCGGACGCATCCATCCTATTAGGAAGCTAATCGCGAGCCGCCTGCCGCCATCATGCACGCTAACCACGATGGGGGAAGTGCGAGGAGCTTCGTCTTCCTCCGGGAACACACGTGCTATCGCCATGTCTTCTGCCTGGAGGCAAGCCGCTCTTCTGCCGCTACTGCGACGACTCCATACACGTTCAGGGCATGCTCTCCGGCAACCATCGGCATCCGCGTTGACTTCAGCTCCGCTCGCAGCACCCACGTCGACAAAGTGTCTGTTCAGTGGGTGCACGTGCATTACATATTATAAGAATCGCGGGGCTTCAAGCAATCTAGAATTATAGATTTGGGATTATTACTGAAAATGTGTAATTATATATGGCACGTACATAAAAATGCAACAATCTTGTCTTACAAAGTAGAATCAAGAGGGATACTAAAGAAGTCAAAATGCAGAGTCTATTTCCCATAATTACTTCTCATGTTCATGTCGGCTTCCTTGGGCTTTACTTCGTACCACCATATGCATTAAACTGGACCGTATCAAGAGGTAACGCCATCCCCTTGATTAGAATTGCCTTATTTGTGCTATTTGATCAGTGTGTGTTTTACGTATGACGTTGCTTTACCTGGAATTAAGGTGGGTTGTACCTGCCTAGGCACTATCTCCAGGGATAGATTGGAAATCATAATATATGATTCATTCTTAGAGAAAACTTTACACACGTCACTTTAACATAATTGCATAGCAATCCAGTAAATTATGTAAGATTCAGTAGGAGGCAAGATATTGAAGATGTACTACTATTTCAGTTACATGATTCTATACATCTAAAACGGGTCACATGACTCCGTAACTGTTGTTAGAGAATATGTCTCGCTGTTCTGTAAAGTTATACAATCTCTACTGCGTTTCAATAAAGAGAATTTTACCATACAGAAGGATCCAATGAAGAAACTAATCCGGCTGAGTTCCAATAAATAGATCCTTCAAATGATCTGTCCTAATACAGCTGCCGTATATTGGTACAGAGAAATCATATAAATTGTACTCAGTCGGATTTATTTTGTTTCATGACAGAGAAACCAAATACCTTTCGCTATTTTGGCATATATATTTATTCTTATATACTTGTACAGTTTCGAATGATCCAACATATCTGCAATCATCAAACTTGAAGACATGTTGTTTAAGGCCTTATTTGCACCGCCTCTCTTTCTTTGTCTGCGCACCTCTTTCCTCCAATAATAATAATGAACAACTTTTTTCGGATCAGGTATTACACTGTTACAAATGTATGCTGAAGCTACTCCTTACGACAAGGAAAAAGAGGATGAATGCTTTCTATCTTCATCAGTTTTGTAGCATGTTCCAAATTATTGGCTCTTTCTTATTTGAGGATTCATCATTTTTTTTGTAATTTAGAAGCTGACCTGAAAGCTTGATAAGGTTAAGCTTGACAAATACTCTAGAATACTTTTCCTTCGATCTTTATTTTTCTTCATAACTCATTTCAGTTTCTATACGTACAAAGCGTCTTACATCATTGTAAGTTAGTATGGTTGCCAACGCATAAACACATACAAAACCAGATAAATATTTTCTATCATGATAATTATTGGATTTCTTTTAGCCTTTTTACATTTCAATTAGTTCTTGTAAATCATCTTTATTTCATATAGAAGTCATTGTAGTCACATATCATCTTCTATTTCCTATTATCCATAGTAGGTAGCTATATACTTTTGGCAGTCCACACAACCAAAAAATATATATAATTTGATCCAAATTAATACAAATATATATTTTGCTATGCAGATTAGTAGAATAAAATAAGATTCGAGAATTAAGCATCTTGAACAATATGATTGCACCGTAAGGCAGTTTATACTTTTTTTTTCCTGGCTACACTTGAAGAGAAGACTATACTACATGCCTATATTACTGCATTAATAAATAATTGCTGATTTTATTTAAATGAGAATATTTTCCTGCTATTACTCTATGCAGCAACATAACCACTATTTTGTCTTGCTTTTGAAAATACAATTTGAGCGACATCAAACATTATGTATCCATTTGATTTATATTTTTAAAAACATTTATTTTTTTTATATTATGTGAATTCACCTGTTTTACGTTTGAGACGTGTGTTGCACGTGCATGCTTACTAGTGATATCTAAGAGTAAAACTATTTTGGGTACCAAACCTGAAAAAACTGTAAAAGGGCAAAATGTAACTTTTACTAGAGATACTTCACGCGTTGCCACAAGGCTAGAGATTTGATTTCAAAGTTCAAACACAATATAAATTCAACCCACGTCGCGGGGCGCTGACTGCGCGGAGAATGTGATGATTGATTTACCCTAAAAATAACTTGCTCAAAACTAAAGCATCTACCGGTCTACCCTGAAAAAACAAATCTACTAATTATAGCAAGACATCTAAAAATTTCAAAAATGAATAAATCGTGATATCTAAAAGTAAAACAGTTTTAGATACCAAACCTGAAAATAGTAAAAGGGCAAAATATCACTTTTATTCCTGGTTTCCTTATTTGGCATTATTTTTTAGAAATAAAAATTATTCATTTTTGGATTCATTAAAAATGTAATTTTTTGCAAACATTTTTTTTATGATAAACATTTAAGTTACGCATTACTCCCTCTGTCCGGGTTTATTAGGCCTCTCAGCCACAATAGTACGTCCCAATTTATAAGGCCCTTCTAATTAATTTTCTTGGAATCAAACTCATTCAGTTCCAGAGGACCGAGAGAAATTAACTACTCCCTCCGTTCCCAAATACTTGTCTTTCTAGGCATTTTAAATGGACACAACATACGGATGCATGTAGACATATTTTAGACTATAGATTCACTCATTTTGCTCCGTATGTAATCATTTGTTGAAATCTTTAGAAAAACAAATATTTGGGAACGGAGGGAGTAGCACATTGCATGCAGCGACCTAAACAGACGCATGCGCTTCTCCTAGTCTTCAGATTGGCCATGCTAGCGACCATGAATCAGCATGCGCGTGAACTCTGGGCTGCTGGCTGGATTACTTAGAGTGTGCATTAAATTACATGGCTATCGAAACGTACGTCACAATTAAACACTGGGAATTTTCACCTTAATCAAGGCCAGTTACTAGGTTTCCTGGTCCTGTCGATCTTGTCTTCGGGCCTAATAAACCCGGACGGAGGGAGTAAGTGTCAAAATCACACGGTGAGACTTGAATCCAAGGCGGTGCCGCTGCAAATCCACTTCCTCAACTATATTTTGTTTTCTTGTTATGGTTCAAAGGCTTTTAAGTTTATTCTTAAAAATTATGGTGTGTGTGTGTGTTATTATTGTATACTTTTTTTGTACAATTTCTTTTGACAATTTTATCAGGCCATAGTTGGGGGGATATGTTTAACGATTCACTTAAAGAACACAATGTGAGTAAAAAAAGAATCTTGGATCATGACAAGCAGAGTGAAATTTCCTCACAAACACCGTTACAAGTAATCTAGTGATGTATGAAATGAATTTAAGAGTTCATTTCAGCATGAACCATGTACCTATGACACGGTGACACTTAAATCATATTTAGCTTCTGTAAAACTTTGAACCACATTATAGACCATCAATTTCACTTTGAATCATGTTTTCAGTAGATTGACATGGTCCTGCTATATTGGTTCCACTTGTTTGTCAAAATGGCATGAAGCTCACACTTATATATAATTGCTCGCCACATCATGTCTTTCTCTGGCGCATATTCAATGTAATGTAGGTCTAGCCTGACCACACTATGTTTGTCTTTTTATGGCAATAATGAACATGGGGTGATGTACGCACGAAGAATTTAGAGGGATACACACGAGATGAAGATATGCCTAGGCCCATGCCCTCTGAGGGAGGTAATACTCTACTTACCTTTGTGACTTGCATTGATGGTTGCCTCGTATAAAGTTAGGGTTTTGTGCAAGCATGTTTGGTTTTACAATGATATTGGACCTAAGCTGGCTATGAAAATATAACGATCATATGTCATAGCCCGTATTATATAGGTGGACAAGGCTAGGGTTACAAGGAATCCGAGTCGGTATAGACTACCTGGTGCTCCTCAAATGCGACTGAACCTAACACATATGGTGACATACTTGTCTTGTATTCGTTGATGATGTGTATCCGCGTAGTGGACGGATTCGAGTCATCGGTTAATGTTCGCAAACCCTGGCCCTTCTAGTCAGGGCACGTGGAAGTAAGAAGCAAGGGTGGTATGAGGTGAGATATGATGCTGTTATGCTGGATTAAGAAACATCAATCATTCCATTGTTAGAGACATATAAGTAAATACATGCCCTATATGGTCAAACATGAGTGAGTGAGAATCAAGGCATGATAGAACAAAGCGAAGGGCGGCAGCGGCGAGAGCGCCAAAACAAATGACAAAAAGAAAAAAAAAGAATGTGCTTCAAATTGTAACCTTATTTCGGGGGAATCCAAAGTGTAACTATCTCGCAAGTATAAATATGGAAGTATGGAACCGAGAAAAATTTAGAATTCCCGTTGTCATTGACAAGGTCAAGCCGACTCTGGTAGGAAAGTGACGACATCGGCGCGTCAGGGGCTTGTTCTGACGACAATAGTGGTCGCTTGGTGATCTCGAAATCTTGATGTAATTTTTATTATGTTTAAGATGCTTTGTGCTTCCGGTGAAGTTTATAACAGATTTGATCCTTTTCGTAAGAAATAAAGAGAGATAAACTTAGAATTTAGCTGACCTTGTGTGATGCCTCCAGATATGCAATAACAACATACGCCGTGGACTTGAATGTGAAACGTCGTCCTTTCTCCAACCGCAAATTCCCCACATATCACCATGGTCTGAACTCTACCACGCCACACGCTTGGCCCGGACTACAGACTCCCCCCATTTATCGGATGCACTGCCTCGCCTGCGCCGCGCCCGCTGCAGCGGCCGCAGCTCGTGCTCCTGGAAGGCGCTTCGGCCGCCGGAGAGTGGTTGTCGACTGCATCGCCTCCGCAGACCGCAACGTGGAAGGAACGCCTCCGAGGTGAGCGCACCTCTCGCTGCATTTCTGCAAATTTTCGGACTACGCTGTTGTCAAGAGCACAATCATGCAGTCAGATTAGATAATTCCATCCATATTCCGTATCATAACTCAGAGTTTTTTTCCCGGAAAATTATCACTGTCTGTAGCTTCTAACAAACAGTATACTTGAGCTGAACTTCTAATAAACAACGCAACTGCTAATATGTGTGTGAATTTTCGTCCAGGTTAAGGGAAACATGTGAACTTTCTGAAATCTCAAGCAAAACACTGCTGTTTGCGTCAAAGAGGAAGATTCTTGCATTTTCGGCCTTTTGCCTTTGCTTACATTCTTCAAGGTACTTATCAGGTTCGGACTAGGTGACATGGTAATTAGGTGTTAATAGAAATTAATCCCATGTCTTTTCATGTACCGGATTATTTTACTCCTGTAACAGTGTCGGTTTATTGTGTCTGTGAACTTTCTATAACTTGGTATGTTCTTATTATTATCACAGCACTTGCTTTGGGCGATCCAACCGTCAAAATTGAGGATGTTACTCCAAAGATATTTCCATCTGGTCCATTGTTTCCAACCGAGGTCGCTACTCAGTACTCTGTTGAATCAACCTTACCCTATTTACTTGTTCTCACAACATATTTACATTTCTTTGAATTTTGCTGCCTGTGCAACAGAAACGGATCGCAGAGCTTTTTGAAACAAATACTTACTCAGTGGTCAACATTTTTGATGCGACACTGCGCCCCCAGCTCAATGTAACAGGGGTTGTTGAGGTAAACTGCACGCATGCTTGAATATTGTAAGTTTAGACCAAGGGTGTCTGGGTATGCTCCTAGAAACACTAGAAGGCTAATAATTGCTGATTTATTCTTGGATATCTTTTGCTTATGTACTTTCTAGATGACACAAAATTTCAAAAGATGTGAGAAGCTCTTGTTTGAAAGAAAGTTTTTAACATTCATTGTAGATCCCAGAAGGAAATGGTTCTGGAGTTGTTTGGGATGAGTCTGGTCATATTGTTACAAATTATCATGGTATGTCAATCACATGGTTATATATGTCTACCATATATGAACAACACAACCTACTCCTCTCATGCCTACTTTACAGTGCAACTCTTTTCCCTTGTACACAGTACACTGAATTTACTTTTGATATATGCATGTGTTCACGATGTTGGTATGATTATAGTGGTTGGCAATGCTCTTTCGAAAAATCCAAAGCTTGGTGAAGTTGTCGCACGTGTCAACATTCTTGCTGCCGAAGGGTAAGTTCTTATATAACTGCACTTGGTAGTATAATTTTCCATGAAATTTGTTGGGGCATTACTATTCCTTGTATATGCGTGCCAATTAACAGTAAATACTCTCCTATATCTGCTTGAAAGGATACAGAAAAATTTCGAAGGAATATTGATTGGTGCAGACCGCGCTAAAGATCTTGCTGTCCTTAAGGTAAAAGTTTCTTCTGACTAACTGTTCTGAACAAGGGTATGGTTTAACTAAAAATGCTGATGCTCTTATATAGAGAACTACTCCCTCCGTATTCTGAAATTAACTATTTAATGAAATTTATTTATACTCATGCCACATAAAGCTAAAAAAGAGAGCGAACAAACTTCAAAATGGGAGTGACTGGGGTTGGTCAGTAGAGACTTAAATCACTTAATGATTTATACTTTCACCATGACTCCTTGTCAATTAGTTTTGTTTTCTGTTCCTCGATTTCCTGTTGCCCGTTGGATGCTAAATAGATAGCATGCAACTAGTTTATCTTGTTTCTTTAGTTATGAGTGACATGACGTGATTCCAGTGAAATGGATATAAAAATGAGAGTTGACTTATGAGACCAAAGGATTGCGGAGTCATATTGGAGATTGAGATTACACGCCGTTCTGTATGTCTTGTCGTTTCATCTATATTGGGAATGTCACCATGGTATTTTAGAGCGCCAAGATGATTATGTTAACCTGCTAACATTGTGCTCACCCTATCCCCATCTGGTTCATGGACATGCATTGCAAGGGCTAGAATGTTTAATCTTGTTAGTACAAAAGAAGGCAGTCACAAACCAGTTCTGGAGCATGTCCAGTGCCAGTTTATTGATACGAGTTCATCTTTAGTTAATCATAGTTATGTATGTTGCTTAAATTGTTTCTATAGTTCGCTTCATAAAACATCCCACTGAGCATTTTCTCTTTGTGAATCTCATATATTGGCATGTACATATGTGATAGGTGGACGCCCCTTCAGATATCTTGAAGCCAATTATTGTGGGGCAGTCCTCAGCTCTAAAAGTTGGTCAGCAATGCTTAGCAATTGGAAATCCTTTTGGTTTTGACCATACTCTGACTGTTGGTGTTATCAGTGGTTTAAATCGAGATATATTTAGTCAAGCTGGAGTGACAATTGGAGGTGGGATTCAAACAGATGCAGCTATTAACCCTGGGAACAGGTCTGTGGAGATGGTATAATCACCAAATTTCGTATAATCAGGAGCAATTCATAGCAAATTTTGCATTTCAAATTCCAGAACTTTTTTGAACTGAAAATTTCAGGGGAGGCCTGGACATTTCTGATTTCAGAACTTGTGTAGAAAGTAGAAACTACTGCTAGTGATACTGCTTTGAGGATTGGCAAATCTTTATATTTCATCATCTGTCACTTACAGTTAGACATTCCTAGGCATACGTGTTACTGGTTTCACCTAACTTGACAATTATGGTGTTTATATTCTTATTCAATACCACATTACTAAACAAAAAATTGCAAAACATGAAAGGTCTATATTGGTACACAGACAAAACTAGTATTAAATGTTGTTCTTTTGTAAGTGATCAGTATCAGAGTTCATAAGACGGGACACATAAACTTGGAGTTAAATTCCTGCTATGGTAGTTGGCATACTGATCATATAGCATAATAGTCTGGAACTTAGCACATATCATCCAGAATGTTTTACAAAGGATTTTACTAACCATATAGCCTGATGAATCTCGATGCAGTGGTGGTCCTTTGCTAGATTCGAAAGGGCACATGATTGGTATCAACACAGCAATTTTTACACAGACAGGTTAGGTTACTTCCATTTTGATATCTACTATTCAAAAGTGCATTGTGAGATCACGATTGGGTCTATCAATCCATAAACTAGTTGTAATTTGATTTTGTTTGAGACGTTTGCAGATTTTTCTGCTTTCTATAGCTGAGCTATATCTCGGTCACTATGCCTGTTACCATTTAAAAGAGTATATCTAAATCTAAAATTAGTAAAATCACAATCACTGTCAACTATCATGATCTTAAGTTCTTAACTGGTGTTTATCTCACCTACTTGCTGTATTCAGTGTCATTTTATAAGTTACTCTGCTCATTGTACTGACTGTTACCGGTGATGGCATGTTTTGGATGACTTTTGTTTGTGATGAGGTGATCAGTGGGCAATATCATGACTAGAATTCATTTTTATTTTGTTTTCACATAGCATTCTGTTAGGAGCTAGGGTTCGGGCTCCTCTAGGTCGTAGGTGGTAGGGAAAGGAGGGAGCGGGGCGTGGGCTAGAACGCGGCGGCCGGCGGCGAGGCGCCGTCCTTGCGGCTGGGTGGCGGCGGCGCAGGAGAGGGAGAGGCTAGGGTTTAGGGTTCCGGCTCCTCTGGGAGCCGGGCAATAGAATAGTCTTATTGCTTAATCCTCAAAATAGTCTTACAACTTGTATATATAATCATAATCTGAAAATAAACTAAGATAACTTGGGCCTTAAGCCTGCCCGGTGGGGCCCCCGCGGCCATAGACCTGGCCGGTCATAACATCTCTCCCCGCCTGCGCAAACAGCTCGTCCTCAAGCTGAAAGTCGGGGTAGTGCTGGCGGAACTCCTCGCGTTGCTCCCAAGTAGCGTCCTCCTCTGGTAGTCCAGCCCACCGAATCAACACGTACCAGGAGCCTCGGCGCAGCTGAGCCTTCAGCGCCTTCTCCGGTGCAGGAAGGAGACGCCCGTCCGCGAGCGGCGGAAGCGCCGGTGGTGCCGCGGGTGGATCGCCGCGGAAAGGCTTGAGCAGCCCGACATGGAAGACATCATGGATCCGGGCACCTGCCGGAAGCTGAAGACGGTATGCCACTTTGCCAATGCGTTCCAGGATAGCAAAGGGACCGGCATAGCGAGGACCGAGCTTCTTCCTCGTGCGGGGGTCCAATGACTGCGTAGAGCGATGAAGTAGACGCAACCAGACCCAATCACCCACCGCGAACTCCGCCTCGCGATGGTGGCCATCATAGTATCGTTTGGCCAACTGCTGGGCCTGGAGGAGTCGTTGCTGGACCTCCACGAGCATCTCATCACGGCTCCTCAAAAGAGCCCCGGCTGCCTCGGTCCGCGCCGAGGCTGGATCAACCGGCAGAATCGGCGGGGGCGGCCGGCCATACACCACCTCAAAGGGCGTAGCACGGAGGGCGGAGTGGTAAGAGGTGTTGTAGCAGTACTCCGCCCACGAGAGCCAGTCCACCCATGCGCGAGGGCGATCACCTGTAACACAACGCAAATACATGGCAATCCCCTTGTTAACGATCTCAGACTGGCCGTCTGTCTGAGGGTGGAAGGCGGTACTCAGGCGGAGCTTCACGCCTGCCAGTCGGAAGAGGTCGCGCCATACATGACCCGTGAACACAGGATCTCGATCATTGACGATCGAAGAAGGGAACCCGTGGAGACGGACAATGCCATCGAAGAAGGCCCACGCGACAGATGCCGCTGAATATGGATGGCCAAGGGCGATGAAATGAGCATACTTGGAGAAGCGGTCGACCACCGTGAGAATGGCGGACTTGCCGCCCACCTTGGGAAGGCCCTCGATGAAGTCCATGGAGATGTCCGCCCAAACCTGAGACGGGACCTCCAAGGGCTGAAGCATACCAGCTGGTCGCAGGGTCTCCGTTTTGTTGCCCTGGCACGTCACACAAGACCGTACCCAGTCGCGGACCAGGGCACGATCACTTGGAATGTAGAAGTCGGCGCGGAGGCGATGTAGCGTCTTCTGCACGCCCTCATGGCCCGCCGAGTGGGCGAGACGTAGCACCTGCTGACGAAGAACGTCGTGGTCCGGAACGAAGACGCGGCGCCCGTGGAGAAGCAGGCCGTCGGCTAGACGCCACGGCTCCTCTAGCTCGCCCGCCGCCAGCTGCTGCTGCAGGAGGAGGGCGTCGGCCGCGGCAGCGTTCGCCCGGCGAATGTCGGCGTAGAGGGTGAAAGAGGGCCCGGTGATGATGCAGAAGGCAGCCCCTTCCGCCGCACCATCGTCCACATCGGCGTCACGCCGAGACAGGGCGTCGGCGACGGTGTTGAGGCGACCCGGCCGGTACTCGACGGTAAAATCAAAGCCAAAGAGTTTACTGATCCACTGGTGCTGGGGAACCGTCGAGAGCCTCTGATCCAGCATGAACTTGAGGCTGTAGTGGTCCGTGCGGATCCGGAAGGAACGGCCCCAAAGATAGGGCCGCCAATGGCGTACTGCCTGCACCAACCCAATGAGCTCACGCTCATACGCCGCCAATTTAAGATGGCGGGCAGCAAAGGGGCGGCTGAAGAAGGCGAGGGGTCCATCGCCCTGGTGCAGGACCGCACCAAACCCCGCACCGGAAGCGTCGCAGTCGACGGTGAAGGGAAGGTCGAAGTCCGGCATCTGCAGTACGGGTCCCGTCGTGAGGGCCCCCTTGAGGGCCTCGAACGCTGAAGTGGCCTCCGTATCCCAAGAGAAGGCGTCGCGGCGGAGGAGACGCGTGAGCGGGGCCGCGATAAGGCCAAACTCCCGGATGAACTTCCGGTAGTACCCGGCAAGACCAAGGAAGCCGCGAAGAGCCCGCGGAGACTGCGGAATGGGCCAGGCGGCGACGGCCGCCACCTTGTCGGCGTCCATGGCCACACCCTCGGCCGAGATGACGTGGCCGAGGTAAGCGACCGAAGGTGTCCCGAACGAGCACTTCGAGCGCTTAAGATGAAGATGATGCGCCCGAAGCTCGTTGAAGACGATGGCCACATGCTGGAGGTGCTCTGCCCAAGAGGCGCTGTAGATAAGAATGTCATCAAAGAAAACGAGCACAAACCGACGTAAGTAGGGCCGGAGGACATCGTTCATCAAGGCCTGAAATGTTGCCGGGGCGTTGGCGAGGCCAAAGGGCATCACCAAGAACTCGAAGTGGCCGTGATGGGTCCGGAACGCCGTCTTGGCGATGTCGTCGGGATGCATGCGCACCTGATGATACCCCGACCGGAGGTCCAGTTTGGTGAAGAAGCGCGCACCATGTAGCTCATCCAGGAGTTCATCGACCATCGGAATAGGAAACTTATCCTTAAGTGTGAGAGCATTAAGGGCGCGGTAGTCGATGCAGAAGCGCCAAGTGCCGTCCGACTTACGTACGAGGAGGACCGGCGCCGTAAAGGGTGATGTAGAGATACGGATAATGCCCGCGGCAAGCATGATGGCGCACTGCCGCTCCAACTCATCCTTCTGCAACTGAGGGTACCGGTAGGGCCGTACTGCCACCGGAGCCGAGCCCGACAGGAGATGAATACGGTGGTCGTAGACCCGGGCCGGCGGAAGGCCCTGGGGTTCCGCAAAAAGATCACCGTGCTGCTGCAGGAGGTGATCCAGCAGCGGATGCTCGGCCTCCGTGGTGGCCGCGGCTAGCTGGAGTGGGGGCGACGCCGGGGTGCTGCCAATGCCCTCCCACCGGATGCGGCGGCCGAGGCGCTAGAAAGTCATCGTCAGGACGTCGAAGTCCCAAAGGATGGGACCGAGAGTCCGCAAAAAGTCGACGTCGAGGATGAAGTCGAAGCAGCCCAAGTCGATGCCGGCACATGTGATGGTGAAGTGCTCGTCGCCAATAGTAATGGGAACGTCCCGAGCGAGCCCATGGCATCGGAGGCGGTCGCCATTAGCGACGGTGACCCGCAGCTGCTCCCCCCTCCCCTCCCCGTCGGCTGTAGGGCAAGGCGCCGCATAGTAGCCTCCGGAAGGAAGTTATGTGTAGAGCCCGTGTCTAAGAGAGCCACCAGAGTCTCGCTGTGGATCGTGACCGGAATAAGCATAGTCCGCTCATTGCGGATGCCGGCCAACGCGTGGAGGGAGACGACAAGGGCCGTAGCCGGCGCGGGCGCGGGTGCCTGCGCGACCTCGGCGGCGGCTGGGTCGTCGAGTCCATCGTCGGTGGCAGCGTCCTCGGTCTCGTCGACTGTCTCCAAGTAGAAGAGGCGCGGGCAGACATGGCCCGGGGCATAGGGCGCATCACAGTTAAAGCACAGCCCCAGGCGGCGGCGCTCGAGCTGTTCGGCCTGCGAGAGGCGCCGGAAGGGCCGCGTTGCGGCCGGAGTGGCCGTCGGTGAGGCGGCTGCAGAAGCTGGTGCGGCCGGCGGTGGTCGTGGAGGCACTCGGCTCCCCCGAGGTGGTGCGGGCCATGTTAAGGCCTGGGCGCGCTGCTCGAACGCCCGATCGTAGTACATGGCCGTCTGCAGGTCCCGGGGTCCCTTCATCTCGACGTCCACGCGGATGTGGTCGGGAAGGCCGCCGACGAAGAGCTCAGCCCGCTGTAGTGCTGTCACCCCCGGTGCGTGACACGCCAGAGCCTGGAAGCGGTTGGCGAAATCCTGGACCGTGGAGGTGAAGGGTAGGCGGCCCAGCTCGGACAAGCGGCTGCCGCGCCGTGGTGGACCGAAGCGAAGGAGACACAGCTCGCGGAAACGATCCCAGGGGGGCATGCCGCCCTCGTCCTGCTCGAGGGCGTAGTACCATGTCTGGGCGGCACCCCGGAGGTGGTATGACGCGAGCCAAGTGCGCTCGGACGCGGGTGTGCGCTGCCCCCGGAAGAACTGATCACACTGGTTTAACCAGTTAAGAGGGTCCTCCGAGCCATCATACGTGGCAAAGTCGATCTGGGCAAAGCGAGGTGGTGTCGGGGGCGATGCGCCAGTGCCCACCGGTTCGTCGATGCGAAGGGCCGAGGACGGCGCGCCGAACTGTAGCGTGGGCACCGGCGGTTCGCCGGCCTCCGTGTAGACCGGCGGTGGCGACGTTCCGGTGAGCCAAGCCGGAATCGGAGAGGGCGACGGTGGAAACCGCACCTGCTGGATCGGAAGCCCCCCGGAAGGGCCCTGACTCAGGCTGGCGGTAGGCGGTGGAGACGGCGTGGGGGCCGGCGCAGCCGGCGCGGAGGGGGCCGGGGCAGACCAGACCGGCCACGGGGTTGGGGCTGACGCGGCCGATGCCGCGGGTGCTGGCGCGGGCCAGTGTGGCCAGGCCGGCGCTGGAGCGGCCGGCTGTTGTAGTGCCGGGTAGCCGCCAGCGAGTGCGGCCGGCACCGAGTACCACGGGAGCGTCGGCGGCCCGGAGGGCGCAGGCGGCGGGGGCGGCTGTGGCGGTCCGTATGGGCTGGCCAGGAAGAGCCGGATGCCCTGGACCGCGACGACCAAGTCGTTGAGGACCCCCGCCATGGCCTCCGGGGTGTAGTGGGCCGGTAGAGTTGATGGCGACGGCGGCGTAGTGGTGATGGGAGCCGGCGGCTGGCCGGGTGACGCGCCGGGGATGAGGTCCAGCGACGCGGACGGGAGGACCAGCGATCCCGTGGCGAGGGCCGCTGACGCGGCGGCGGTGGTCACGGGCAGCGACGGCGATGGTGGTGAGGATGACATGGTCAAACCAGAGCTGTCTGATACCAAGGTGTTAGGAGCTAGGGTTCGGGCTCCTCTAGGTCGTAGGTGGTAGGGAAAGGAGGGAGCGGGGCGTGGGCTAGAACGCGGCGGCCGGCGGCGAGGCGCCGTCCTTGCGGCTGGGTGGCGGCGGCGCAGGAGAGGGAGAGGCTAGGGTTTAGGGTTCCGGCTCCTCTGGGAGCCGGACAATAGAATAGTCTTATTGCTTAATCCTCAAAATAGTCTTACAACTTGTATATATAATCATAATCTGAAAATAAACTAAGATAACTTGGGCCTTAAGCCTGCCCAGTGGGCCCCCGGCGGCCATAGACCTGGCCGGTCATAACACATTCATCCAACTTGCTATATGCTGGAGGCTAGGTGTTTTTATTAGTAGCTGTCCTCTCCTTCAGTAGAGGAGGCTATTATTCCCAAAAAGGGCAAATACAACCAATTATTACTAAGGATTTCATCTTTGGACCAGAAGCAAGCAAGAGGTGGAATACCACAAAGAGAAAGTGTACCCCATAAAAAGTTGTTCTTCTAATTGGAATGTATTTTCGCTAGTAATCGACTGATATATCTACTGTTGGTTACATCATCCTAGAGGCCAGGTGTTTTTATTAGCAACTGTTCGAGTAGTAATCAACTGATATATCTACTGTTGGGTACTTATTCTCAAGCCCAATATCCGCCAATGAATTGACTTCATTTTGTTGACTTTGGCAGTGCATATCTCAGATTGAACTACATCCATTTATCCATTTCTACCGGTCTTCTAATTTAGTCTGAGATGCCATTGTTTCTTTAATGTTGCAGGAACGTCCGCCGGTGTTGGTTTTGCTATCCAATCATCAACTATACTCAAAATAGTTCCTCAGTTGATTCAGTCTGGAAAGGTATGCTGCTTTGACATCTTAAAGCCACATCATGAACTTAATATCTTTTCGAAAACCATTCCCTTAGAATCATCCGTCGTCTTATGGTGATGATATGTTTAGAGAAGTATAACATTCATGCAACAAACATCACCCTGAAGTTGAGAGTTATTTATCAGTAATCTTTTCCCTTGTTCCCATGCTCGCCTATACTTGTCTATGTTTCAGTTGTCCAGGCATGATTGTGAATAAATGCATTAAACAATCCCAGATATTTTATACAAAGTTGTTGTACTAGGAGGAAAATGTTTAGCCTTTTTGGTCCTACAAATAGTAGAAAAACATTTTTCAGAGAAATGATTCTCATGCAATGAATTGAAAAAAAAACTTATTTGATCATTTGGTTATTTGTTCGTTGCTGACACTCGTATTTTGTTTCTGTACTTTTTTTAAAGAGTTTCTGTACTTTATCTTGGTCTAAGTTATGCTTACCATTTATTCAAGGTTCGACGTGCTGGGCTGAATGTGGAATTCGCACCAGATCCGATTGCGTATCAGCTTAACGTCCGTGATGGTGCTCTTATACTGAAGGTAAGCCGAACTGTTGCTACCTATCTCTGCTCCGTTGGCCAAACCGAAACAGAAATAACCCCTGACACCATAACTTGTGCTTCACTGCAGGTTCCCCCGGGCAGCGCCGTGGAAAAAGCAGGTCTAGTTCCTACAGGCAGGGGTTTTGCCGGCAATATTATCCTGGGTGACGTCATTGTTGCAGTGGATGGCAAACCGGTGAGTGCTTGCTGATCAAGTTGCATTCATTAGATGTTTAAAGAGTTTATATGATTTAGACAGGCTTATTACCCTTTCGCCCCCTCTCACTCGCATGATCGTTTCTGGAGCAGATTAAGGGCAAATCTGACCTCCTGAGGGTTCTAGACGACTACGGGGTCGGAGACACGGTGACCCTGACGATCAGAAGAGGCACTGAGACAATTCCGATAGCCCTGTCGCTGGAAGACGCAAGCGTTTGATGTACTGTGCCCCTGGAGTTTGTTCCCGTTCCCAGTTGTGCAATGTAACCTGATGGCCTCCTCGTGGATTTTGATCAGTCGGAAGTTTTCCTTGAAACCTTGTGTGTTATTAGTACCAAGATGGTGCCATGTGCTAGTCTGTAACCGAACAAAAACCCACGGAACGGGCAAGCGCATGCGTGGTGGATGAATGAGGAATGTTACCATTTCACACGGAAATGGCGCTCTTTGGGGGCGCGCTTTAAGTTAAACCGGGGGATTTGGGAAAGAGAAAGCGAAAGGGCAATGAAATGTCGCTACCAGCGGCAACAGCGTGACGCTTTGGATCTTTGAACGGGGGCTTTGTGTTTTGGACTGGCCCCACTCAATCCAAGGCGGCAGCAGCGCGGCCAAAGAAGAGTGGAGGGAACATAAAGCGGCGGCCAACGGGAGCTTCGGCTAGCCGCACAGCAAGCCAAAGCAGGGGATGCCTCTCTGGTTTCTGGCACACATGGGGAGCCGTGCTCCTCCTCCTCCTCCTTGCTTCACAGAGAAGCTTCCAAAGTACACAAAGGCGAAAGCACGGGCCCTATGATCTGCGATCCAAAGGAAAAACAACAAAAGACGAGAAGATGGCCTCCACTCTACAGCTCCCATGCTCCAAGGCTAGTAGTACTACTCAGTAGAGAGCATTTTTGTTTTCCACCTGGCAGGACCAAATTTAGCAGCGCCCTGAACACAAAACCTCTGCTTTTTCTTTCTTTCGTGGTCACGGTCACGCTCGCTTGCCTTTCTCTTTTCTGTGATGTGGATTACTGCGGAAAACCCTGCATTAAGGAAGATACCTCGGTACCCGATTCGCCCCCACTAGATTTTAGCAGGCTGTATACGGGGTTTAGATGTGTAAAGCCATATGTTGCCTTGTTGGGTGTGTGTGTGTGTCCAGTGCACATCGTATCTCCCTCTCTTTGAGCTTTAGTTTATGCCTTTGGACCGAGATCTTACCCGTCACCCGTCGCTGTTTCAGATGTGACCCTACGGGGATGCTCTCCTATATCTACAACAACAAAGACACGCAATAACATGGTCCAAGGCTCCAAGCTTCCTCCACTACCCCCCATAAAACTTGTGCGCCGCCAGCCAGGCGAAGCTAAGCCACCCTGGGTGTCACAACTCACACACTAGCTAGGACACCATGATGAGAGTCCCCAGCCTTGCACTGGCGATCCTTGTCCTCGTCGCCCTCTCGGCCGCCACCGGTCGGCCGGGGGTCCTCGCGGCCAGGAGCCCGGGGGTCCTTCTCGCCTCAACGAGCAGCCGCGGTGCCGAGCAACCGCGGAGACTCGTCGAGGCTGGCGGCAATGGCGCCCCCGTCGCCAGCTTCGATGCCTCCGGGAAGCCCGTCGCGGCGGCCGGCCCTTCTCCGCCTCCGACGGTGTTCGACGCGGACCGGATGAGCAAGCGGCGAGTCCGGAGAGGCTCCGATCCCATACACAACAAATGCTGAGGATTGGGCGGACCAAATGAGGGCCAGACTAGAAGGGCCAGCCAACTCTCTCTGTTTCCCTTTGCCTCTCGTTTTCTTCTTCTTCTTCTTTTGGCGCTTTTTCTTTCCCCTCTCTTGAGGTTTGAGTCGTTCCATTCCTTCCGGGGTTCAACCGGTTTTGTCATAGAAATACATGTACATAGATGCCGATGAAAGGATGGGCGCATGTGTACCTACTACTTATGACTTGAATCTGAATCGAGCATTGTCCTTCCGGATACGTACGTAACTCAGTTTTACAGTACGTACTTTTTAAGATTCGTTCAGTTCCCGAGCTGAGATTTGCACGACGAAATGCCTCATGGTGAGTGGTCGGCGACCAGATCACTTCACTTCAAGGGGCGCGCACACGAGGGTGGCACCTAGCCCGGTTCACCGCTGGTGCCACGCGAACAGGGGCGTGTGCCGTCGAGGGTTGCATCCGTAGTTCTTGGCTGCCTGCTCGTCACTGACAATCAACAGCTTAGCCGATGGGCCGAAGACGAGCACGCTTGGCGGCGCTGCCTGCTACTAGTATTTAGGGCATGTATAATGATGCTATCTTAGAAGTGTCACATAGGATAAACGATGAGGTGAAGGAGAGGGAACTCTTAAAAAAAGGTTTGTCTTCTCTTATTTAAGATAAGACAAGAGATGATCTCTTAGCATAATATGTGTCACCACGTTTTTAGGAATGTCTAGTTATTGAAGATAAGGCTAAGAGATGACCCATTGTATACATATTTTCTTGTCATCTCTAAATTACATGCAAAAATTTAAAATAAAACTATCTTATCAATCATTGTACACGCCCTTACAGTTATTACCACACCGCTCGTTCGGGTAGCCACTTCGCTTTCAACAAACCTCGCCAAATTTAGGGAGGAACACCTCCAACAAGGCAAATTCTTCATCAACAAGTCAAACACGAAGATGTTGATATCCCACCATGGTTGAAGATTAGCGAGTTGGATTTTTGAAATTACAGAAGTTGTTCATTGTTTTAACATGTCACAAACTTATATATATGGTCTTGACACATGCACACCAGTGACGTGTTAGAATGATTTTGGGTATCGATCGCAAAGGATTGTGTTAAAATTGCAAAGATATTTTTTTGCATCAGTGTGTATAATATTCTTTTTGTGTTGGAACGTTGATTGCAGAGGATATAACATATGTTGTGAATCCTTTTTCAACTCTTTTGTTGCAACAAATTCCCATTTGCTGCATACATATTTTTTACTGTCACATGCGCCTGTTTTGGTGCCGTGACTTTCTTTCATGATGTTTATTAGGCGCATAGGAAAATGTTGCACGATTACAAGAAAACATGTCTTGTGTGAGCGTTTTGTGTTGCAAAAGGTTGGACACTCCAAATATGCTAGCAGTGATGGGATTGAACGACTATGAAGGCATGCAATATGAAAATGTACACGTCCTAACGTTCTCCCTAAAAACAGAGATATATACCAGATTCACTCAACACCAATAGCACACTTACACAAACATCCACCGAAGACACTGAGACATAGAGCCTGAAGATCGATTTTGCACAAAAAAAATCTTTTTGATTCATAACCCCCCCCCCCCCCCCCCCCCCCCCCCGCAAATACACACATACATTAACCTTGCCCGTAGACACTGATCAGTGGGATGATTCCACCACAAGAACCTAACAAACTGAGCATAACTTCTTGCTGCCATTTTTTAAAAGGAACTTCTTGCTACCTTTGAAAGAACTAGCATAGTTAGCAACACCCTAATCGTCTTAAAAAAATGTTCACGCAATAGACCGAGAAGAGCCACTAGGCATCATCCCCTCCCCAGTTAGCGCATATGTAATGTACGAGCAAAATTCTGGTGGGTCACATATTTGGATGGGGGAACAAGAGGCAATGATGAGTGGTTATGGAGGGAAGTTGTGGTGCGGGCCAAAGTTGGGATGGAGGTCTCAAACCCTAGCATGGAGGCGCTCAAAAGTAGAAGGAGAGATGTCCGGAATACGCGGTATAGTATTTGAGTTCATGCGAGGGTGACGAAACCCACATACAAAATGAGGAAAAAATAAATGGCCAATGAAGGGGCCACCTAGCAACAACGCATCCCGCGGGGCCACGAGCACCGAGTGAGCCTGGATGCACCGGAAGCTTCCATTTTCTGGGAGCTTAGAGTTTATAGGAACATGTAGTTATTGTGTGTTCTTTACCAATGTGATATATATAGTAACGTGTGAAATAGTGCAAATAGTAGAGTATACTTGTTTTTTTAAAGGTTAAGTATACCTGTTCTCTTACATATTCAAGACAATTTCATGTCACCGTGTAGGTGTGTAACATCCCGCATATGATTTACCCAATATGTACTCCAACTCTTGCCGTTTCCGGCCTTAAGTTATTTTATTTTCTCGGGTTCGGGTTTTTGTCTTCGTGTGTGTTGTCGTTGTCATGCATCTCATATCATATCATCATGTGCATTGCATTTGCATACGTGTTCGTTTCATGCATTCGAGCATTTTCCCCGTTGTCCGTTTTGCATTCCGGCGCTCCGTTCTCCTCCGGTGGTCAATTCTACCTTTCTTTCATGTGTGGGGATTAAACATTTCCGGATTGGACCGAGACTTGCCAAGCGGCCTTGGTTTACTACCGGTAGACCGCCTGTCAAGTTTCGTATCATTCGGACTTCGTTTGATGCCCCAACGGTTAACCGAGGGACCGAAAAGGCCTCGTGTGTGTTGCAGCCCAACACCCCTCCAATTTGGCCCAAAACCCACCTAAACCCTCTCCATCATCTAGAGCGTTCGATCACGATCGCGTGGCCGAAAACCGCACCTCATTGGGACACTCCTAGCTCCCTCTACCTCTATATAAAGACCCCCTCCGAAATCCGGATCTCCTTCTCCCCCGAAACCCTAAAATCAGCTCCCCTCGCCGCCGGACGTGTCCGAATCGGGCCGGACACGTCCCCCACCGCCGCCGACCAACAAGCCGCCGCCACGTGGCCGGGCGCGCCCACATCACCGTCCCGCGCCCGCCGCGGCCCGCCGCGGCCCAAGGCGGGCCCTCTCCTTCGCCGCGCCGGGCCCGTGGCTTCCCGCGCGCCCCGTGCCTTCTTCCCCGCGGCCGAGCCCGCTCTCGCCGGCCGGCGCCGCCGCGCCACCGCGTCCGCCTTCGACACCGGCGCCTCGCTCCGGCGCCGCTCCCGCCGGCGACGCCCGCGGCCACCCCGGCCCGCGCCTCCTCCTCAACCTCCCTCACCGGCCGGCCTCCTCCGTATCCGGCGTGATTTCTGGCGATCCTCGTAAAGCGTGCCGGCCGGATCTAGATCTGAGATTCGTCTCGGGTTGACTTTTTGCCCGAAACCCTAATATTTTGGCTATGTTCATCGCATCGTAACTTTGCATCCATAGCTCCGTTTTGGGCATATAGCATATCAAAATGTTCGTCTCAGAGAGCACATCATGTCATCTCATTGCATCATTTTCATTTGAGTTCATCTTGATGCACTAAATGCTGTTAGAAGAATGCTATTTGAGATAATTGCCAGATCTGCTGCCCCAATTAGATATTTGTCATTTTTGCCATGTTTAATGTGTGCATGATATGCCCCTGAGCTCTACATGTGTTTTGTTATATGTTTTGCCATCTATCCAGAGGTGCAACCCATGTATTTTTGTGATGTGTGTGGTGACTAGCACAAGCTTGCAAAGTGGTGCATTCGTTAATGCTGATTTCAGGTACTTAGCATTTCCACTAAGTCCTTGGACTGTTTATCTCATTATGCCATATGTTCATGTTGTTTTCTAGTGATTTGTGCCTCTTTTGAGGATGATCATTAAGGATGTTTTGTTAATCTTATAGTGCTTTATCCATCCATGTCTTTGTTTGCAATTATGGAGCACCCTAACTTGAGTCAATCGAGCTCTACTTTTGCCATTTCGTGAATCTGGGCAGATTCTCTACTTCTTAGCAATTTTGCCGAGGATGTTGTAGTTGATCCGTGCATGCTATGTTATTGTTCTTGCCATGTCTAGCTTGTTTTTTGTGTATTCTTGATGGGTGTATGCTTAGATTGTCATGACATGCTCTATAGTGAGTGCATCGAGCTCGTAAACATGCCTACTTGATATCTGTTTCAGCATGCTCCAGTTTTCACTAAGTCTGAGAACTGATTATGTTTTTTTGCCATGTTCACATGCTTGGAATTGTATTTTCTGATCCCTTTTGGCTCAAGGTCACTAAGGGACTTTTGTTAAGCTCTTTGAGTAGCTCCATGCCATGCTTTACTTTGCCATGTTCAGATCCCGTAGCATATAGTTTTCATACTCCAAAGAGTGCTATCTGATCTGAAATTCTAGACAAGTGTTAATTTCACTAAGTCTGAAATCTGTTTGCTAAATGCATTTTTGCCATGCTTGTTTGAACCTGTTAATGGATGAATTGGCCGTAGCTCAGTGCTAGTCTTTTGTTAAGCATCATGAATGGATCCCTGTCATGTATTTTGTTGCCATGATTGAGTGCTGTAGCATGTTCACCTTGTTGCATTTAGATGGCTACTTGCTGTAAATCGCAGACCGGTGTCATATTTGAATTGCTTGCCATTTCCAAACGGTAACTCCGATTCCGGTGTTCTTTATATCGTTTTCAAGCGATTTCATCTCACCTTTCCAGTGGCACACTTGGATTTACATGTTGAGGCCAGGTTCGTTCATTCCTTGTCAAATCTTGCATATGCATCACATGTCGCATCCCGCATAGCATACCATGTTTGCATCATACTGTTTGAGCTTTGCACGTGGTTGATTGTGTCCTTGTTGCTTGTTTGTCTTGTTTGGGTAGAGCCGGGAGACAAGTTCGCTAACGAGGAGCCCTTTGAGTTTGCTATTGAGGATCCAGTCAACTCTGACAACTTTGCAGGCAAGATGATCATACCCTCGAAATCACTACTATCTTTGCTATGCTAGATGCTCTCTCTTTTGATATGCCTATGCTACGATGCCTACCACTTGCTTATCATACCTCCCAAATTGCCATGTCAAACCTCTAACCCACCATGTCCTAGCAAACCGTTGATTGGCTATGTTACCGCTTTGCTCAGCCCCTCTTATAGCGTTGCTAGTTGCAGGTGAAGATTGGAGACCGTTCCTTGTTGGAACATTATTTACTTGTTGGGATATCATTATATTGCCATGTTATCTTTATGCATCTATATACTTGGTAAAGGGTGGAAGGCTCGGCCTCTCGCCTAGTGTTTTGTTCCACTCTTGCCGCCCTAGTTTCCGTCATATCGGTGTTATGTTCCCGGATTTTGCGTTCCTTATGCGGTTGGGTTATAATGGGAACCCCTTGATAGTTCACCTTGATTAAAGCTTTTTCAGCAATGCCCAACTTTGGTTTTACCAATTGCCACCTAGCCTCTTTTTCCCTTGGGTTTCCGGAGCCTGAGGGTCATCTTATTTTAGCCCCCCCGGGCCAGTGCTCCTCTGAGTGTTGGTCCAACCGAGCGATGTCCGGGGCTACCAGGGGAAACTCTGGGCTGGCCTACCCGACGTCTGGCTCATCTGAGTGTGCCCTGAGAACGAGATATGTGCAGCTCCTATCGGGATTTGTCGGCACATTCAGGCGGTGTTGCTGGTTTTGTTTTAACCTGTCGAAGTGTCTTGAAGAACCGGGATACCGAGTCTGATCGGAATGTCTCGGGAGGAGGTCTATTCCTTCATTGACCGTGAGAGCTTGTCATGGGCTAAGTTGGGACTCCCTTGCAGGGATTTGAACTTTCAAAAGCCGTGCCCGTGGTTATGGGCAGATGGGAATTTGTTAATGTCCGGTTGTAGATAACTTGAACCTTAACTTATTTTAAATGAATCAACTGTGTGAGTTGCCGTGATGGTCTCTTCTCAGCGGAGTCCGGGAAGTGAACACGGTGTTGGAGTAATGCTTGCCGCAGTATGCCCTCTAGTTACTCGCTCGCGCTTTGCCTCCTCTTCTCGCTCTCTTTTGCGAATAGGATAGCCACCATATATGCTAGTCGCTTGCTGCAGCTCCACATACTTTACCTTGCCTTACCTATAAGCTTGAATAGTCTTGATCGCGAGGGTGTGAGATTGCTGAGTCCCTGTGGCTCACAGATTACTTCCAAACCAGATGAAGGGCCTTATGATTCCGCTCCAGATGACGCGCTTGAGATCAAGTGGGAGTTCGACGAGGACTCACGCCGATACTACGTGTCTTTCCCTGATAATCAGTAGTGGTGCCCAGTTGGGGTGATCGGGACCGTGTCGCATGTTGGGTTTATCTTTTATTTTGGCGCCGTAGTCGGGCCATGAGTGTTTGAATGTTGTAATGCTATTCATGTACTTTGATTGACGTGGCGAGTGTAAGCCAACTATGTATCTCCCCTTTTATTATCTATATTACATGGGATGTTATGAAGATTGCCTAACTTACGACATTGCTTTCAATGCGGTTATGCCTCTAAGTCGTGCCTCGACACGTGGAAGCTATAGCCGCATCGAGGGCGTTACAAGGTGTATCAACTATGGTGGTACATCACTGTGCAACAAAGTCTTCTATGATCGTGTGGGTCCAAAAAAGGTCTTCTAACATTGTGGATCCACTTTCTTTAAAAATAAACCCAAAGTTTTGTTCATCAGAAATAACCCATACATCATTTATGAGGATTGTTACGCTTTCATTTAATGGTTCCTCAAACCAACCAGAAGTCACAAAAATCTAGCTAATTTAGTGAGCTCATGAGCAACTTTATTTGCTTCTCTCTTACATTGTTCGAACCTACTAATATAAAATCACAAGCATAGTGAAAACAAACACCGAAAATAGCCGCCCTCGCACCCGCCGACCTTCCTCCATCCTTCATGGTATCAATCACGTCCAGATTGTCCCAGTTAATAATAAGGTGATTACATCCCTACCTTTATACCAGGGATAAACCGAATTCGAGTGCCAAGGTTTCAGCCATCAAGACGTCCATGCAGTAGTCTATCTTTCCATTACCCCAACAATAAATTTGTCTTTGTCAACTCTAAGCACTGCCCTCATCATGCCCGTGAGTAGGTCATGGTCAAAAAAAGCATCAACATTAAGTTTCACAAAGCCCACCGGAAGGTAAGACCACCCCCATGTTTACAGAGGCCTTTGGAGATGAGGGAGTAAAAAAGTTTGTCGTAAGAGCTAGTATCCCCATAGAGATCCGTTACACATTTTGAGTTGTCTTTGTGTGCATCAATTTTCATCTTTCCCATCATAGATACCAAGCTGACATACCAATCATTTCATGCACATTTTGATGACCCATGATCCGCAATTCCTGGTCTGATAGAAGAAGTAAGTATTCCAATACCGGCTCTCCCGCACGATCAACCACACAGCCTTTATCAATAATATCATTCATCCTCAACCTTTTTCAAACCTCCTTTGCTTTATCATAGAGGAGTAACATGTGCTTCATATCTTCCAGTCAAACAAGTAGGATAAGTGGACTAGATTCTCATATGTTTGTTTGTGAGTGTGACACGACATGGTAGTGTTTCATGTAGTGTACACCGTATAAATTTTTGACCTTTGCCGGATAAAATATTTTTTATACCTTTCTTCAAATAGGGTTAACTGTGGATCCACTTCATATACAAGCCTATCAATGGATTTTTTTTTTTTGAGGAAAGACCATCATGGATAGGTTTATTGATTAAATAAAAGAAGGAATAACATCATATACAAGCCTATCAATGGATATTTTATTAATGTTGCTTTTCTAACGAACAAAAGCTAGGATCCCCGTAGAAAATGGGGTTGAGAAAAAAAGGACGATCGTCAAGGAGAAAAGTCAGTTCCATCTCTACAAGCCATCCTAACCGTTCCCGTTACATCGAGGCCTCGGAAGCCGTCCGATGTAGGTCAGGTATCCCGCACCCTCCCTTTTATGCGCTCCCCGAACCATCCCACAATTTTTTGCTCGTCCAGGGTTTTAGCCACCGCCGCCGCCGCCCCAGCCCCCCGCAGAGAGAAGCGAGCGACAGCGAGGTCGACGCCATGGTGCAGCGCCTGACGTACCGGAAGCGGCACAGCTACGCCACCAAGTCCAACCAGACCAGGGTCGTCAAAACCCCAGGTGAGATCTGCGTTCTCCACGGGTGCTTTCTGGCAGATTCCCAGGCTGCGATTCGAGTTCTTGGGCAGTACTTGCGGTGAACTCGTGTGCGATGATGCGTGCTGTGTGATTGGTGCAGGAGGGAGGCTTGTGTACCAGTACACCAAGAAGAGGGCGAGCGGACCCAAATGTCCGGTCACAGGCAAGAAGATCCAGGGGGTAAGCGACTGTGTGACCCCTTCCCGAACCATTGGGGTGGATCGAGTTGCCCTATTGTAGTTTCATCTTCGTTTGCAGCACTTTTGGCGATATATGAGTTGCCCAATTTTCATTTCTGACCTCCGTGGTCTTTTATATATGCCATAGCTGTTTGATGGTATGCTTCTGGCGTGATGTTAGCAGTTTTATTTTGTTAACTGTAGTGTCTTTTTGATGTTGCGTGTATACACATTGGTGATGTTTAACATCATTTCTGGTAATGATCTATTTAGGCTTCATTAGCTGTACATGTTCTATGTATTTGTTGTTGCAGCGTTTGCTACTGGAGTTCAGTAATTTTACTGCATTAATTATTAATAGGTTAGTTCGAATGCAAAACTGGTTACATACAACAGTGGTGCTATTGCAACCATCTGTGCTTTGTAGGGTGAGCGGGGACGTTGAAAATTTTGCTGGGAAGATTGCTATTATAAATGAAGAACTTAATTGCAACATTGGACATAGTTGCAATTTATCACCATTGCAGGCGAGCATAAACAATCTGGGCTGTAATGCCTAAAAACTGTAGATTGTATGACTAAGGCTAGTTGGTTGATTTTCATGTTTAAGGGCCTTTGATATTATGGTTTATTACTGTCCATGATTTACTAGTGGACTAAGTGAGTTTAAAATAAAACGAGTAAAAGAACAAGTAGACTTGCTGGTTGGGAGTTTAAATAAAACTACTGTTTTGTGGATGAAATTTCCATTGTATGTTTATTTAGTCTCCCTTTTAAGTTTATTTAATTTACATGGATATAGGATCATTAGAAAATATTTGTTCAATCTATTGACGGATGGTTAAGTTTGCTTCATGTTGTATAATATCAGTGGTTTGACATTGTAAGTTGTAACAATATTTGTTTGACTTGTTGTAGATACCTCATCTAAGGCCTACTGAGTACAAAAGATCCAGATTATCCAGGAACAGGAGAACAGTGAACCGTCCTTATGGTGGTGTTCTATCTGGTCAGGCTGTTAGGGAGAGGTTAGTGCATCTTGTAGTAACTGCTGGGTTAGCGTTCTCTATCGTCTGTTATCTAACATGTTTGTTACAGGATCATCCGTGCTTTCCTTGTCGAAGAGCAAAAGATTGTGAAGAAGGTTTTGAAGATCCAGAAGACCAAGGAGAAGCAGCCATCAAAGTGAAATGGCCGAGGCTTTTTTTTGGAGGACAGATGGTGATGAGTGTTCAGTCAAGCCTGCGCCGTATGCTAAGCCTGTGGTTACTGAATTAAGCTAGAGATTTCCGTCCATTTTCTTGTTCCGAGGGTGGATCTGGATCTCATTACCCGTATGCTATTACTTTGTGTTTGACGGTTTGACCTGAGTACTTGGTTATATTACAGTTTTGGATACCCTTTGCAGTATTGTTCGTGGATTTCTACTGCAAGCTGCAGTATTTTCTGGCAATATTTGAAGATTCTTGATGCAGCGTTGTAGCTAATTTGGTATTCAAAACCTACAACTGATTTCATCTGCTTGCACGGCAACACACGATTGTTTGTTTGTGTGGCTGGTCCATCGAGTTACCCCTATATTTGTCATGAAACAGAGCTGAGCTACGCAACTATTTAGGGTGTCGGCGAAAGTCTCTTGCAGGTCCCGGGTGTGCTCACGGCACGTTTTCTCCTTCGCGTGCTGTGATCGTACGATGGCAATAGCAATTGATGAAACTGCTTGAGAGATACAGTTGGTATCATGCAACATGGTCGTAGCACACGTGACATCTATATAGACCTCAAGTGCTTCCAAGTCCTCTGGCCACTCGGAAGTGCACAGGTTAGAGCTACAGCCGGATCTTTTATATTGCCCTGCACCGACGGCCTGGTCAGTGACTCGTCACCCAGCCATACCTCTCATGCGGGTCTTATATATACGGGTTGGCCGACACCATTTATACCCAGCCCATATCCCTAGCCATACCTCTCATACGGGTTGGCCGACACCATTTATACCCAGCCCATATCTGAGACGATTGTGGGAGAGGCCTAGACGTGTTTGCCATGTCAGATCCGGCTCATGTTGGTCCACCCTGACCCAACAAATATCCTCCATGCTATCCGCATCCAGACGTAACCCTAGCCACTTGCCACTCCACTTCACTTCAAGTCCGCACCGGTCTGTCCTCCCCCAACTCCTCTGCGGCGATCTCTGGCCTCGACATGGCGAGCATCGGATATGATTCCGACAACTCCGAGTTCATCGACTGGGACCTCGTCCCCACAGGAGCTGGCCATCCGCCTGGCTCTCCGCCGCTCTCAAGAGGAATTCGCCCGAGCACCGCGGACCGAGTTGCTACAGCGGGAATCCGCCCACGCCGGTAGCTCGAGGCACGGGACCGTGGCGGATCGCCATGCCCAACCGGGCGGCTCCAGGATGGCGACGCAACCCCTGTCGTGGAGCCTCGTCCCCATGACGTCGATCTCTGAGTAGAAGGCCAATGCTAGTAGATGGCCCGCTCATGGATGCGCCTAGGACTTGTATGCCCGCCAAGTGAGGGAGAGGGTGCGGCAAACAACGGAGGTAGAGTCGCATGCCGCGTCGGACAGAACCGAGGATGCCCCTCCAGGCCCGCATCCTCGTCAAGCAGCAAGTCTGGATGGTGCGTGCCCTCAGAAAAAGGAGCAAACTTTGGCGGTATGTGCCCTCGCCAGACTGCTCCAAAGAGGAGGAGGCCGACGATGGATTAGACAACTCCGACAGTGAGTAGATCTGACTCGACGTCTTTGGTCGCTACTTGTGCGACGAAGACGACAAAGGCAAGGGTAAGGACAGTTGTGGGTGAACTTTCTCCATAGCTCTAGTATTTAGAACATGCCAATTTTTGATAGTCGGTGGCATGTATTAGCCTTACTAGCAAATGAGCCCGTGCGTTGCAACTGGAGGAGAAAATATCGCACAGCCCTAACCCAATACCATGACTAAGACCTACAATATGTCTTGTTGAGGTGTCTCTTTCTCTTGGCATAAGATGAGAAATCTGTTTTTATGCAAAATTTTGCCGATGCGTACATGCACAGTTATCGACGATTTCTCTCTTCTCCAATTTTGCTTTGATGAGGTGTTCATTGCAATCCGGGTCAGTGTCGGTACGAAAGAAGATGGATCGTGCGCTATTGATTAAGGTTTCACCCTAAATAGCATTTGAAATATTTAACATGTAAACTAACATGTAAACTAACATCATATTCATATTCAAGAGTGGTCGATCACGGTGGCCTCTGAAGTACCACTCAATAATATCACAAACAACTGAGATGCCACCGACCATATTGCCAAATGGGCTATAAAGCTCTTAGCATTCGAAATAACATACAAGCCACGCCGAGCTATTAAATCTCAGGTGTTGGCTGACTTCGTCGCCGAATGGACAGAAGCCGAACTCCCTAAAGAGTATAACACATACTCCAACTGGGTGATGTACTTCGACGGCTCCAAAATGTTAGCCGGACCGGGGGCTGGTGTCATCCTAATATCCCATGCAGGGGACACAGTCCGTTATGTATTACAACTCATGTATACGGATTCTAATAATGCAGTCGAATATGAAGCGCTCCTGCATGGACTCCGGATGGCCGTTTCTGTGGGCATACAACGCCTCGAACTTCGTGGGAATTCGAACCTCGCGATATCCCAAATAAATGGAGAATTCGACGCAAAGGATCCAAAGATGGTAGCTTACCGCAATGCCATACTTAGAATATCCGCTCGATTTGAGGGGCTCGAGTTTCATCATGTGGCTCAAGATAGTCATCAGGAAGTGGACATCCTTGCTCGTCTGGGAGCTAAACGTGACCCCGTCCTGCCTAACACCTTTTTGGAGAAGCTTTTCAAACCATCCATGGTATGGCAGGACGAGAGCGGAAATAATAGTCCGGCGCTGATCATACCCCCGGACGCCGAACATGATTCGGATACCATCGGGGGCTCGAGCACCGAGCCTACACCTTCCTTAATAGGCCGGACCCTTCTTGGCCTACCTTAATAGGCAGGAGCTCTCTAACGATCAGAACGAGGTCCATCGCATAGTCCGACGCTCTAAGGCTTATAAAGTCCACGAGGGAGAGCTCTACAAGAAAAGCACCACCGGAGTCCTTCAAAGATGTATCTCCGAAGAGGAGGGGCGTAGCTCTTGGCCAAAATACATGCTCGCCTCGGTGGTCATCACGCCGCAGCCCGAGCCCTAGTAAGTAAAGCCTTTCGTACAGGCTTCTTCTGGCCCACAGCCCGAGCGGACGCACAAGCCCTTGTACTGTTGGGGAACGTTGCAGAAAACAAAATTTTTTCCTATGTTTCACCAAGATCAATCTATGGAGTCAACTAGCAACGAGGAGAGTGCATCTACATACCCTTGTAGATCGCGAGCGGAAGCGTTCAAGAGAACGGGGATGATGGAGTCGTACTCGCCGTGATCCAAATCACCGATGACCAAGTGCCGAAAGGACAGCACCTCCGCGTTCAACACACGTACGGAGCGGATGACGTCTCCTCCTTCTTGATCCAGCAAGGGGGAAGGAGAGGTTGATGAAGATCCAGCAGCACGACGGCGTAGTGGTGGATGCAGCAGTGATCGCAGCAGGGCTTCGCCGAGCTTCTGCGAGAGGGAGAGGTGTAGCAGGGGAGAGGGAGGCGCCAAGACTTGAGGTGTGTGCTGCCCTCCCTCCCCCCTTTATATAGGCCCCCCTAGGGGGGTGCGCCGGCCCTAGGAGATGGGATCTCCTAGGGGGGCGGCGGCCAAGGGGGTGGAGTACCCCCCAAGGCAAGTGGAGGCGCCCCCTCCCCTAGGGTTCCCAACCCTAGGCGCATGGGGGGCCCAAGGGGGGGGGGCGCACCAGCCCACTATGGGCTGGTTCCCCTCCCCACTTCAGCCCATGGGGCCCTCCGGGATGGGTGGCCCCACCCAGTGGACCCCCGGAACCCTTCCGGTGGTCCCGGTACAATACCGGTGACCCCCGAAACTCTCCCGATGGCCGAAACTGCACTTCCTATATATAATTCTTCACATCCGGACCATTCCGGAACTCCTCGTGACGTCCGGGATCTCATCCGGGACTCCGAACAACTTTCGGGTTACTGCATACTCATATCTCTACAACCCTAGCGTCACCGAACCTTAAGTGTGTAGACCCTACGGGTTCGGGAGACACGTAGACATGACCGAGACGGCTCTCCGGTCAATAACCAACAGCGGGATCTGGATACCCATGTTGGCTCCCACATGCTCCTCGATGATCTCATCGGATGAACCACGATGTCGAGGACTTAATCAATCCCGTATACAATTCCCTTTGTCAATCGGTACGTTACTTGCCCGAGACTCGATCGTCGGTATCCCAATACCTCGTTCAGTCTCGTTACCGGCAAGTCACTTTACTCGTACCGTAATGCATGATCCCGTGATCAACCACTTGATCACTTTGAGCTCATTGTGATGATGCATTACCGAGTGGGCCCAGAGATACCTCTCCGTCATACGGAGTGACAAATCCCAGTCTCGATTCGTGCCAACCCAACAGACACTTTCGGAGATACCTGTAATGTACCTTTATAGTCACCCAGTTACGTTGTGACGTTTGGCACACCCAAGGCACTCCTACGGTATCCGGGAGTTGCACAATCTCATGGTCTAAGGAAATGATACTTGACACTCAGAAAAGCTACAGCAAACGAACTACACAATCTTTGAGCTAAGCTTAGGATTGGGTCTTGTCCATCACATCATTCTCCTAATGATGTGATCCGTTATCAATGACATCCAATGTCCATAGTCAGGAAACCATGACTATCTTTTGATCAACGAGCTAGTCAACTAGAGGCTCACTAGGGACGTGTTGTGGTCTATGTGTTCACACATGTATTACGATTTCCGGATAACACAATTATAGCATGAACAATAGACAATTATCATGAACAAAGAAATATAATAATAACCATTTTATTATTGCCTCTAGGGCATATTTCCAAGAGTCTCCCACTTGCACTAGATTCAATATTCTAGTTACATTGTGATGAATCGAACACCCATGGAATTCTGGTGTTGATCATGTTTTGCTCTAGGGAGAGGTTTAGTCAACGGATCTGCTACATTCAGGTCCGTATGTACTTTACAAATTTCTATGTCTCCATCTTGAACACTTACACGAATGGAGTTGAAGCGATGCTTGATATGCCTGGTCTTCCTGTGAAACCTGGGCTCCTTGGCAAGGGCAATAGCTCCAGTGTTGTCACAGAAGAGAGTCATCGGCCCCGACGCATTGGGTATGACTCCTAGGTCGGTAATGAATTCCTTCACCCAGACTGCTTCGTGTGCTGCCTCCGAGGCTGCCATGTACTCCGCTTCACATGTAGATCCCACCACAACGCTTTGCTTGCAACTGCACTAGCTTACTGCCCCACCATTCAAAATATACACGTATCCGGTTTGTGACTTAGAGTCATCCAGATCTGTGTCGAAGCTAGCATCGACGTAACCCTTTACGACAAGCTCTTCGTCACCTCCATAAACGAGAAACATGTCCTTAGTCCTTTTTAGGTACTTCAGGATATTCTTGGCCGCTGTCCAGTGTTCCATGCCGGGATTACTTTGGTACCTTCCTACCAAACTTATGGCAAGGTTTACATCAGGTCTGGTACACATCATAGCATACATGATAGACCCTATGGCTGAGGCATAGGGGACGACACTCATCTTTTCTCTATCTTCTGCCGTGGTCGGGCTTTGAGCCGTGCTCAATCTCGTACCTTGCAATACAGGCAAGAACCCCTTCTTTGACTGATCCATTTTGAACTTCTCCAACATCTTGTCAAGGTACGTGCTCTGTGAAAGACCAATGAGGCGTCTTGATCTATCTCTATAGATCTTGATGCCTAATATATAAGCAGCTTCTCCAAGGTCCTTCATTGAAAAACTCTTATTCAAGTAGGCCTTAATGCTGTCCAAAAGTTCTATATCATTTCCCATCAAAAGTATGTCATCTACATATAATATGAGAAATGCTACAGAGCTCCCACTCACTTTCCTGTAAACGCAGGCTTCTCCATAAGTCTGCATAAACCCAAACGCTTTGATCATCTCATCAAAGTGAATGTTCCAACTCCGAGATGCTTGCACCAGCCCATAAATCGAGCGTTGGAGCTTGCACACCTTGTTAGCATTCTTAGGATCGACAAAACCTTCCGGCTGCATCATATACAATTCTTCCTTAAGGAAACCATTAAGGAATGCCGTTTTGACGTCCATTTGCCATATCTCATAATCATAGAATGCGGCAATTGCTAACATGATTCGGACGGACTTCAGCTTCGCTACAGGTGAGAAAGTCTCATCGTAGTCAACCCCTTGAACTTGTCGATAACACTTAGCGACAAGCCGAGCTTTATAGATGGTCACATTACCATCCGCGTCTGTCTTCTTCTTAAAGATCCATTTATTTTCTATGGCTCGCCGATCAACGGGCAAGTCAGTCAAAGTCCATACTTCGTTTTCATACATGGATCCTATCTTGGATTTCATGGCTTCCAGCCATTTGTTGGAATCCGGGAACGCCATCGCTTCTTCATAGTTCGAAGGTTCACCATTGTCTAACAACATGATTTCCAAGACAGGGTTGCCGTACCACTCTGGTGCGGAATGTGTCCTTGTGGACCTACGAAGTTCAGTAGCAACTTGATCTGAAGTTTCATGATCATCATCATTAACTTCCTCTCTAGTCGGTGCAGGCACCTCAGGAACATTTTCCTGTGTTGCGCCACTTTCCGGTTCAAGAGGTAATACTTCATCGAGTTCTACTTTCCTCCCACTTACTTCCTTCGAGAGAAACTCTTTCTCTAGAAAGGATCCATTCTTGGCAACAAAGATCTTGCCTTCGGATCTGAGGTAGAAGGTATACCCAATAGTTTCTTTAGGGTATCCTATGAAGACGCATTTTTCCGACTTGGGTTCGAGCTTTTCAGGTTGAAGTTTCTTGACATAAGCATCGCATCCCCAAACTTTTAGAAACGACAGCTTAGGTTTCTTCCCAAACCATAATTCATACGGTGTTGTCTCAACGGATTTTGACGGAGCCATATTTAAAGTGAATGCGGCAGTCTCTAAAGCATAGCCCCAAAATGATAGCGGTAAATCGGTAAGAGACATCATAGATCGCACCATATCTAATAGAGTACGATTACGACGTTCGGACACACCATTACGCTGAGGTGTTCCAGGCGGCGTGAGTTGTGAAACTATTCCACATTTTCTTAAGTGTGTTCCAAATTCATGACTCAAGTATTCTCCCCCACGATCTGATCGCAAGAACTTGATTTTCCTGTCACGTTGATTCTCAACCTCACTCTGAAATTCCTTGAACTTTTCAAAGGTCTCAGACTTGTGTTTCATTAAGTAGACATACCCATATCTACTCAAGTCATCAGTGAGGGTGAGAACATAACGATAGCCACCGCGAGCCTCAACACTCATTGGACCGCACACATCAGTATGTATGATTTCCAATAAGTTGGTTGCTCGGTCCATTGTTCCTGAGAACGGAGTCTTGGTCATTTTACCCATGAGGCATGGTTCGCACGTGTCAAATGATTCGTAATCAAGAGACTCCAAAAGTCCATATGCATGGAGCTTCTTCATGCGTTTGACACCTATGTGACCATGGCGGCAGTGCCACAAGTATGTGGGACTATCATTATCAACTTTACATCTTTTGGTATTCGCACTATGAATATGTGTAACATTACGCTCGAGATTCATTAAGAATAAACCATTCACCATCGGAGCATGACCATAAAACATATCTCTCATATAAATAGAACAACCATTATTCTCGGATATAAATGAGTAGCCATCTCGAATTAAACGAGATCCTGATACAATGTTCATGCTCAAAGCTGGCACTAAATAACAATTATTGAGGTTTAAAACTAATCCCGTAGGTAAATGTAGAGGTAGCGTGCCGACGGCGATCACATCGACCTTGGAACCATTCCCGACGCGCATCGTCACCTCGTCCTTCGCCAGTCTCCGCTTATTCCGCAGCTCCTGCTTTGAGTTACAAATGTGAGCAAGCGCACCGGTATCAAATACCCAGGAGCTACTACGAGTACTGGTAAGGTACACATCAATTACATGTATATCACATATACCTTTCGTGATGCCGGCCTTCTTGTCCGCTAAGTATTTGGGGCAGTTCTGCTTCCAGCGACCACTTCCCTTGCAATAAAAACACTCAGTCTCGGGCTTGGGTCCATTCTTTGGCTTCTTCCCGGCAGCTTGCTTACCGGGCGCCGCAACTCCCTTGCCGTCCTTCTTGAAGTTCTTCTTACCCTTGCCTTTCTTGAACTTAGTGGTTTTATTCACCATCAACACTTGATGTTCCTTTTTGACTTCTACCTCTGCCGATTTCAGCATTGCAAATACTTCAGGAATGGTCTTTTCCATCCCCTGCATATTGAAGTTCATCACAAAGCTCTTGTAGCTCGGTGGAAGTGACTGAAGGATTCTGTCAATGACCGCGTCATCCGGGAGATTAACTCCCAGCTGAGTCAAGCGGTTATGCAACCCAGACATTTTGAGTATGTGCTCACTGACAGAACTATTATCCTCCATCTTACAGCTGAAGAACTTGTCGGAGACTTCATATCTCTCGACCCGGGCATGATCTTGGAAAACCATTTTTAGCTCTTCGAACATCTCATATGCTCCGTGTCGCTCAAAACGCTTTTGGAGCCCCAGTTCTAAGCTGTAAAGCATGCCGCACTGAACGAGGGAGTAATCATCAGCACGTGTCTGCCAAGCGTTCATAAAGTCTTGTTCTGCAGGGAAAGCAGGTGCTTCACCTAGCGGTGCTCGTAGGACATAATCTTTCTTGGCAGCTATGAGGATGATCCGCAGGTTCCGGACCCAGTCCGTATAGTTGCTGCCATCGTCTTTTAGCTTGGTTTTCTCTAGGAACGCGTTGAAGTTGAGGACAACGTTGGCCATTTGATCTACAAGACATATTGTAAAGATTTTAGACTAAGTTCATGATAATTAAGTTCATCTAATCAAATTATTCAATGAACTCCCACTTAGATAGACATCCCTCCAGTCATCTAAGTATAACATGATCCGAGTCAACTAGGCCGTGTTCGATCATCACGTGAGACGGACTAGTCAACATCGGTGAACATCTTCATGTTGATCGTATCTTCTATAACTCACGCTCGACCTTTCGGTCTTCTGTGTTCCGAGGCCATGTCTGTACATGCTAAGCTCGTCCAGTCAACCTAAGTGTTTGCATGTGTAAATCTGTCTTACACCCGTTGTATGTGAACGTTGGAATCTATCACACCCGATCATCACGTGGTGCTTCGAAACAATGAACTGTCGCAACAGCGCACAGTTAGGGGGAACACTTTCTTGAAATTATTATGAGGGATCATCTTATTTACTACCATCGTTCTAAGTAAACAAGATGCAAAAACATGATAAACATCACATGCAATCAAATAATAATGACATGATATGGCCAATATCATATAGCTCCTTTGATCTCCATCTTGGGGCTCCATGATCATCTTGTCACCGACATGACACCATGATCTCCATCATCATGATCTCCATCATCATGATCTCCATCATCGTGTCTCCATGAAGTTGCTCGCCAACTATTACTTCTACTACTATGGCTAACACGTTTAGCAATAAAGTAAAGTAATTTACATGGCGTTTCTCAATGACACGCATGTCATACAAAAAATAAAGACAACTCCTATGGCTCCTGCCGGTTGTCATACTAATCGACATGCAAGTCGTGATTCCTATTACAAGAACATGATCTCATACATCACATATATATCATTCATCATTCATCACAACTTTGGCCATATCACATCACATGACACTTGCTGCAAAAAACAAGTTAGACGTCCTCTAATTTTTGTTGCAAGTTTTACGTGGCTGCAATAGGGTTCTAGCAAGAACGTTTTCTTACCTACGCCAAAACCACAACGTGAATTGCCAATTTCTATTTACCCTTCACAAGGACCCTGTTCATCGAATCCAATCCGACTAAAGTGGGAGAGACAGACACCCGCCAGCCACCTTATGCAACTAGTGCATGTCAGTCGGTGGAACCGGTCTCACGTAAGCGTACGTGTAAGGTTGGTCCGGGCCGCTTCATCCCACGATGCCGCCGAATCAAGATAAGACTAGTAACGGCAAGCAAATTGACAATATCGATGCCCACAACTACTTTGTGTTCTACTCGTGCATAGTAACTACGCATAGACCTAGCTCATGATGCCACTGTTGGGGAACGTTGCAGAAAACAAAATTTTTTCCTACGTTTCACCAAGATCAATCTATGGAGTCAACTAGCAACGAGAGGAGAGTGCATCTACATACCCTTGTAGATCGCGAGCGGAAGCGTTCAAGAGAACGGGGATGATGGAGTCGTACTCGCCGTGATCCAAATCACCGATGACCAAGTGCCGAAAGGACGACACCTCCGCGTTCAACACACGTACGGAGCGGATGACGTCTCCTCCTTCTTGATCCAGCAAGGGGGAAGGAGAGGTTGATGAAGATCCAGCAGCACGACGGCGTGGTGGTGGATGCAGCAGTGATCGCAGCAGGGCTTCGCCGAGCTTCTGCGAGAGGGAGAGGTGTAGCAGTGGAGAGGGAGGCGCCAAGACTTGAGGTGTGTGCTGCCCTCCCTCCCCCCTTTATATAGGCCCCCCTAGGGGGGTGCGCCGGCCATAGGAGATGGGATCTCCTAGGGGGGCGGCGGCCAAGGGGGTGGAGTACCCCCCAAGGCAAGTGGAGGCGCCCCCTCCCCTAGGGTTCCCAACCCTAGGCGCATGGGGGGCCCAAGGGGGGGCACACCAGCCCACTATGGGCTGGTTCCCCTCCCCACTTCAGCCCATGGGGCCCTCCGGGATGGGTGGCCCCACCCGGTGGACCCCCGGGACCCTTCCGGTGGTCCCGGTATAATACCGGTGACCCCCGAAACTCTCCCGATGGCCGAAACTGCACTTCCTATATATAATTCTTCACATCCGGACCATTACAGAACTCCTCATGACGTCCGAGATCTCATCCGGGACTCCGAACAACTTTCTGGTTACTACATACTCATATCTCTACAACCCTAGTGTCACCGAACCTTAAGTGTGTAGACCCTACGGGTTCGGGAGACACGTAGACATGACCGAGACGGCTCTCCGATCAATAACCAACAACGGGATCTGGATACCCATGTTGGCTCCCACATGCTCCTCGATGATCTCATCGGATGAACCATGATGTCGAGGACTTAATCAATTACGTATACAATTCCCTTTGTCAATCGGTACGTTACTTGCCCGAGACTCGATCGTCGGTATCCCAATACCTCGTTCAGTCTCGTTACCGGCAAGTCACTTTACTCATACCGTAATGCATGATCCCGTGATCAACCACTTGATCACTTTGAGCTCATTGTGATGATGCATTACCGAGTGGGCCCAGAGATACCTCTCCGTCATACGGAGTGACAAATCCCAGTCTCGATTCGTGCCAACCCAACAAACACTTTCGGAGATACCTGTAATGTACCTTTATAGTCACCCAGTTATGTTGTGATGTTTGGCACACCCAAGGCACTCCTACGATATCCGGGAGTTGCACAATCTCATGGTCTAAGGAAATGATACTTGACACTCAGAAAAGCTACAGCAAACGAACTACACGATCTTTGAGCTAAGCTTAGGATTGGGTCTTGTCCATCACATCATTCTCCTAATGATGTGATCCCGTTATCAATGACATCCAATGTCCATAGTCAGGAAACCATGACTATCTTTTGATCAACGAGCTAGTCAACTAGAGGCTCACTAGGGACGTGTTGTGGTCTATGTGTTCACACATGTATTACGATTTCCGGATAACACAATTATAGCATGAACAATAGACAATTATCATGAACAAAGAAATATAATAATAACCATTTTATTATTGCCTCTAGGGCATATTTCCAACATGTACAGCGCTGTCTCGGATGCCAGCCTTTTGCCAATCAAAGCCATTTGCCGCCCATTGCTGTCAGAACAATCCCCATTACCTGTCATTTCGCGGTCTGGGGGCTAGACATGGTCGGACCCCTTAAAGGGGGAAGCCATAAGAAAAAGTATCTGCTGGTTATGGTGGATAAATTCACCAAGTGGATAGAGGCCAAACCAGTAAAAACGGCCGAAGCCGGACCGATGATTGATTTTATATCCGGTGTTGTACACCGTTATGGCATCCCGCACAACATCATTATTGACAATGGTTCTAACTTTACAGCCGACGAGGTGGAAACTTGGTGTGCTAATCTGGGCATTAAGCTCGACTACGCCTTCGTTTATCACCCTCAAACAAACGGTCAGGTCAAACGGGCTAATGGCCTGATAATGAGCGGCATCAAACCCAGACTAGTGCGCTCCCTACGGGAATCAGATAAGCACTGGGTTGAGGAACTCGATTCCGTACTCTGGGGCTGCGGACCATGCCCAATCACACGACTGGATACACACCCTTCTTTATGGTGTACGTCACAGAGGTTGTTGATACGTCTCCAACGTATCTATAATTTTTGATTGTTCCATGCTATTATATTATCAACCTTGGATGTTTTATATGCATTTATATGCTATTTTATATGATTTTTGGGACTAACCTATTAACCTAGAGCCCAGTGCTAGTTTCTGTTTTTCCCTTGTTTCAGTGTTTCGCAGAAAAGGAATATCAAACGGAGTCCAAATGGAATGAAACCTTCAGAAAAGTTATTTTTGGAAAGAAAGCAATACAGGAGACTTGGAGTGCACGTCAGGGGATCAACGAGGAGAGCACGAGGCAGGGGGCGCGCCCACCCCCTGGGCGCGCCCTCCACCCTCGTGGGCCCCTCGTGGCTCCCTTGATGTATTTCTTCCGCCTATATATATCCATATACCCTAAAACTAACGGAGATGACAATAGATCGGGAGTTCCACCGCCAGAAGCCTCCGTAGCCACCGAAAGCCAATCTAGACCCGTTCCGGCACCCTGCCGGAGGGGGAATGCCTCTCCGGTGGCCATCTTCATCATCCCGGCGCTCTCCATGACGAGGAGGGAGTAGTTCTCCCTCGGGGCTGAGGGTATGTACCAGTAGCTATGTGTTTGATCTCTCTCTCGTGTTCTTGAGGTGATACGATCTTGATGTATCGCAAGCTTTGCTATTATAGTTGGATCTTATGATGTTTCTCCCCCTCTACTCTCTTGTAATGGATTGAGTCTTTCCCTTTGAAGTTATCTTATCGGATTGAGTCTTTAAGGATTTGAGAACACTTGATGTATGTCTTGCGTGGGATACCCATGGTGACAATGGGGTATTCTATTGATGTACTTGATGTATGTTTTGGTGATCAACTTGCGGGTTCCGTGACCTTGGGAATCTATGCATAGGGGTTGGCACACGTTTTCGTCTTGACTCTCCGGTAGAATCTTTGGTGCACTCTTTGAGGTTCTATGTGTTGGTTAAATAGATAAATCTGAGATTGTGTGATGCATATCATATAATCATACCCACGGATACTTGAGGTGAAATTGGAGTATCTAGGTGACATTAGGGTTTTGGTTGATTTGTGTCTTAAGGTGTTATTCTAGTACGAACTCTAGGGATGTTTGTGACACTTATAGGAATAACCCAGCAGATTGATTGGAAAGAATAACTTTGAGGTGGTTTCGTACCCTACCATAATCTCTTCGTTTGTTCTTCGCTATTAGTGACTTTAGAGTGACTCTTTGTTGCATGTCGAGGGATAGTTATGTGATCCAATTATGTTATTATTGTTGAGAGAACTTGCACTAGTGAAAGTATGAACCCTAGGCCTTGTTTCCTAGCATTGCAATACCGTTTACACTCACTTTTATCATTAGTTACCTTGCTGTTTTTATATTTTCAGATTACAAAAACCATTATCTACTATCCATATTGCACTTGTATCACCATCTCTTTGCCGAACTAGTGCACCTATACAATTTACCATTGCATTGGGTGTGTTGGGGACACAAGAGACTCTTTGTTATTTGGTTGCAGGGTTGTTTGAGAGAGACCATCTTCATCCTACGCCTCCTACGGATTGATAAACCTTAGGTCATCCACTTGAGGGAAATTTTCTACTGTCCTACAAACCTCTGCACGTGGAGGCCCAACAACGTCTACAAGAAGAAGGTTGTGTAGTAGACATCAAACTCTTTTCTGGCGCCGTTGCCAGGGAGGTGAGTGCTTGAAAGTATATCTTTAGATCTTGCAATCGAGTCTTCTAGTTTCTTATTTTATCACTAGTTTAGTTTATAAAAGAAAATTACAAAAAATATGGAATTAAGTTTGCCTCATACGCTTCATCTTTTTAATATATTTCGTGAGTATGATGGAAAGGAAAATTGCGCCAAAGTGTTAGAAGAAGAATGCATTAAAATGTTTGGCACTAAATCTTTGAATGATGAGCATGATTGCAATGTTGTTAGTATGAATTCCTTGAATATCCATAGTACTAATGATTATTGCATTAGTTATGATGAAAATGTCTCCTATAAACATGTCAATTTTTGTGGAGTGCATTGGGTTTGCAAGTACACACCAATTAGGGAAGATAGATTTTGCAAGAGGCATACGTACTTAGAAACTAAATTGTTGCAAGAAAGGCTAGATGTTTGTGCTGAAAATTTAAATTTTCTTGGCCATACTTGTGAGCTTTGCAATGAACGTGGTCATTTAACCATCCGATGAAAATTGTTTCATGATCTAATCGTTTCCAAAAATTGTGATGACTTGATTTCTCTTGCACATCATAATGAACTTAGTTTGCTTATGGGTTACGAAGAAATGAAACGTATAACTAACTATCTTCCAGTATTTGCCTGTGATAAACTTCTTGGCTTTGATCTAGAGGAAATTTATATGTATTGTGCGGTGAATTGTATTGAAAATCCTTATATTGCCAACTACATAAAGAAAAGAAAACAAATAGAAGATGAAGAGAATACTAATGAAAGGGAAGAGACTTCCCAATACCCTCCTATTATTTCTTATGTTGAATCAGGTAACGAGGAGGAGCCTCCTATTCAACTAATCTCATTAATAAGGAGCTCCAAAAAGAGGATTGAACCCACACATGATGTGGTGAAGAATAAGAAAAGAAAAAGGAAGAGAGGTAAAAAGATATCTCCCCCAAATAATGCTGATCCTATTACTATTGTGCCTCATGAAAATATAATTGTGGAAGATAATGATACTTCTTATGATCTTGAAAATCTTTTTGGCACTTGCTTGGAAGAATATGATAATTGCTATACTATTGGTGCTATCCATACTATTAATGATGAGAGTGATTATGCTTATGATATGAAAAGGCCCAAGCTTGGGGATGCTATGTTTGATGAAGATGATGTTTTTGAGAATATATTTGCTGCAATTAATGTTTGTCCCAAGCTTGGGGATGCTACATTTAATGAAAATGATATTTTTAGTCTCCCAAGTTTTGATATGCAAATTTATAATGATGACAGCATGCCTCCTACCTATGATGATTATTGTGATGATACTTATGCTATAAAAGTAGTGATTATCTTTATAAAACTTGTCATGATTATGATTACCCCTTTTCTGAACATCACTCTCTTAATGTGTAAACAATTTATAGTATTCGAGTCTCTTATGATACTCCCACTATTCCGAATGAGAAGAATTTTGCTTATGTGGAGAGTAATAAAAATTCTATGCTTGTAGATCATGAAAAGAATGCTTTAGGTGCTGGTTATATTGTTGAATTCATTCATGATGCTACTGAAAATTATTATGAGGGAGGAATATATGCTTGTAGGAATTGCAATAATATCAAGTTTCCTCTCTATGTGCTTAAAGTTTTGAAGTTATGCTTGTTTTACCTTCCTATGCAAGTTGATTCTTATTTCCATAAGTTGTTTGCTCACAAAATCCCTATGCATAGGAAGTGGGTTAGACTTAAATGTGATAGTCATATTCTTCATGATGCTCTCTTTATGTTTCAATTCTTATCCTTTATGTGAGCATCATTGAAATCATCATGCCCAGCTAGGGGCGTTAAACGATAGCGCTTGTTGGGAGGCAACCCAATCCTATTCTTGTTCTTTAATTTTTGCTCCTGTTTAGTAATAAATAATTCATCTAGCCTCTGTTTAGATGTGGTTTTATGTTTTAATTAGTGTTTGTGCCAAGTAGAACCTTTGGGAAGACTTGGGTGAAGTCTTTGCGATCATGCTGTAAAAAAACAGAAACTTTAGCGCTCACGAGATTTGCTGCCATTTTTTATTGGAGAGTGCTATTTAGTTAATTCTTTTTGCAGTTGATTAATATATAAATTTCTCAGGTCCACCAATTTATTTGAGAATTTTATGAGTTCCATAAGTATACGTTTGATCCAGATTACTACAGACTGTTCTGTTTTTGACAGATTCTGTTTTCTATGTGTTGTTTGCTTATTTTGATGAATCTATGAGTAGTATCGGAGGGTATGAACCATATATAAGTTGGAATACAGTAGATATTACACCAATATTAATTTAGAATGAGTTCAAAACAGTACCTAAGTGGTGATTTATTTTCTTATACTAACGGAGCTTACGAGTTTTCTGTTAAGTTTTGTGTTGTGAAGTTTTCAAATTTCGGGTAAAGATTCGATGGACTATGGAATAAGGAGTGGCAAGAGCCTAAGCTTGGGGATTCCCAGGGCACCCCAAGGTAATATTCAAGGACAGCCAAGATCCTAAGCTTGGGGATGCTCCGGAAGGCATCCCCTCTTTCGTCTTCGTTCATCGGTAACTTTACTTGGAGCTATATTTTTATTTACCACATGATATGTGTTTTGCTTGGAGCGTCATTTTATTTTATTTAGTTTTGCTTGCTGTTTGAATAAAATACGAAGATCTGAAATTCTTAAATGTTAGAGAGTCTTCACATAGTTGCATAATTACTCGACTACTCATTGATCTTCACTTATATCCTTCGGAGTAGTTTGTTGTTGCTCAAGTGCTTCACTTATATCCTTTTAGAGCACGGTGGTGGTTTTATTTTATAGAAATAGATGAACTCTCATGCATCACTTATATTATTTTGAGAGTTCTAATCAGCATGGTAATGTGTTTTGGTTATGAATTTAGTCCTAATATGATGGGCATCCAAGAGGGATATAATAAAAACTTTCATATAAGTGCATTGAATACTAAGAGAAGTTTGATACTTGATGATTGTTTTGAGATATGGAGATAGTTATATCAAAGTTGTGCTAGTCGAGTAGTTGTGAATTTGAGGAATACTTGTGTTGAAGTTTGCAAGTCCCATAGCATGCACATATGGTAAACATTGTGTAACAAATTTGAAACATGAGGTGTTATTTGATTGTCTTCCTTATGAGTGGCGGTCGGGGACGAGCGATGGTCTTTCCTACCAATCTATCCCCCTAGGAGCATGCGCGTAATACTTGGTTTTTGATGACTTGTAGATTTTTGCAATAAGTATGTGATTTCTTTATGACTAATGTTGAGTCCATGGATTATACGCACTCTTACCCTTCCATCATTGCTAGCCTCTTCGGTACCGTGCATTGCCCTTTCTCACATTGAGAGTTGGTGCAAACTTCGCCGGTGCATCCAAACCCCGTGATATTATATGCTCTTTCACACATAAACCTCCTTATATCTTCCTCAAAACAGCCACCATACCTACCTATTATGGCATTTCCATAGCCATTCCGAGATATATTGCCATGCAACTTTCCACCGTTCCGTTTATTATGACACGCATCATCATTGTCATATTGCTTTGCATGATCATGTAGTTGACATCGTATTTGTGGCAAAGCCACCATTCATAATTTTTCATACATGTCACTCTTGATTCATTGCTATCCCGGTACACCGCCGGAGGCATTCATATAGAGTCATACTTTGTTCTAGTATCGAGTTGTAATCTTTGAGTTGTAAATAAATAGAAGTGTGATGATCATCATTAATAGAGCATTGTCCAAAAAAGGCCAAAAAAATAAAAGAAAAATAAAGGCCAAATAAAAAAAAGGCCAAAAAAGGGGGCCAAATAAAAAAAATAAAAAATAAAAGGGACAATGCTACTATCCTTTTTTACCACACTTGTGCTTCAAAGTAGCACCATGATCTTTATGATAGAGAGTCTCTTGTTTTGTCACTTCCATATACTAGTGTGAATTTTTCATTATAGAACTTGGCTTGTATATTCCAACAATGGGCCTCCTCAAGTGCCCTAGGTCTTCGTGAGCAAGCAAGTTGGATGCACACCCACTTAGTTTCTTTTGTTGAGTTTTCATACATTTATAGCTCTAGTGCATCCGTTGCATGGCAATCCCTACTCCTTGCATTGACATCAATTGATGGGCATCTCCGTAGCCCATTGATTAGCCGCGTCGATGTGAGACTTTCTCCTTTTTGTCTTCTCCACATAACCCCCTCATTATATTCTATTCCACCCATAGTGCTATATCCATGGCTCACGCTCATGTATTGCGTGAAAGTTGAAAAAAGTTTGAGATTACTAAAGTATGAAACAATTTCTTGGCTTGTCATCGGGGTTGTGCATGATGAGAGCATTCTTGTGTGATGAAAATGGAGCATGACCAAACTATATGATTTTGTAGGGATGAACTTTCTTTGGCCATGTTATTTTGAGAAGACATGATTGCTTAGTTAGTATGCTTGAAGTATTATTGTTTTTATGTCAATATTAAACTTTTGTATTGAATCTTATGGATCTGAATATTCCTGCCACAATAAAGAAGATTACATGGATAAATATGTTAGGTAGCATTCCACATCAAAAATTCTGTTTTTATCATTTACCTACTCGAGGACGAGCAGGAATTAAGCTTAGGGATGCTGATATGTCTCCAACGTATCTATAATTTTTGATTGTTCCATGCTATTATATTATCAACATGGGATGTTTTATATGCATTTATATGCTATTTTATATGATTTTTGGGACTAACCTATTAACCTAGAGCCCAGTGCCAGTTTCTGTTTTCCCCTTGTTTCAGTGTTTCGCAGAAAAGGAATATCAAACGGAGTCCAAACAGAATGAAACCTTCGGAAAAGTTATTTTTGGAAAGAAAGCAATATAGGAGACTTGGAGTGCACATCAAGGGATCAACGAGGATAGCACGAGGCAGGGGGCGCACCCACCCCCCTGGGCACGCCCTCCACCCTCGTGGGCCCCTCGTGGCTCCCCTGATGTATTTCTTCCGCCTATATATATATCCATATACCCTAAAACTATCGGAGACGACAATAGATCAGGAGTTCCGCCGCCAGAAGCCTCCATAGCCACCGAAAGCCAATCTAGACCCGTTCTGGCACCCTGCCGGAGGGGGAATCCCTCTCCGGCGGCCATCTTCATCATCCGGCGCTCTCCATGACGAGGAGGGAGTAGTTCTCCCTCGGGGCTGAGGGTATGTACCAGTAGCTATGTGTTTGATCTCTCTCTCGTGTTCTTGAGGTGATACGATCTTGATGTATCGCGAGCTTTGCTATTATAGTTGGATCTTATGATGTTTCTCCCCTCTACTCTCATGTAGTGGATTGAGTTTTTCCCTTTAAAGTTATCTTATCGGATTGAGTCTTTAAGGATTTGAGAACAGTTGATGTATGTCTTGCGTGGGATACCCGTGGTGACAATGGGGTATTCTATTGATGTACTTGATGTATGTTTTGGTGATCAACTTGTGGGTTCCGTGACCTTGGGAATCTATGCATAGGGGTTGGCACATGTTTTTGTCTTGACTCTCCGGTAGAATCTTTGGGGAACTCTTTGAGGTTCTATGTGTTGGTTGAATAGATGAATCTGAAACTGTGTGATGCATATCGTATAGTCATACCCACAGATACTTGAGGTGACATTGGAGTATCTAGGTGACATTAGGGTTTTGGTTGATTTGTGTCTTAAGGTGTTATTCTAGTACGAACTCTAGGGCTGTTTGTGACACTTATAGGAATAACCCAGCGGATTGATTGGAAAGAATAACTTTGAGGTGGTTTCGTACCCTACCATAATCTCTTCGTTTGTTCTCCGCTATTAGTGACTTTGGAGTGACTCTTTGTTGCATGTTGAGGGATAGTTATGTGATCCAGTTATGTTATTATTGTTGAGAGAACTTGCACTAGTGAAAGTATGAACCCTAGGCCTTGTTTCCTAGCATTGCAATACCGTTTACGCTCACTTATCATTAGTTACCTTGCTGTTTTTATATTTTCAGATTACAAAAACCATTATCTACTATCCATATTGCACTTGTATCACCATCTCTTCGCCGAACTAGTGCACCTATACAATTTACCATTGTATTGGGTGTGTTGGGGACACAAGAGACTCTTTGTTATTTGGTTGCAGGGTTGTTTGAGAGAGACCATCTTCATCCTACGCCTCCTACGGATTGATAAACCTTAGGTCATCCACTTGAGGGAAATTTGCTACTATCCTACAAACCTCTGCACTTGGAGGCCCAACAACGTCTACAAGAAGAAGGTTGTGTAGTAGACATCAGTTATCGTGCCTTGCAACATTATTCATGACTCACCTCGAGTGCGCATGTATGAAGAGAGAGAAGCCGAGCTCGATCGACATGACGATCTAGACGGCCTGGAGGAGGAGCGCGATGTTGCGAAGGCACGTTCCGCATTTTATCAACAACAGGCTCGGAGATATCAAAGCAGAGAAGCGCAGACAAAGATTTATAATGTTGGTGAGCTCGTTCTACGCCTACTAGAGAAGAAAAAGGACAAGCTCAAACCCAAATGGGAGGGTCCCTTCATTATAGATGAGGTTCTCATTGGAGGAGCCTATCGCCTTCACAATGCATCGGATAATCGCTTAGAGCCGAACCCATGGAACACTTCTCGGCTCCGAAGATTCTACGCCTAAGTCCGGACATATACCTTTGTTCGTTCATTTTTCTCCTTTCATTTTTTCCTTTTTCTCGTTTTATACGATTTCTAACATGTGTTTTGGCAAGCCACACACTTGCGGGGTATACATTCGTAAATGTACACACCCCACCACAACTGGGGGCTTCTCTCAATAGAAGCTTATTATTATTTTGAGCATAGAGCTCCCTTGAATAAATTCATGAGCTCCTCCATAATTTCTGGAGAAGAATCAGATGGCCACAAAGCCTTAGCCATGTTCCTCATGGCTTTCTGAGCTTGCTCGTGCACTTGGCATAGCTCTTGCAGTAGGTCGCCTTGAAATCCAGACGCTTCTCCCTCGGGCCGCCCGGTTAGCTAACCTATAGGAACAATTTAGTAAAATTTTCCATCAGGGGACCGTATGAAAGTCAGGATAAAGGACATACTGAATATGCCGCCTTTCAGTTTTCTGTTCTCCTTCAAGGCATCCAATAGTTGGGCTCTTACGTCCTTTAGCTCTTTGGCTTGCTTGATGTTTGCATCCTGTAATTTGTTCTTCTCATTAATGGTCCATGTTAATACACGTCGAACAACGGCTTCTTGCCCTTCAACATGTTGTTTGTCCGCCCGAGCAGCCCTTAGCCTCACCTCCAACTGCTCTATCGATCTTGCCGCTGAAAACAAAACAATGCATATTTAAAAATCATTATTGGCGCATAATCGTATTTTCCGGACACTGTTGTGCTTACCATCAGGTGCCTTCTTAGAATTCTTCAAATTTTCTAGTTCGGCGGCGACAACAGTTAGCTTGGTCCGATATTCTTCAAGCTCCTTGGAGAATCTGTTATTTTCTCCGTGAGTACCTGATGATATAACGACCCTTAGATCAGTTGGGCCAACTGCTTCAAGTCTCTGGGGCTACTGGCATACGACCATGCAAAATTGTGTCAAACTTTACGTGTATTTTCATTAAGAACAGATGTATAGCTCTGGCAAGGCCATCTTGAGCGGCTCGGATATAAGCATCCGTCGAACTCAGTGCGGTGAATTCTTGTTCGGACAAGGCCGGAGCACGCATAGCTTCCTTCAAGTGACGGTGATTCATCACGCTCTCCACTTCAGAATTCGTGACCGACACGTCATCTGAATCCTCTTTAGGAGGCAGAACAGGTGCGACATTTGCTTGCGTCCAATCCAGCGAGTTCGACACCGGATTAGTGGGCATTTGGCTAATTGGGATTTTCCCACCGTTTGCCGTGTACTCCTCCTAAAAATAAAAAAGGGGGAGACTCTTAATAATCCAGACTCATGCCTAGGCATGCATTAAGTACACATACCTCTTGGAAGACTATGAAGTCTCCATGGTACTCCCGGTCCCTTTCCGTTTTGAACAACGGCCTTGTGTGGGGGGCACCTCGAGGAGGCACGGTCCCTGGAGTGTCGATCCTGTTAAAGATCCAGATTAGTACAATGGATAAGGGTACAGATGGGGACCTCTTCTTAAGAAGCCTCTGGATACTCACAATGCAGAATGGGTAAAGGCGAGGGTAGTCGGCGATGATGGCCACCTACGAACCGTCAAGGATCACCTGATAGAATACCCCATCGTCAAATTCTCTCTCTCTCTCTCTATATATATATATATCTGGATCCTCGCAAAAACCAACATCTTTATCGCGAGTCTGATCCTCCGGCTGAGGAGCAGGACAGTGGACGTCCTCGATCATCCTCCTCCATGACTAGTTGGTGGCAAAAAAAAGTACATTCGATTAGTGTCTGTCATGCAATAAAATAAGCACAACTGAATCGAGATCTTACCCATTCAATAGGGGTGTACATGGAATAGGCCTCCCGACAGTTTAACCAGAGAAAATCTTCTTTTTCGCCCTTGTATAGATCGACCAAAATGGAGGCCAATTTGGCTAGGGTATCCGGGCCTTGCCGTCTGTAATGGGACGCGTCGTCTTCTCCGTTGTAACACCATAAAGGAGTTACTCTGGATTGAAGAGGCTGCACACACCTCTTTATTGCGATCGCCATGACTTCAACTATTGAGAGTCCAGAGTGGGCCAACAGCCTGACCTTGCTGACCAACCTCTGTATCTCCACATTGTCCTCTTCTTTGGGACTTCGGGGACGCCAGTTGAGGCGCTTCTTTAGGGGAGCCCTGGAAAATTCAGGGAGACTGCGCCTGACTGGTATGCTTCTTTAGGAGTTCCTATAGGGTATCCGGATCCAGCAATATGCCATACTTCGGCACCACCCACTTCAAATATGGAACCCCCCTTATGGCGGGGAACGAGGCCGAAGAATTTCCTCCATAATCCAAAATGGGGCTCGATGACTAGGAATAACTCACAGAGGGCAACAAAGCCTGAGATGTGGAGAATCGAACCTGGGGTGAGGTTATGCAGTTGGATGCCGTAAAATTTTGATAGCCCCCGGAGGAAGGGATGGATTGGAAATCCCAGGCCCCGTAACAGAAAAGGGACGAAGCACACCCTCTCCTCCTTATTGGGATTGGGGAAATTCTCAACTATCGCGTCGTTGCCGATTGAATATAATCCCGCTCGAACAGGAACTAGATCTGCGAGAGGGAGGTAGCCCTGTGTTTGGAGCCAACTTAGTTGAAGATGAGGCACGGAGCAACTCTGCCAATCGCCCTCTTGAGGGTCGTGGGGGCGCGAAGAGGAGCCTGGGGCGCTGGCCATGATGAGGGCTTTTGTTTTGTGGCTAGACTTGGCCGTTTTTTCCTTCTGCGCAGTGCGAGATGGCCTTGGGAGATCCATATCCCTTTATATAGGCGCCGCCCGAGCGTGGTGAAGGGTTTATTTGAAAAAAGACATGGACCGTTCATATTCATCCTGCGCGTGAAAATTGAAGTGCCATCAGGGGGAATTGTAAAAGACGTTGAGGTTGTCGCCGGATTATCGACAATCCGGATTATAATGAAGAACCTGCCTTGCAAAGCCGAAGACATGCGCCAAAGACTACGTCGGCATTGAAGGCAAGTTCTGGGGCTACTGAGGGAGTCCTGGATTATGGGGTCCTCGGGTGTCCGGGCTGTGTAGCATGGACTAGAATGATGGGTCGTGAAGATACAAGATAGAAGGCCTTCCCCTGTGTCCAGATGGGACTCTCCTTTGCGTGGATGGCAAGCTTGGCATCCGGATGTGTAGTTTCCTTTCTTTGTAAATCGACTCTGTACAACCCTAGGCCCCTCCGGTGTCTATATAAACCGAAGGGTTTAGTTCGTAGAGGCTATCACAAATCATATAGGCTAGACATCTAGGGTTTAGCCATTACGATCTTGAGGTAGATCAACTCTTGAAACCCCTATACTCAACAAATACAATCAAGCAGGACATAGGGTTTTACCTCCATTAAGAGGGCCCGAACCTAGGTAAACATCGTGTCACCCTTGTCTCCTATTTCCTTCGATCTTCATATGCACAGTTCGGGACCCCCTACCTGAGATCGGCCGGTTTTGACATCGACACCCACCATGGACATAGCCCACAAAGGACTTTCCTCACTCGGGTAGATCTTCATGAAGTAGGCCATCTCCTTGCCCTTACAAACTCCTTGGTTCAACTCCACAATCTTGTTGGAGGCTCCCAAGTGACACCTAACCAATCTAGGAGACACCACTCTCCAGAAGGTAATAGATGGTGTGTAGATGATGAACTCCTTGCTCTTGTGCTTCAAATGATAGTCTCCCCAACACTCAACTCTCTCTCACAGATTTGGATATGGTGGAAAGATGATTTGAGTGGAAAGCAACTTGGGGAAGGCTAGAGATCAAGATTCTTGTGGCTGGATTGGAATGTCTTGGTCTCAACACATGAGTAGGTGGTTCTCTCTCAAAAAATGAGTAGTGGAAGTCTAGGCACGTTCTGATGGCTCTCTCTTGAATAGAGAAGGGGGTGGAGGGGTATATATAGCCTCCACACAAAATCCAACTGTTACACACATTTGACCCAACTCGGTCAGACCGAATAGGAGAACTCGGTGAGACCGGTTCAGTTCAAAATGTGATCGTTAGGAATCTCGATGGGACCGACATGATCAACTCGGTGGGACTGATGTGCTAGGGTTAGGGAAAAACCTCATCTTGGTGTGACCGATTGCAGGAACTCGGTGAGACCGATTTCAGCAATGAGTTAACAGAGAGTTGGTCAGGCAAACTCGGTGGGACCGATCGCTCATTTCAGTAAGACCAAAGCATTACGAAGGGAAACTGAGGGTTTACATTGCGAACTCGGTGGGACCGATCGCTCATTTTGGTACGACCGGAACATTACGAAGGGAAACAGAGAGTTTGCACTGCCATCTCGGTGAGAGCAAGATCCCGATCGATGAGACCGAATTGACTAGGGTTTCTGGCAGTGGCTATGTCAAAAGAACTCGGTGGCGCCGGATAGATCAAATTGGTGGGGCTGAGTTTGACTTTAGGTTTTGGACATATTTGTAAATGAGGAAGTGGTTGAGGGCTTTGGAGCATGTCACTAAGCACTTTGAGCAAGTAGGCCATTAAGCAACACCTCATCCCCTTTTAATAGCATCGGCTTTTCCTATGGACTCAATGTGATCTTGGATCACTAAAATGAAAATGAAGAGTCTTGAGCTTTTGCCAATGTTTGTCCTTAGCATTTTGAGGGGTCCACATCTCTAGTCCATGCTATGCCAATCATTGAACTTTCTGAAATATTTAACTTGAAAGGATATTAGTTCAATGAGCTATATGTTGTTATGAATTACCAAAACCAACCAAGGCTTAGTTGCACTTTCAGTCTCCCCCCTTTTGGTAATTGAAATACATCGCCACTTTGAGAAGTATGTGATAAGCAAGAGCTCCCCTAAATTTGTGCATTATTTAAAATTTGCTTTTGAATGCAAATGCACAATCGATTAGGATCATGAGTCACTCTTCCATGTCACATACATCTTGGTGGAGCGCTCAAAATGATAAGATATAAAGAACATGCACTCATCACCAAGGGAAACATGATTGATCATACATAAGTATTAAGATATCATCATTCAAGCACACATTAAAGTATAATATGATCAACCACATGACCACAAAAGTATCTCACAAACAAGCACAAATATAGTAGCATAGGAATCAAACAAGCACACACGATCAAAGCAAATGATCAAAGTAGCAAGAGAGGCAAACAAAAGGCAAAACACTATCTCTCTCTCGAAGCCTAATGATCTATACATTTTCTCCCCCTTTGGCAACAAGTTACCAAAAAGCTCGAAAATGCATAGTGCTATACAACACCATAGGAACGATCTCCGGTGCGTAGATGGCATGGAGAGGACATCATTTGCAAACGCTTCTGAAGATGTTTAAGGAGCTGGACGAGTTGCAACTGGAGGAATGACTGGGGCAGTTGATGTAGGTGCTGAGATGGTAGTCCTCGTGTCACTGACTACTGGCACTGCTGAAGACCTCGGTGCCCTTGGCACACGCTGAAAAGTGTCAGTGGTAGATCTATCATTCTTGTCTTCAATCCCTTCATGTAGCTTCTCAACAGTGGTCTGAATCTCGCTGACCTTCACATCTAGATCATGAAGTTTAGTCTCAAAGATCCTCTCAAGACTCTCTTGATTCCGAGTTAGGGTGGCTAGTCCTTTCTCAATTCTCGCGGTTGCCTCAAGAAGATAACTAAGTTGATCTTTCTTGGTCTAGAGATTGACAACTGAAGCATCTGGTATTGTTGAAGTCTTTGCTGCCTTTGCTTTTTGTCTCTTCTCCTGGGCTTCTACTGATGTAGGATGTGATGCATCCATGACAACCTCGTTGTCCTCAAATTCTGGCCTCAGGGGAAGATGCTCTTTATCAAGAAGATATGTCACTGTCCCCATCTTAGAGTTGATTAGCATCTGAATGTGAGGGGCATATCCACATGATCTTTTATGGTCAGCTGTTGTTCTCTTCATATTCAACTATTAATCTCATCACTTTGAACTTCTTTGGCACATCAAACATATGAAGCAAGTTGATTGAGTGACCACAAATCATTCTATGATCTCCTGACTTGGGCAACAGAGTGTGACTCAATATAGTGTTCATCGTGGTTAGACCTGACAACAGATAATAGATGGATCCAAACTTGTGAGTTTTCAATGCATCATCAGGAATTAGCTTATACATGTGAGCCATAGAGTTGATCCTTTCTGGGCTTGACATACACATCTATGTCATCTTCAGCTTCCTGGGGGGCATTGATCAACTTGGCCCATTCAACAATTGACGATTGATACCTTGTGCCTTCTATCATCCAGACTATTTTGCCATCTGGATAGAAATGAGCAGTTGAATAGAACTGCATAATCATTTCATTGTTCCATTTTGTCAAATTTTGACCAACAAAAGTGTTAACACCGTTCATTCTGAAGCTTTCATGTACTCATGGGAAGTAATTCTCATTGTCATCAATGTACTTCCAGTCAACCCATTTCATGTCACAGACAATTGGCTTCTTGTCCAACAAGACCGCCTCATAGAAATCTTGCTGTTCTTTGGTGCGAAAGCGATAATCAACAACAGCTCTTCTCCTTATAGCATATGGATCAGTTTTTCTCTACAATCTCAGACCTGCATCCTTTCTTAGCTTCATATTTTCAGCAACTGGATGATCATCATTATTGTCAGGTATCTTGGGCTTCAATTTTCTGAGCACTTGCTGCTCCTCATCCTCTTGAACTTCAGGCACTGGGGCCTTGTTCTTCTCAGAAGTAGAAATGTTCCTAGTGGATCTCTTGGGTGCAAATGGTTTTGATGCTTGAGATGGAGGCTTGGGGGCTGTCTTGGGCTTAGATGGAGCAGCCCCAGACTTGATAGCATCCCCTATGAGCTTCTGAGACTTTGGAGGTGGTGCAGCTGGCTCTTCCTCCTCCTCATCTTCATCCGACTCTCTCATCATAGATGATCTGCCAATGACTTTGGCCATAGTCTTCTTGACTCTTTCCTTCCCCTTCTTTCCTCCAGCAACCTCTTCCTCTCTTGGTTCCATGGTTTCTAGAGTGGAGGCTTTGGCTTTTGACATTGGCTTCCTCTTGGCAGGAGCTTTCTTATGCATACCAGGCTTGATGGCAGCAGCTGCATCTTGCTCCTTCTTGAGCACCTTCTTCTTTGAGGTTACTTCCTCATCAACAACAAAGTCCTCATCTTCAGATTCTGAGGTTTTCTTCTTTCTTGTCCTAGCTGTAGCCTTAGGCAAATTGCTTGGGGTGCTTCTGCTACCTTCATCATAGCTGATGTTGGAGGGACTAGTGCCCTCACTAAGATTCAGCTGCTCCTCTGACCTGTTCTTACTGCCGTCTGACATCTCTGAAACAGACCCTGTGAATATATAGGTATAGGTAGAGTGGATGAGCATCACAAAGTACAACTATTTTGCAAAAATATTGAGACAAAAACTCAACTTTAGTTTCCTGCAGAAAGCATTTCGGAGCTACCGATATGACAAACTCGGTGACACCGAAGCAACTTTAGAGTCTAAACATACAGTTTCGGTCAGACCGAAATGCAGTTCTATGACTCCGAGATGCTAGGGTTCCACAGAAAAAGAGAACTCGGTCACACCGTTTCGTCATTCGTACACTTCGGTCAGACCGAGTAGTACATGTGGAATGGCCTGAGCCAAATCGGTGAGACCGAAATCTTCAGATCGGCCGGTCCGAGATGAGTTCGGCGGAAACCTAACCCTAAGTTTTTGCATCAAATCTATTCTAAAGGAAAATTTCGGTGGATAGATTTGTCTCAATCATGGCAAGAAACTTGGCATTGATCTTTGTGCAAGAATCAGAGTTAAGGAAAGCACAAAGAGATTGAGTCTGTACCCTAACTTGGCGACGAACTCGCTACGGCGACTACGGCGGTGGAGATTCCCGTTGACGGCGGCGGAGACCAGTGACAGGAGGACGCTGGCGACGACGAAGACGATCCGAAGACCAGGAGGGGGGCAGAGCTGGGTAGGCGCGATTGGGTGTTTGAAGAATTTTCGAAATTTCAACCCACGGCATATATATACCCAGTCACTATCGGTGTGACCGAGTGGAACGACTCAGTGGCACCAAGATGCAGAATCGCAAGTGGTTACTGCAACTCAGTGAGAGCAAACAGTTCTAATTGGTTGCACCGAGGTGAAAACCTAGATCAACTCAACAATTTCGGTGGGACCGAAGGGAATGAATCGGTCAGACCAAAAGCCATTAAGAGGTTTTGGAAGTTTAAGCCCTTGACGGATCGCTGGCTCTGAGTGCTCCTCACCCTGAGGGTCCGAATTCGACTTGATCAAACTTTGTGATGTAGCATGAATAGAGTTTGAGATGAGAAACATATAGATAGCTAGAGGGAGTTCTTAGGCATTCTTGTCCATCCATTTGGCAAAGATAAGCACCAAACAATCAAAGCAACAAATGGATGTCCTTGAATGGAGAAAATTATGCCACCAACATGCTCACTCAATAAGATAGCAAATGAAATATGTGGCAAAGCATGCACAAAACACTCTAGCATCTATCAAGCAATTGGCAATGACTAGGTCATCTATATATGAGTATATTGACCGAGGAGTGAAATGAGAACATTTGATCGTAGGTCATACTCATCGTTTAAGCACAAGTGGGGTTACCACTTTTACATAAAGAATTGTTGTGTTCACACCATTAGAGTTGCTTTAGCTCAATTCTTAGAGCAAAGCTCCCCTTAGATGTGATATCCCCCCTAAGAGGGATGAACTAACCTTGGGTTTTGTCGATGATGACTTCATGTAGATGTTGAAGATGTGGATGCTCAATGTTGATGTAGATTATTTGGACCAATCCATTTGAGTGAGTTGCACTTTCAATACCTACATGGGTTAGTCCCACAAGGAACATACAAGGATATCCATAGACATAGAGTGAGATACACATATGATGATGTCCATGAAAGCATTAGGTTACCTTGTCCCTTGTCTTACCAACAAGAGGGTTTATGACTCCTTGAACTAGTGCAATATATGAAAGTTGATTGCACTTGTCCTTTCCAAAATGAATATGCGCGAAGTATGTTGGCGGAGTCACCCTCAAGAACTCTCTAGTTCTTATTCTTTGGGACCCACATCAACTTGATGGGAATCCTTGGAGTTGTAGTAATACTTGATGAAGTAGAAGTTGAAGTAGTCTTCGGAACCCACTTGACCAAGGCCTTTGGAGCTTCTTCAAATGAATCAATCTCTTCTTGAAGCTTGTCCTTTCCTTTTAGCTTGTGGTCTTGTGGTGGAAGATCATCTTGAGATTGTGTTCCCTTGAAATAAGTGGGCTCATACTTCTCTTGTTGAGGAACAAAATTCGTCTTGGGGTACTGATCTTCTTCCATCTCAACTCCATTGGCATTGAACTTGCGTTTAAAACCAACACCTTGATTCTTCCGGTGCCTTCCTTGCTTGCGTACAATCTCCTCAAATTTCTTACTTTCGGCAAGGCTCTTGTAAACACCTTTCTCTATAATTCCCTTCAATAAGCCATTTCCTTGCTCAACTGTAACTTGGCTAAGAGAATCATTAGTGGAATCAAGAGAACTACTAGAAGCAACAATATTGGATCTAGCATGATTATTGTTACTACTAGAAGAAGAATCTTTCTTGTTCTTGTTGCTAGATTTTACTTGTGGCATGTAAGTAGACAAGAGTAAACGCTTGGCAGTGTAAGAAGAACTTATCTTACGAAGATCATCATTGATTGCTTTTAAGAACCCTTGCTCTTGCTCTAAATTGAGATTTTCAAAGCGTAGCTTCTCATGAGTCTTTAAAAGCTCTCGATGATCCTCTAAGGTAGTTTCATGAGCTAACTTAAGAGTGTTTTGTTCTTTAGTTAGACGCTCAATCTCCTTCCTATCATTGTCATTCGCTTCATCTTGATTAGCATGATTAATAGCAATTTCATCATAGTTTTCATCACTAGAGTGGTCAACAATTAAATCATCATCACCTAACAAATCATCTTCATCACTATTGAAATCAACATACTTGGGGTGTGATACATTGGGGCCTTTAGCCATGAAGCATCTTCCAATCCCTTCATTTGGTGAGTCGAATCTGTCGTAGGATTTGGATGATACAAGTGCAAGACTGGCAACACGTTCATCTTGAGTATATTCGGAGTTGGAGTGATAACTTCTCTTGGAGTAGTTCTCGGAGTCGGAACCAGATACCCATTCACCAACATGAGCTTGATGTCTTCGTCTTGTGTAGCTCTTTGATGACTTGTCCTTCCTTTCCAAATCCTTGCTTCTATGAGAGGGTCTTCATTCATAACGATCATCTCTACTCCTTCTCTCTCTTGGAGGTGATTCCTCTCTTTTACTTCTCCTTTTAGGTGAGTCTTATCTTCTTTTGTAGGGAGCCGTACACTCAGTAGAGTAGTGTCTGGGTCTTCCACAATTGTAGCAATTGCGATTGTTGGGGATACACATAATAGGTAGGCCCACGAAGGGTCGAAATATCATAAAGCATGGGGCCCACACAACATGTGGGTCCAGATAAATTTCATACAGACATACTATCCACTCGGATGACCATCAAGTCACTCGGACGACAACAACTACTCGGAGCATATCACTCCACTCGACCAACTCATTCCACTCGGAGCACCTGATCTCACTCGGATATACGAAGACCAACAGTCGACAAGGCACTCGAAGCATCATCTTAGTAGTAGGCTGAGTTATGGCATTAACTCCCCCACTTTATAACATAGGAGGTGTGGGGGTGGCGCACTCTATATAAGCTACCCCCACCACTAGACTAGGGGGCTTTTTTCTTCCACCTCTCCCTCTTTCTCACCATTTAGCTTGAGGCATGGAGATCCATTCTCCCCCCCTCTCTCTCTCAAATACACCATGTAATCTCCGGATATACACTCAGATAAAACAAAGCCTCCAGAGCACGAGACGTAGGGCTGTTATCTCCATCGTGAGAGGCCCGAACTCGCTAAAACCACCGTGTCACCCATTTGCATCTTGATAGATCATGCTCCATTACCCTATACCTTATTATTGTCAGAATCGTTCCCACGACAGTTGGCGCCCACCATGGGGCATGGCGTCTATCGAGCCATGATGCATATGGTTCTTTCCTCAATTGCCAGCAACAGACTAATTTCTGCAGGCAACCCAATCTTTCTTGGGATGATCTCCCGAGATCAAACAATCTCCGCTTCCAATTTTGACTATTGGAGTCCCGGCCGTCACACTCCTCATCATACAAAAAGAACAGGGAGTTCATCTCATCCTGTCCTCTTTACAATCAATCGATGATTTGCTAATTGGTTTTTGTTTCTTTTGCATGTCACACTTGTGAACGACGGAAGAGGAGAAAGCCACGACAATGGATGTCCTCACAGACGCTCAGCCCCAGTGACTCCCCGTCGGCGCTGCGCTGCAGCACGCCACCGTCGCCCTCCTCAAGATCCTCCTCGGCTCCGACGGTGATGGCAAGCAGGTCTCCTCTGCACCGCGCCCGCCTCCGGCGAGTTTCACTCGGACGAAATTTCGTCACACGAATGGGTTCCTTGCCCGACCTCGCCAACGATGGAAGTCTACGCCATCGTCTCGCTGTCCAGTGACCCGCGCTCGCCATAGCGTGTCACCGCCAACCGCTCTGGCGGCTACGCCATCGTCTCGCTGTCCTGTGACCTGTGCCTGCCGCAGCGCGTCACCGCCGACCGCTCCGGCAGCTAAGTCATCATCTCGCTGTCCGGTGACCCGCGCTCGCCGCAGCGTGTCACCGCCGGCCGCTCCGGCGGGCGCAGCGTGACCTGAAATGCCACGGCCAGATTCGCCGTCACTGCCAGCGCCGCCGGGTCGGTTGACATGCTGCTCTACGCCTGCGAGGTACACATTCCGAACTTCTCTCTGGCACCGCTGATGGCCTCGTTCCCAGGTACGCAAGTCAATTATAGCAGTTAATTACTTGATTACTTATTGCGATAGTTAAGCTAGCCCATGCAAAAACTTCTCGCCCACGACCTCAAGTCCTTGGGCTGCTAGCCAATCATTTAATGGTCCGTTAGGCATGCAGAGGAGTAAATGCGCCAGTTTTCTCTGCCCTCGATTGATGACTAATGCACAAGTTAATCTATGCATGCATGCACGGCCATCCATGGTCTTTACGCCCTGCAAAATAGAATTCATGCGTGGACACTTTTTTAGTCCAACAAAAAATATTCGTGAATGTATCTACACTTGCTAACTTGCAGGCTTGTTGAGACGAACAAAGTCGTCTGACCGACTCACCATTTATTCCACTCGGCGAATGGTGTTGTGACTAGATCACAACCCAATTGTGGTTCACTCAGCCGATTCACCTTTTCGCTCGGCCGACTAGCCCAGAGATGATTTTTTGCATTCTGAACAATTAACGTGCAGGCTACTTGGTTGGTTGGCTTCAGCATGCAACCACCAGCGCCATCCGCCTCGTCGTCGTCTTCGACTTCATCCGCGAGGCCATCGTCGAACCTCCACGCACGACCACCGACGCCGTCCGACTCGTCATAGTCTCCAGCCTCATCTGCAACGTCATCGACGAACCCCCACATACGGCCCCTCCCTCCGGGGGCTGGCGGCACTCCGCTTTTGATAACAATGAACCCGACAGACCAAGTCTCCAGCCACTCGGCAGAGGATTGAGGACCTTATCCTCTCCGATCATTTTACAAATTAACTCACAAATTACTGGACACTCGCTTAACAATTCCTTTTCTGTTCGAACCCAGGTTCACTCGGACAGGACTTAAACTCACTAAAACGCATGTTCGGATGAATTTGCTCGAATGGATAACAGACCACTTGGGCAGTCGGACACAAACGTTTCAGTCCAGCAACCACTCGGTTGGAAATGTCCTCACAATTCCTCTGTCCCACGGGATGCCACTCGGCTAGACATGTCTACGTCACTCGGCGCTCGTCTGGGCACGTCTTCAACAACTTACCCACTAGGACGCCCCGTGCGTCGCCACTCCGCGGGATGCGTCTACTTCACCTGAACGCCCCACGCGTCGCCACTCTGTGGGACGCGTCTACTTCACTCGGCTGTCCCGCGCATCGTCGTTCGGTTGGGCGCGTCTTCATCAACTTGCCCGCTTGGCTGCCCCGCGCGTCACCGCTCAGTTGGGCGCGTCTTCATCAACTTGCCCGCTTGGCCACTCCGCGCGTTGCCGCTCAGTTGGGCATGTCTTCGTCAACTTGCCCGCTCAGCCGCCCCGCGCGTCGCCGCTCAGTTGGGCACGTCTTCATCAACTTGCATGCTCGGCCACCCCATGCGTCGCCGCTCAGTTGGGCACATCTTCATCAACTTCCAGACTCGGATGCCCCGCGCATCGTCACTCCACGGGACGCGTCTACTTCACTCGGACGCCCCGCACATCGTCACTTCGCGAGATGCGTCTACTTCACTCAGCCGCCCCGCGCGTCGCCACTCGGTTGGTCACCTCATCACCACTCGGCCGCTTCGTGTGTCGCCACTCGATTGGTCACCTCATAACCATTCGGCCGTCCCGTGTGTCGCCACTAGGTTGGTCGCCTCATAACCACTTGGCCGCCCCGCGCGTCGCCACTCGGTTGATCACCTCATCACCACTCGACCGCCCCGCGCGTCGCCATAGGTTGGTCCCCTCATCACCACTCGGCCGCCCCGCGCGTCGCCATCGGTTGGTCACCTCATCACCACTCGGCCGCCCCGTGCATCGCCATCGGTTGGTCACATCATAACCACTCGGCCGCCCCGCGTGTCGCCATCGGTTGGTCACCTCATAACCACTCGGCCGCCCCGCGCGTCGCAATCGGTTGGTCACCTCCTCACCACTCGACCGCCCCGTGCGTCACCAGTCGGTGGTCCCCTCATAACCACTCGGCCGCCCCGCGCGTCGCGATAGGTTGTTCCCCTCATCGCCACTCGGCCGCCCCATGCGTCGCCACTCCGTAGGTCACCTCCTAACCACTCGGCCGCCCCACGCGTCGCCATCGGTTGGTCACCTCATCACCACTCGACCGCCCCGCGCGTCGCCATCGGTTGGTCACCTCATAACCACTCGGCCGCCCCGCGCGTCGCCATCTGTTGGTCACCTCATAACCACTCGGCCGCCCTGTGCGTCGCCATCAGTTGGTCACCTCATCACCACTCGGCCGCCCCACGCGTCGCCATCGGTTGGTGACCTCATCACCACTCGGCCGCCCCGCACGTCGCCATCGCTTGGTCACCTCATAACCACTCGGCCGCCGCGTCGCCTCTCGATTGGTCCCCTCATAACCACTCGGCCGCCCCGCGCGTCGACATAGGTTGGTCACCTCACCACCATTCGGCCGCCCCACGCGTCGCCACTCGGTTGGTCACCTCATAACCACTCGGCCGCCCCGCGCGTTGCCATCGGTTGGTCACCTCATCACCACTCGGCCGCCCCGCGCGTCGCCATCGGTTGGTCACCTCATCACCACTCGGCCGCCCCGCGCGTCGCCATCGGTTGGTCACCTCATAACCATTCGGTCGTCCCGTGTGTCGCCACTCGGTTGGTCGCGTCATAACCACTCGGCCGCCCCACGCGTCGCCACTCGGTTGATCACCTCATCACCACTCAACCGCCCCGCTCGTCGCCATAGGTTGGTCACCTCATCACCACTCGCTCACCCTGCGCGTCGCCATCGGTTGGTGACCTCATCACCACTCGGCCGCCCCACGCGTCGCCATCGGTTGGTCACCTCATAACCACTCGGCCGCCCCGCGCGTCGCCATCGGTTGGTCACCTCATAACCACTCGGCCGCCCCGCGCGTCGCCATCGGTTAGTCACCTCATCACTACTCGGCCGCCCCGTGCGTCGCCACTCGGTTGGTCCCCTCATAACCACTCGGCCGCCCCACGCGTCGCCATAGGTTGGTCCCCTCATTACCACTGGGCCGCCTCGCGCGTCGCGACTCTGTTGGTCACCTCATAACCACTCGGCCGCCCCGCGCGTCACCATCGGTTGGTCACTTCATCACCACTCGGCCGCCCCGCGGGTCGCCATCGGTTGGTCACCTCATAACCACTCGGCCGCCCCGCTCGTCACCATTGGTTGGTCACCTCATAACCACTCGGCCGCCCTGCGCGTCGCCATCGGTTGGTCACCTCATCACCACTCGGCCGCCCTGCGCGTCGCCATCGGTTGGTCACCTCATAACCACTCGGCCGCCCCGTGCGTCGCCACTCGATTGGTCCCCTCATAACCACTCGGCTGCCCCGCGCGTCGCCATAGGTTGGTCACCTCATCACCACTCGCCCACCCCGTGTGTCGCCATCGGTTGGTCACCTCATAACCACTCGGCCGCCCCGTGCGTCGCCACTCGGTTGGTCGCCTCAGCACGACTCGGACACTCGCGCACCTTCAGACAACTAAGTCATTTTACATTCTGTTATTTCCGTCTTCCCGAGTACCCCGTTATTCACACATCACGTTCACTCGGAGGCCACGCCACCGAGTGTACCTCTACGCCCGGCTGCTTATTTTCACATACTTGCTTAGTACTGGTTATGTGACTCCCGAGTCCAACTTCCATTTTTTTGCATGCATCATTCACGAACACCATGTGTCTTTCATTCCGAGTTGGCATCGGTCCTCCAGGGCCACAATTCAGTCGAAACACTACACTTCCATTTTATTTGAGCCAGTATTCCAATGAGTTCAGTTGGATCCGTCGCTTAGACAAGTTTGAACGGATCCTTTGCTCTTTCAGAGTCTTGCTGGTTAACCAGCAAGCCCCTTGCACTCCCAGCAGGTGTCTATGGGTGTTATTCACACATATCATTTCAGCACACATCAAATTTCCTTGAGAAATTATTTCATTGGCTTGTGCCATTTTTTACACAAGTTATGCGATCACTCGACGACCCTACGCGCCAACTTCATCTCAGCTCGGACTCGGTCACCGTACCGGTCCTAACGCACCACAACACCCGACCTTGTCACTCTGTTGACTTCAAACACATCCGTCCAACCCCTCTGTGGAGTCCTCTTCATCGTATCAATGATATAGACCTCGTTAGGCATGAGACAGATAAGTCCCTTTTATAATTAAACTTGGCACTTCACTCTTTTATGAGTTTACCTCTTTCGAGCATCACTCGGAAGCTTCTCCTCATCTTTACCTGAGTCCGACTCGATGAATTGCAAATCATCCATTCAAAACCATATTTCTCGTATTCTGACATGTCCGTTGTCGAAGCCTGTAGTACGCTCGGGGGCTATGCCACACTAGGGGGCTGCATCTCATTTGGAATGACACTCTCCTGAGTGGTCGAGTACTTCATCATCAGTCACATCCTTAACTTCAACAAGTGCATTCGATCTGCCACTTTGACAAGTTTTACAAACACCCAGACGCTCTGCACGCCATCTTCATTCCTACTCAGACTCAGTTGGCATGCCGGTCTTGTTGTGTCGCAACCACACTACACCAACCTCGTCGCTACATTAGCTTCGAAAGCATCTCTCTAACTCCTTCGAAGACCATTCTAGCCACTTGGCTGGACACGCAATCTTTCACTCGGCTGCCCCGCGCATCGTCACTCGGCCACCCGCACATCACCACTTGGCTGGACACGTAGTCCTTCACTTGGCCACCTCGCACATCCTCACTCAACAGCCCCACGCGGCGCCACTCGGTCGTGCACGTCTTCACCACTCAGCCGCCCCGCGCGTCACCACTCGGTTGTGCACATCTTCACCACTCGGCCGCTCCGCGCATCGCCACTCGGTTGTGCACATCTTCACCACTCGGACATCCCCGCGCGTCGTCGCTCGGTTGTACGCATCATTGCCCCTCGGCCACCTCGTGCGCCATCATCAATTGGACATGTCTTTACCTCTACACCCCAACACGGGAACGGCTAAGTTACTCATATGATCAAACCTCATATCACACTCTGTAGCAAGCTTACCCCTTTCGAGCATCACTCGGGGGCTACGCACAGCCGTTGGCCATGCCGCCCTCAGGGGTTACGCCCATTCGATCAACCCATTGATCACATCAGGAATATCTTTTTGACCATACATGCTCGTTCCGCCAAAAATCTATAAGGGTAGTACTGTCCACTCGGACGATCGCCCAAATCATTACTTGAAGTCATCTTCAGGACTGCAAAAGGGTGAACATGACGCTCCTCTACGGATACACTTGGCCCTTATCCTAGGCTCCAAGGCGTCAATTTCACAAACTTGGACTCAGAGATGCCATGTGCTGGTGTTCCCCCGGGATAATGTGTGGCCTCTCTCCGGAGAGTCAGCCCACACACTAGCCTCGCCACTCAGGTTTCATGGCATGTCCATGTCAGACCACTAGTCTATCTCCTCCGGGAGACATACGAGTGCCACCAAGTTTTTCCGTGCAGTTAACATACCCCGTTCAGTCGGGAAGCACGTCCACTCGAACAAATACCCGTTTCATGCAAAACGAAGCTCCTCTATGAATACAATGTACTCTTACAAATACCCCTTTCACGCAAAATCTAATGGCTAATATAAGAAGTACTACTGGAACGATTACTCCCTGGAGTGTCCAGTTTTTTTCTGCACTCGGCAGTTTCAAAGCCGAATTCATTCACCGTGTCGAGAGCACGAAGATTCACCTGCTTGACTGAGTTCGAGGTTGAATTTATTCCATGCCGAGTGCACAAAGATCAGTCCGACTGACTCAGTTCCAGGCTGAGCTTATTTACCATGTCAAGCGCATGAAGATGCATCCGATTGACTCAATTCCAGACTAAAAGATATTTACCGTGTCGACTGCGTGGAGGTTTACCAGGAGACTTAAACCCTCTGCCCGACTCATCTTGTCCGACAGAGGCTCGGGGACTACACCCAGTGGTTGCACTCAGCATGCCCCCACTAGAAGAGAACTCAGAAAGAAACATTTTGCTCGATGCAAGACTGATACGTCTCCAACGTCTCTATAATTTTTGATTGTTCCACGCTATTATATTATCAACCTTGGATGTTTTATATGCATTTATATGCTATTTTATATGATTTTTGGGACTAACCTATTAACCTAGAGCCCAGTGCTAGTGCCAGTTTCTGTTTTTTCCTTGTTTTAGAGTATCACAGAAAAGGAAAATCAAACGGAGTCCAATTGACCTGAAACTTCACGGAACTTATTTTTGGACCAGAAGAAGCCCAGGAGTATCGGAGTTGGACCAGGAGAGTTCCGGGCTGCCCACCCCCCTGGGCGCGCCCCTGCCTCGTGGACAGCCCGGAGGTCCACCGACGTACTTCTTCCTCCCATATATACCCATATACCCTAAAAACTTCGAGGAGCAGAATAGATCGGGATTTCCGCCGCCAGAAGCCTACGTAACCACCGAAAACCAATCTAGACCCGTTCCGGCACCCTGCCGGAGGGGGAAATCCCTCTCCGGTGGCCATCTTCATCATCCCGGTGCTCTCCATGACGAGGAGGGAGTAGTTCTCCCTCAGGGCTGAGGGTATGTACCAGTAGCTATGTGTTTGATCTGTCTCTCTCGTGTTCTTGAGGTGATACGATCTTGATGTATCGCGAGCTTTGCTATTATAGTTGGATCTTATGATGTTTCTCCCCCTCTACTCTCTTGTAATGGATTGAGTTTTCCCTTTGAAGTTATCTTATCGGATTGAGTCTTTAAGGATTTGAGAACACTTGATGTATGTCTTGCATGTGCGTATCTGTGGTGACAATGGGATATCATGTGATTCACTTGATGTATGTTTTGGTGATCAACTTGTGGGTTCCTCCCATGAACCTATGCATAGGGGTTGGCACATGTTTTCATCTTGACTCTCCGGTAGAGTCTTTGGGGCACTCTTTGAGGTACTTTGTGTTGGTTTGAATAGATGGATCTGAGATTGTGTGATGCATATCGTATAATCATACCCACGGATACTTGAGGTGGCATTGGAGTATCTAGGTGACATTAGGGTTTTGGTTGATTTGTGTCTTAAGGTGTTATTCTAGTACGAACTCTATGATAGATTGAACGGAAAGAATAGCTTCATGTTATTTTACTACGGACTCTTGAATAGATCGATCAGAAAGGATACCTTTGAGGTGGTTTCGTACCCTACCATTGAAGGAAATATGCCCTAGAGGCAATAATAAAGTTATTATTTATTTCCTTATATCATGATAAATGTTTATTATTCATGCTAGAATTGTATTAACCGGAAACATAATACATGTGTGAATACATAGACAAACAGAGTGTCACTAGTATGCCTCTACTTGACTAGCTCGTTGATCAAAGATGGTTATGTTTCCTAACCATAGACATGAGTTGTCATTTGATTAACGGGATCACATCATTAGGAGAATGATGTGATTGACTTGACCCATTCCGTTAGCATAGCACTTGATCGTTTAGTTTGTTGCTATTGCTTTCTTCATGACTTATACATGTTCCTATGACTATGAGATTATGCAACTCCCATTTACAAGAGGAACACTTTGTGTGCTACCAAACATCACAACGTAACTGGGTGATTATAAAGGTGCTCTACAGGTGTCTCCAAAGGTACTTGTTGGGTTGGCATATTTCGAGATTAGGATTTGTCACTCTGATTGTTGGAGAGGTATCTCTGGGCCCACTCGGTAATGCACATCACTATAAGCCTTGCAAGCATTGCAACTAATGAGTTAGTTGCAGGATGATGTATTACGGAACGAGTAAAGAGACTTGCCGGTAACGAGATTGAACTAGGTATTGAGATACCGACGATCGAATCTCGGGCAAGTAACATACCGATGACAAAGAGAACAACGTATGTTGTTATGCGGTCCGACCGATAAAGATCTTCGAAGAATATGTGGGAGCCATGAGCATCCAGGTTCCGCTATTGGTTATTGACCGGAGACGTGTCTCGGTCATGTCTACATAGTTCCTGAACCCGTAGGATCCGCACGCTTAAAGTTCGATGACGGTTATATTATGAGTTTATGTGTTTTGATGTACCGAAGGAGTTCGGAGTTCTGGATGAGACCGAGGACATGACGAGGAGTCTCGAAATGGTCGAGACGTAAAGATCGAGATATTGGACGACTATATTCGGACATCGAAAAGGTTCCGAGTGATTCGGGTATTTTTGGGAGTACCGGGGAGTCACGGGAATTCATATTGGGCCTTAATGGGCCATACGGGAAAGGAGATAAAGGCCTCAAAGGGTGGGCGCACCCCTCCCCATGGGCTGGTCCGAATTGGACTAGGGAGGGGGGCGCCCCCTTCCTTCCTTCTCCTTTTCCCTTCCCTTTCCTTCCCTCCTACTCCTACTACTTGGAAGGGTTCCTAGTTCTACTAGGAAAGGGGGAATCCTACTCCCGGTGGGAGTAGGAATCCCCTAGGGCACGCCATAGAGAGGTCCGGCCCCTCCCCTCCTCCACTCCTTTATATACGTGGCCAGGGGGCACCCCATAGACAACAATTGATCTCTTGATCTCTTAGCCGTGTGCGGTGCCCCTCTCCACCATAATCCACCTCGGTCATATCGTAGTGGTGCTTAGGCGAAGCCCTGCGTCAGTAGAACATCATCATCGTCACCACGCCGTCGTGCTGACGGAACTCTCCCTTAAAGCTCGGCTGGATCGGAGTTCGAGGGACGTCATCGAGTTGAACGTGTGCAGAACTCGGAGGTACCGTGCGTTCGGTACTTGGATCGGTCGGATCATGAAGACATACGACTACATCAACCGCGTTGTCATAATGCTTCCGCTTTCGGTCTATGAGGGTACGTGGACACACTCTCCCCTCTCGTTGCTATGCATCACCATGATCCTGTGTGTGCGTAGGAATTTTTTTGAAATTACTACGTTCCCCAACAGTGGTATCAGAGCCTAGGTTTTATGCGTTGATGTTATGCACGAGTAGAACACAAGTGAGTTGTGGGCGATATAAGTCATACTGCTTAACAACATGTCATACTTTGGTTCGGCAGTATTGTTGGATGAAGCGGCCCGGACCGACATTACGCGTACGCTTACGCGAGACTGGTTCTACCGACATGCTTTGCACACAGGTGGCTGGCGCGTGTCAGTTTCTCCAACTTTAGTTGAACCAAGTGTGGCTACGCCCGGTCCTTGCGAAGGTTAAAACATCACCAACTTGACCTACTATCGTTGTGGTTTTAATGCGTAGGTAAGAACGGTTCTTGCTAAGCCCATAGCAGCCACGTAAAACTTGCAACAACAAAGTAGAGGACGTCTAACTTGTTTTTGCAGGGGCATGTTGTGATGTGATATGGTGAAGACGTGATGAGATATAAGTTGCTGTATAAGATGATCATGTTTTGTTGAAGTTATCGGCAACTGGCAGAAGCCTAATGGTTGTCTTTTTATTGCATAAGATGCAAGCGCCAAATAATTGCTTTACTTTATCGCTATGCGATAGCAATAGTTGGCGAGACGACCATGTGACGACACATTGATATAGATCAAGATGATGGAGATCATGGTGTCATGCCGGTGACGATGGAAATCATGACGATGTTTTGGAGATGGAGATCAAAGGCACAAGATGATGATGGCCATATCATGTCACATATTTTGATTGCATGTGATGTTTATCTTTTATGCATCTTATCTTGCTTTGATTGACGGTAGCATTATAAGATGATCTCTCACTAAATTTCAAGATAAAAGTGTTCTCCCTGAGTATGCACCATTGCCAAAGTTCGTCGTGCCCAGACACCACGTGATGATCGGGTGTGATAAACTCTACGTCCATCTACAATGGGTGCAAGCCAGTTTTGCACACGAAGATTACTCAGGTTAAACCTGACGAGCCTAGCATATGCAGATATGGCCTCGGAACACTGAGACCGAAAGGTCGAGCGTGAATCATATAGTAGATATGATCAACATAATGATGTTCTCCATTGAAAACTACTCCATTTCACGTGATGATCGGTTATGGTTTAGTTGATATGGATCACGTGATCACTTAGACGATTAGAGGGATGTCTATCTAAGTGGGAGTTCTTAAGTAATATGATTAATTGAACTTTAATTTATCATGAACTTAGTCCTGGTAGTATTAGCATATCTATGTTGTAGATCAATAGCTCGCGTTGTTGCTTCCCTATGTTTTATATATGTTCCTAGAGAAAACTAAGTTGAAAGATGATAGTAGCAATGATGCGGACTGGGTCCATGATCTGAGGTTTATCCTCATTGCTGCACAGAAGAATTGTGTCCTTGATGCACCGCTAGGTGACAGACCTATTGCAGGAGCAAATGCAGAAGTTATGAACGTTTGGCTAGCTCAATATGATGGCTACTTGATAGTTTAGTGCACCATGCTTAATGGCTTAGAATCGGGACTTCAAAGACGTTTTGAACGTCATGGACCATATGAGATGTTCCAGGAGTTGAAGTTAATATTTCAAGCAAATACCCGAGTTGAGAGATATGAAGTCTCCAACAAGTTCTATAGCTAAAAGATGGAGGAGAATAGCTCAAGCAGTAAGCATGTGCTCAGATTGTCTGGGTACTACAATCGCTTGAATCAAGTGGGAGTTAATCTTCCAGATAAAATAGTGATTGACAGAATTCTCTAGTCACCATCACCAAGTTAGTAGAACTTCGTGATGAACTATAGTATGCAAGGGATGACGAAAGTAATTCCCAAGCTCTTCGTGATGCTGAAATCGATGAAGGTAGAAATCAAGAAAAGCATCAACTATTGATGGTTGACAAAGACCACTAGTTTCAAGAAAAGGGCAAAGGGAAGAAGGGGAACTTCAAGAAGAATGGCAAGCAAGTTGCTGCTCAAGCGAAGAAGCCCAAGTCTGGCCCTAAGCCTGAGACTAAGTGCTTCTACTACAAAGGGACTGGTCACTGGAAGCGGAACTGCCCCAAGTATTTGGCGGATAAGAAGGATGGCAAAGTGAACAAAGGTATATTTGATATACAGATTATTGATGTGTATTTTACTAGTGTTCGTAGCAACCCCTCGGTATTTTATATTGGTTCAGTTGCTAAGAGTAGTAACTCGAAACATGAGTTGCAGAATGAAGAGAGACTAGTTAAAGGTGAAGTGACGATGTGTGTTGGAAGTGGTTCCAAGATTGATATGATCATCATCGCACACTCCCTATACTTTTAGGATTAGTGTTGAACCTAAATAAGTGTTATTTGGTGTTCGCGTTGAGCATGAATATGATTTGATCATGTTTATTGCAATACGGTTATTCATTTAAGTAAGAGAATAAATTGTTGTTCTGCTTACATGAATAAAACCTTATATGGTGACACACCCAATGAAAATGGTTCGTTGGATCTCGATCGTAGTGATACACATATTCATAATATTGAAACCAAAAGATGCAAAATTAATAATGATAGTGCGACTTATTTGTGGCACTGCTGTTTAGGTCATATTGGTGTAAAGCGCATGAAGAAACTCCATGCTGATGGACTTTTGGAATCACTTGATTATGAATCACTTGATGCTTGCGAACCATGCCTCATGGGCAGGATGACTAAGACTCCGTTCTCCGGAACAGTGGAGCGAGCAACTGACTTATTGGAAATAATACATACTGATGTATGCGGTCCGATGAGTGTTAAGGCTCACGACAAGTATCGTTATTTTTCTGACCTTCACAAATGATTTGAGCAGATATGGGTATATCTACTTAATGAAACACAAGTCTGAAACAGTTGAAAAGTTCAAAGAATTTCAGAGTGAAGTGGAGAATCATCGTAACAAAAATAAAAGTTTCTACGATATGATCGCAGAAGTAAAATATTTGAGTTACGAGTTTGGCCTTTAGTTAAAACAATGTGGAATAGTTTCACTACTCGCGCCACCTGGAACACCACAGTGCAATGGTGTGTCCGAACATCGTAACCGTACTTTATTAGATATGGTGTGATCTATGATGTCTCTTACCAATTTACCACTATCGTTTTGGGGTTTTGCATTAGAGACAGCTACATTCACATTAAATAGGGCACCATCTAAATCTGTGAGACGACACCGTATGAACTATGGTTTGGCAAGAAACCTAAGCTGTCGTTTCTTAAAGTTTGAGGTTGCAATGCTTATGTGAAAAAGTTTCAACCTGATAAGTTCAAACCCAAATCGGAGAAGTGCGTCTTCATAGGATACCCAAATGAAAATGTTGGGTACACCTTCTATCACAGATCCGAAGGCAAGATATTCGTTGCTGAGAATGGATCCTTTCTAGAGAAGGAGTTTCTCTCGAAAGAAGTGAGTGGGAGGAAAGTAGAACTTGATGAGGTAACTGTACCTGCTCCCTTATTGGAAAGTAGTTCATCACAGAAATCTGTTTCTGTGACTCCTACACCAATTAGTGAGGAAGCTAATGATGATGATCATGTAACTTCAGATCAAGTTACTACCGAACCTCGTAGGTAAACCAGAGTGAGATCCGCACCAGAGTGGTACGGTAATCCTGTTCTGGAGGTCATGTTACTTGACCATGACGAGCCTACGAACTATGAGGAAGCGATGATGAGCCCAGATTCCGCGAAATGGCTTGAGGCCATGAAATCTGAGATGAGATCCATGTATGAGAACAAAGTATGGACTTTGATTGACTTGCCCATTGATCGGCGAGCCATTGAGATTAAATGGATCTTCAAGAGGAAGACAGACGCTGATAGTAGTGTTACTATCTACAAAGCTAAAATTGTCGCAAAAAGGTTTTCGACAAGTTCAAGGTGTTGACTACGATGAGAGTTTCTCACTCGTATCTAAGCTTAAGTCTGTCCGAATCATGTTAGCAATTGCCGCATTTTATGAAATCTGGCAAATGGATAAACAAAACTACATTCCTTAATGGATTTATTAAAGAAGAGTTGTATATGATGCAACCAGAAGGTTTTGTCAATCCTAGAGGTACTAACAAAATATGCAAGCTCCAGCGATCCATCTATGGACTGGTGCAAGCATCTCGGAGTTGGAATATACGCTTTGATAAGTTGATCAAAGCATATAGTTTTATACAGACTTGCGGTGAAGCCTGTATTTACAAGAAAGTGAGTGGGAGCACTACAACATTTCTGATAAGTATATATATGACATATTGTTGATCGGAGATGATGTAGAATTATTCTGCAAAGCATAAAGGAATGTTTGAAAGGAGTTTTTTTTTCAAAGAAAGACCTTGGTGAAGCTGCTTACATATTGAGCATCAAGATCTATAGAGATAGATCAAGACGCTTGATAAGTTTTTCAATGAGTACATACCTTGACAAGATTTTGAAGTAGTTCAAAATGAAATAGTCAAAGAAGGAGTTCTTGCCTGTGTTACAAGGTGTGAAGTTGAGTAAGACTCAAAAACCCGACCACGACAGAAGATTGAGAGAGAATGAAAGTCATTCCCTATGCCTCAGCCATAGGTTCTATAAAGTATGCAATGCTGTGTACCAGACCTATTGTATACCCTGCCCTGAGTTTGGAAAAGGAGTACAATAGTGATCTAGGAGTAGATCACTGGACATTGGTCAAAATTATCCTTAATGGAATAAGGATATGTTTCTCGATTATGGAAGTGACAAAAGGTTCGTCGTAAAGGGTTACGTCGATGCAAATTTTGACACTGATCCAGATGACTTTAAACTCAATCTGGATACATATTGAAAGTGGGAGCAATTAGCTAGAGTAGCTCTATGCAGAGCATTGTTGACATAGAAATTTGCAAAATACTTACAGATCTGAATGTGGCAGACCCGTTGACTAAACTTCTCTCACAAGCAAAACATGATCACACCTCAGTACTCTTTGGGTGTTAATCACATAGCGATGTGAACTAGATTATTGACTCTAGTAAACCCTTTGGGTGTTGGTCACATGTCGATGTGAACTATGGGTGTTAATCACATGGTGATGTGAACTATTGGTATTAAATCACATGGCGATGTGAACTAGATTATTGACTCTAGTGCAAGTGGGAGACTGAAGGAAATATGCCCTAGAGGCAATAATAAAGTTATTATTTATTTCCTTATATCATGATAAATGTTTATTATTCATGCTAGAATTGTATTAACCGGAAACATAATACATGTGTGAATACATAGACAAACAGAGTGTCACTAGTATGCCTCTACTTGATTAGCTCGTTGATCAAAGATGGTTATGTTTCCTAACCATAGACATGAGTTGTCATTTGATTAACGAGATCACATCATTAGGAGAATGATGTGATTGACTTGACCCATTCTGTTAGCATAGCACTTGATCATTTAGTTTGTTGCTATTGCTTTCTTCATGACTTATACATGTTCCTATGACTATGAGATTATGCAACTCCTGTTTACAAGAGGAACACTTTGTGTGCTACCAAACGTCACAACATAACTGGGTGATTATAAAGGTGCTCTACAGGTGTCTCCAAAGGTACTTGTTGGGTTGGCATATTTCGAGATTAGGATTTGTCACTCCGATTGTCGGAGAGGTATCTCTGGGCCCACTAGGTAATGCACATCACTATAAGCCTTGCAAGCATTGCAACTAATGAGTTAGTTGTGGGATGATGTATTACGGAACGAGTAAAGAGACTTGCCGGTAACGAGATTGAACTAGGTATTGAGATACCGACGATCGAATCTCGGGCAAGTAACATACCGATGACAAAGGGAACAACGTATGTTGTTATGCGGTCTGACCGATAAAGATCTTCGAAGAATATGTGGGAGCCAATATGAGCATCCAGGTTCCGCTACTGGTTATTGACCGGAGACGTGTCTCGGTCATGTCTACATAGTTCTCGAACCCGTAGGGTCCGCACGCTTAAAGTTCGATGACAATTATATTATGAGTTTATGTATTTTGATGTACCGAAGGAGTTCGGAGTCCCGGATGAGACCGGGGACATGACGAGGAGTCTCGAAATGGTCGAGACGTCAAGATCGATATATTGGACGACTATATTCGGACATCGGAAAGGTTCCGAGTGATTCAGGTATTTTTGGGAGTACCGGGGAGTCACGGGAATTCATATTGGGCCTTAATGGGCCATACGGGAAAGGAGAGAAAGGCCTCAAAGGGTGGCCACACCCCTCCCCATGGGCTGGTCCGAATTGGACTAGGGAGGAGGGGGGCGCCCCCTTCCTTCTCCTTTTCCCTTCCCTTTCCTTCCCTCCTACTCCTACTACTTGGAAGGGTTCCTAGTTCTACTAGGAAAGGGGGAGTCCTACTCCCGGTGGGAGTAGGACTCCCCTAGGGCGCGCCATAGAGAGGGCCGGCCCCTCCCCTCCTCCACTCCTTTATATACGTGGCCAGGGGGCACCCCATAGACAACAATTGATCTCTTGATCTCTTAGCCGTGTGCGGTGCCCCTCTCCACCATAATCCACCTCGGTCATATCGTAGCGGTGCTTAGGCGAAGCCCTGCGTCATTAGAACATCATCATCGTCACCACGCCGTCATGCTGACGGAACTCTCCCTCAAAGCTCGGCTGGATCGGAGTTCGAGGGACGCCATCGAGTTGAACGTGTGCAGAACTCGGAGGTACCGTGCGTTCGGTACTTGGATTGGTCGGATCGTGAAGACGTACGACTACATCAACCGCGTTGTCATAATGCTTCCGCTTTCGGTCTACGAGGGTACGTGGACACACTCTCCCCTCTCGTTGCTATGCATCACCATGATCCTGTGTGTGCGTAGGAATTTTTTTGAAATTACTACGTTCCCCAACAACCATAATCTCTTTGTTTGTTCTCCGCTATTAGTGACTTTGGAGTGACTCTTTGTTGCATGTTGAGGGATAGTTATATGATCCAATTATGTTATTATTGTTGAGAGGACTTGCACTAGTGAAAGTATGAACCCTAAGCCTTGTTTCAACGCATTGCAATACCGTTTGTGCTCACTTTTATCATTAGTTACCTTGCTGTTTTTATATTTCCATATTACAAAAACCATTATCTACTATCCATATTGCACTTGTATCACCATCTCTTCGCCGAACTAGTGCACCTATACAATTTACCATTGTATTGGGTGTGTTGGGGACACAAGAGACTCTTTGTTATTTGGTTGCAGGGTTGCTTGAGAGAGACCATCTTCATCCTACGCCTCCTACGGATTGATAAACCTTAGGTCATCCACTTGAGGGAAATTTGCTACTGCCCTACAAACCTCTGCACTTGGAGGCCCAACAATGTCTACAAGAAGAAGGTTGTGTAGTAGACATCAAAGACCATCTCCAAATCACTCAAGTGCTACTCGACTTCTGAGTCGAGGAAGGGCAAGCTAGACCAGTACCAGATCCTCAAGTACTACTCGACCTCCGAGTTGGAGAGGAACAAGTTCTATCCATACGAGCTAAGAAGATTTTTAGTTCTCTCAGACCCCCGCCGACTGCCCGCAGTCGACGACGGTCTCGGGGACTACACCCAGTGGGTGCACTCAACATGCCCCCACTGGAGTAATCTCCACTCGGTACGGCCTGACCGGTGCGAGTGGCGAACAACAAGCAAACAAGTTCTAAGGCTCCCGTCGGCTACCAAAAAAATTGCTAGGTCCGTGCGGCGAACAACAAACAAACAAGTTCTAAGGCTCCCGTCGGCTACCAAAAAAATTTGCTATAAGGTGAGTTTAACGCTCCTCCGTGGACCTGTTTTGAGCCTTCTTCCAGGACTCAAAGCGTGAAACTCATAAGTTTGGATCTAGAACCGACTCGTATTGACGTTCCTCCGGGACAAGAATGGCATCTCTCCGAGAGAACAATCCATGCGTCAAACTTTTTGCCCGGATTTAATGACCCATCCATACTCTGATCACAAGTTAACCTCTTCCGAGAGATGATCGAATGTCACCAAGTTGCTCCTCGCGGGCACTTACCCCAGATCAGTCGGGAAGCATAGTACCAGAATCCATTGAGATTTTGTTCAAACCTTGGTTGTCTGAAAGCACGATGACGGGTACTGTCGTGGTTTTGTCACGGTAGATGTCCTCGTGAAAGGACTTAGTCGTGGAGCCATCGCTATGGGTTAGCTTAAAGGGGTTTTACCGGACAAGGGACATGAGAATTTTATGCTAGTTCGGCCCCTTCGATGAAGGTAAAAGCCTACGTCTAGTTGTGTTGGTATTGCTAGGGTTTCGATGACCAGGGAGCGATTCCGCTTTGCCTGGCTCTTGAGTTGTTGTGTGTTGTCCCTAAACCGCTGCCGGATCATCCCTTTATATACACAGGTTAACGCCCGCCGGTTTACGGAGTCCCGAGGCCGGATCATAAACGTGTCCGACTCGGTCTCTATCCTTCCTATCTTACAATACAAGTTACATGGGAAAGTCGGTTTACATCTACAGGCCTTAACCCGCCTTTGGGCCTTGGGCCTTTGTAAAGCGCCACCATCCTTACGTCTTCATGGGCTTCTAATCTTTATAAGGTTAACCCGGCTACTCATGGCCGGTTTACATCCAGTAGTAATATCCCCAACATTAGGCCCCAGATTGATTTGAACTTGTTCATGTCAATCTTCAACACTTAGAAAAATTCCTCCTTTGCATCTTTGCTTTGATCTTGTAAACCGCCGTGATGTCATACTCCAGGATCATGATAAATCATCATGACATCACTTTATTATTTAAAAATGATACCTCTCACCTTCAGTTAATGAGCTTCCGACAATCGAGGCGACCACTCCGTTAGGTATCCAATATTCAGGCTCCTCGATTCTCGCGCCTGTCACCTCTCCACTTACCTTATAAATAGGACCAAGGGTCATCTTCCTTTTCTCCCTTCGTCTCCTTGCTTCTTCTTCCTCCTCGCGATGCCGCTGTCGTCGAGCTTCACCTCTGCATCACCAACGGCCGCTGCATCGACCAGGTCACACCAGAAATACGCGGCGCATCTCCGCTACCTCAACAGCTGCGGTAAGCCCTTCCTCTTTCCTCTGTAGATCCATTAGGGTTCGTGCGGGTTCATGTCGCTCCCCTTGTGTTCTTCGTCCACCCATAGATAGCGGAGCTCAATCTTGGCGTGTTCCGCACCGTAGCTATGGAACTCCTTATCTTAGCCATTTGACCCAAACTTTAAATACATCGTAACTTGATCTGGACCCTTTGTGAACTGCTTCGGGACCAAACTTTTAAGTCTCAATATTTTTCCCTTTTCCTGACTTACGGTAGATCCAGAATTTCAATGCAATCTTGTGAAACCTGTTTTACCTTAGTCGTTCTTGCCTTAGATATGTACCTTCTTTATCACATAGGCGGTTTACCCTTGTAGAGAGTAATCTATTATATACCATTAGTCCCCTTGTAAACCGGCAATCCCTTTATCTCCGTTGTCATACTCCGGTTTAATAATATGTGTATATCTCTTTTTCCACTTATCGCTTTGTCATTCATAATTGTATCATCCTCCGGTTTACCAATTTCACATACTTGGATTCCTTTGTCCTGTTGCACCTTATGCATCACTATGAATGAATTGTAAACCGACATTTCTTTCCAGGTTTTCACTTGCAATGGCCAAGCAGTTTTATTCCTGCAACTGGGCTCCCTCTCAGGTTACAGAGGAGCAACTGAATGGAATGGTCAAGATCGGTACTTTACCAAAGAAGAATGAGGTCCGGTGGCAAGTTCCTGGGCCGGAAAATCCTCCCACCCCTAAGAAGGGTGAGGTAGTGGTGTTTGTTGATCACATAGGCCGTGGTTTTAAACTGCCTGGATCAAAGGTTTTTTGGGATGTGCTTGCCAGCTTTCAACTCCACCCTCAAGATATTGGACCCAACTCGGTATCCAATATATGCAACTTTCAAGTTTTCTGTGAAGTGTACCTACAAGAAGAGCCAACTGTTGAGTTGTTCCGAGATTTCTTCCATCTGAACCGTCGCACTGAGTTTGTAGATGGACCCAATACTGAACTTGGCGGCGTCTCTATTCAGAAAAGAGGTTGAATTTCCTCATGCCAAGCTGCACAATCACCCTAAAGAATGGAATCAAACTTGGTTCTATTGTAGAGACACCTCCCGTGAAGATGAGAACCCTCTGCCGGGTTACCATGCCCACCGGCTTGCCAATACTCATCCACTTCCACAACAACTAAGTGCCCAGGAACGGGCCCTGTACGCACCTCAACTCCCCAAGCTGAGAGCCTTCTTGGCCAACGGTTTAACAGGTGTAGACTTCGTCCGTTGCTGGATATCCTGGAGTATATTGCCATTAAGTCACCGCTCCGGCTTAATGTGCGAGTATACTGGTGAAGTAGAAGACTCCCAGCGTCATATCAATATTCAGCTAACAGATGAAGAAGTCAATGAGGCTGTCAAGAAAATATTGAACGAATCAGAAGCTGTCTGTCGCCGGACCGGATTAAACCCTTTTTACACGCAAAACAAACCGCCTGCTGTAAGTATTGTTCTTCCACTTTAAACTTGATATCTTTAGACTGTACAATCTTTGAATACCCTTCTGCTTATTTTTAAATAGGGTGATGATCCGTTCTGGAAGAAGAAACCTCAAGAAAAAGCAGCAAAGCCTTCCCGTCCTAAAACAAAAGCCGTCAAGAAAACCACAAAGAGGAAGGCACCTGAACGCCTCAGTTTAGAACTGGATGACGACCTGGATGAACCGGAAGTTGAGGTAGAACTTGATTCACTTGGTTCATTTTTCATGCATCTCATTGACAATGATACTTATCAGGAGGACGTTGAGGGCAGCCAAGCTGACGATGCAGAGGTAATTATCCTTTCCTCCGGTTCAGACTCTCTGCCAACACAGAAAATCCGTCAAGCGGTCCAGAAAGTAAGCTTGTCTCATCCTCTTGCTCACTTGGATCCAACATTTATTTTGAAGAAACATCATCACGAGGCTCGCCGCACAACCCGGCACAGCGGTCAAAAGGTTACTTCGACCGGTTTACCGGACACCCCGGTTTGAAAACGCCGATCTGAGGTCTCACGCACTTCTGACACTTCTTATCCCAAGGCAGGCTATTTCTGACAACCTCTTAATCCGTCCGATTCGAATTATCAGGTGACACCTCCTTCATCCTCTGGCGAGTCAACAACGACCCAACTCCCTCCTCTCAAAACCGTAGCTGGGTAAGTACTTCACCCCCTTCTTTTCATGCTTTGTACTTTATATGCTATGCTAACCTTTGCATCTTGTTCTATTTAGAGCCAAAGCCAGACACAGTAAAAAGGCTCGGGTGAATAATCCGCCTGAAGACCAGGTGCTTATTGAACCGGAGCAAACTGATGAACCGGAGGGTCCGAATACTGAGGCCACATTTGATGAACCACCCCCTCAAGATCATAACACTGATGAACAAGCAGAAGCTGATACTGCTGTGCCAGATGATGAACCGGCAAACCCAATCCGGACTGATGACAGACCTTCTGGTCCAGTGAGAACTGCTGATACTCTATCAACTCCAGAAAAGGCTGCTGGAGACAAAGAAGGCGAGGTTATCATTACTGGTATTGGTCACACCTCTCCTGGCCATCCTGTTATTTTGGCAAAACATAGTGCCAAGGAAGAGCGTACTGCTACGGAGAAAGGAAAGTGGAGCACTGATTTATCCAGCTATGCCCATCTTAGTGCTCAAGAACTCCACTCTGGTTTCCTAAACCGTCTGCACTCAAACCATGATTATGAAGCCGGTCTGGTGAATCTAATGAAGGAGCGCTATAAGGTATTGACATACCTTTTTCCTTTCTTAAGCCCAATTATAAATACCAACTCTAGTAGCCCCCAAGGGCCAGTTTATGATAGCAATCATATATCGGGACTTTGTAATATCTCAATCATTGCATGCTTATCCTCCATATGTCAGGTAATCATGTGAAATAAACCAGTACTTAATTGTTGTATTCCTGTAGCTTTCATCTGTGTAGCCCCCAAGGGCCGGTTTATCTTTCCAAGGTAAACCGGGTCTTGAATCAATGCTTCAACTTTGAACAGATGTACATTAGCCCCCAAGTGTCAAGGATAATGCGTGCATTATACTTGGGACTTGCAAATTTTTTTTGATAATAGAGCCAATAGGCATTAGCCCCCAAGGACAAAGTGCATAACTTGTTATACGCTTGGTACTTCAAATATGCATATCTCATTGATGACTTATCATGCTCTTGTAGGCCGAACTGAGTAAGAAGGACGCTCAAACCATTGACCTTCAGGAGAACATTAAATCTCAGCAAGCGGAGGCCTCCAAGGCCAAGGAAGAATTAACGAATGCCTTAGTAGCCATGGAGAAGTTGAAGGAAACCTTTAACAAAGAGCGTGCAGACTAGGAGACAGAAAAGGCCGGTTTAACAAAGAAGGCCAAAGATGCAGAAGCGGCCCTGAAGCCGGTGGTTGAAGAGCTAACCAGCTTAAAGCGGCAGATTAATGCTATGACTTCTGCTATGTTTGGTGTGTACCCTCTCATGAAGTTTTTCTAATTCATAATATCTTATCAATGACCGGTTTACTGATGTTATACCATGACAGGGACCCGCATTACTCATCTGGGCTCCGACATGTGGATGAAGCTTAAAGCGGCCTATACTTTGATAGAACAGTTGTATTCTGGATCCCAGCGGGTGATTTGCACGACAACTTATAACAAGCCTCCTCCAATGCTGATAAAAGAAACCATCAAAAAGCTGTCCATGCTGCCAGCCCGGTTGGATGAACTGAAGAGATCAGCCGCAAGGTCAGGTGCACTGATCGCGCTAATCCGAGCCAAGGCGTGGATTCCAGATCTGGAACCAGCAGATATCATCAAAGGCTATCCTGGTGTGAAGGAAGATGGTTCAGATTTCAATAATGACGATCTCCGAAGGCCGACAAAGGAGATGCGGCCTATAGCAAGCAAATTGGCGGATGACACAGATCTATTTCATTTTCAACCGGTTTACGATGTTGAGGGGAAAAGACAGCCCACATTGATTCATAATGTAGAAGATCTTGTTCCGCCAATCCGTAAGCATACTTATGCTCCTAACATTGACCCTTCCAACCTTATTCATGAAGAAGCCGTTTTTCAAGCCTTAACTGGAATCGATTGGTCAACGACTGATTTCCAGCGACTGGGTAGGGATGAGGAGAATGTGACCGCTCAAGATGACCCTCAATTTTCAAGCCGTCTGGATGAAGAATCATAAACCGGAAGCCGGTTTATCAGTTGCAGTCTGCCACTCCTATGAAAACAATTATTCAATTTGGGCTGTTTTAAAGCGCCTTGTAATAGGATAGCGTGAACACTTTATCTGTCATGCCATCGAGCATGTTGGTTTTGCTTGATACTGAGAACTTGCCATGTCTTTGGAATTTATATGCATAGTCCATTATGGCTTTTATTTAACTTGCTCCTGCAGATAAGAACTTGAAATTGTCCTAGTGGTTTACCACTGGACGGGTCATGATTCCCAAAATATATACATAACTTGGATGGATAACCAAGATTGTAATATAAAATAGATGATACCCGTGATATATCTTGTTGGCTGTCCAATCGTTGGTATAGTAAGGGTGAAAACACCAATTTGGAGTATTGATGACTCCTTTTCCTCTTGCCGGTTATGATAACCACCGGTTTGTTTGTATAATGCTGGTGACATCTAGTCAAAACCAGGCCGGAGCAACTTACTACTGGTTTAGAACTGATCATGTACTGACGACTGAGCGTTGAAAGCCACGCTGGGTTGTAATAAACACCGATTTATCAGAAAATATTCATAAATCCCTTATCAAAAGATGTTTAAAAACAGCAAATCCAAAAGAAATATGCAAGGCTTTTCATGGGCTGCCAGGCCCTAAATCGAGGCTTTTCATGGGCTGCCAGGCCGCTGAGTTAAACCATTTTGCAAAGCCTTTTAAGATGGACCTCAATCTTTAACCAATCACCATTTTAACTTTGACAAGTTCAAGGTCTATGAGATTGACTTGTCAAACGTTTGATGGGTCATACTAGGTTTACCTGGACGGAGTGGCTTACTTAAAGAGGCAGGATAACCTGGGGTTTTAGGTGAATACACCTGGCTCCCAAGCCTGGCTTGATAGCCTATTACAAGGGTGCAAGCTCGTTGTTCTTTGAGAAGCAAGGAGCCCCCAAGTAATATTTGAGCTATGCTCGATGGTTACCTATGTTTGAGTTGTGCTTTATGCAATAAACTCTCTTTGGTTCCACATGATTTCCTTTTGGCTTTAAGCCTATCAAAAGGTGTAGCTATGGTATAAATACAACCAAGCCCCCTAGTGATTTCCCTTTTTGGTCTTAAGCCTATCAAGAGGTGTAGCTATGGTTCGGATACGACCAAGCCCCCTAGTGATTTCCTTCATATCTGTGTGGCTTTATAGGCCGGGTTAATAGAACTCCGCTTTGTAAGTAGAAACCCCCATGGAACCACACATGATGTAAAAAAGAACAGAGACCCCGCTTTAACTGAGGCTCCGGTTTATTATATAATATATACATTGTCATAAGTATGTACTGTTGGAAATATGCCCTAGAGGCAATAATAAATAAGTTATTATTATATTTCCTTGTTCATGATAATCGTTTATTATCCATGCTATAATTGTATTGATAGGAAACTCAGATACATGTGTGGATACATAGACAACACCATGTCCCTAGTAAGCCTCTAGTTGACTAGCTTGTTGATCAATAGATGGTTACGGTTTCCTGACCATGGACATTGGATGTCATTGATAACGGGATCACATCATTAGGAGAATGATGTGATGGACAAGACCCAATCCTAAGCATAGCACTAGATCGTGTAGTTCGTATGCTAAAGCTTTTCTAATGTCAAGTATCATTTCCTTAGACCATGAGATTGTGCAACTCCCGGATACCGTAGGAGTGCTTTGGGTGTATCAAACGTCACAACGTAACTGGGTGACTATAAAGGTGCACTACAGGTATCTCCGAAAGTGTCTGTTGGGTTGGCACGAATCGAGACTGGGATTTGTCACTCCGTGTAAACGGAGAGGTATCTCTGGGCCCACTCGGTAGGACATCATCATAATGTGCACAATGTGATCAAGGAGTTGATCACGGGATGATGTGTTATGGAATGAGTAAAGAGACTTGCCGGTAACGAGATTGAACAAGGTATCGGGATACCGACGATCGAATCTTGGGCAAGTATCGTACCGCTAGACAAAGGGAATTGTATACGGGATTGATTAAGTCCTTGACATCGTGGTTCATCCGATGAGATCTGTTTGGTGTGGTGTTGATACTCCATAAAACGGAAGGTAACTCCTCCACCCAACAGCCCGGCATCCGCTTTAAAGGAACCAGAAGCCGGGGTTTAATACCTCTCAAAATTTCTTGATTTGCCCTCTCTGCTTGACCATTAGTCTGGGGGTGAGCCACCGACGCTACATCAAGCCGGATGTGCTCACATTGACAAAATTCCTCCATATCACCTTTGGATAGACTAGCCAAATAGCCCGTGCGTTGCAACAGGAGAGAAAACATAACACACGATCTTAACTCAACAACCATCACTCAAGACCATAAAAGGTCCATCTCTTTTATTTTTTCGAGGCATCATATTTTTATTACCGCTTATCCTCCTTCTCACCCTCGCCGGCGATGGCCTCGGTGTTCACACAAAACAACAAAAAACGTGTGTTGAATATGGTTAATCCTAAGGCGTCTCTCTCTCCCTCTCTCCTCCCTCTCCCTCTCTCTCCCTCCCTCTCTCTCTCTCTCTCTCTCTCTCTCTCGCTTTCTCTCACTCTCGCGATGAGAAATCTGTTGTTTTCCACTGCGACATTTTTCAGAGGTATGCATGTGTAGTTATCGATGTTTTCTTTTCCGTACATGGTTATAGTGGGCTGTTTATTTGCAATCCGGATCGCCGCCGGTATGAAAAAACGAATCTTGCGATATAAATTATAAGTTCGCTTCCATAACAATATTTAAAAAATATTTAACAGGTAAAATCAACATCATATTTAGATTCCACACATTTTCCAATAAAATTTCATATATAATATGTTAAAATCGAAGTTACGGTTTAAAAGATACAGATAATTTAACAAATCATTTGGTTTGACTCAAATATATTTCAAAATACTATTTAAAAATACTTAAAAGGTAAAAATAATCTCATATTCATATTCTACATATTTTTGTAATCAAATTTCATATATAACAAGTTCAAATCGGAGTTACGGTTTAAAAGATATGGATGATTTTAAAAAGCATTTGTTTGACTTAAATATGATCCGCAAATGAATTACCTAAAACATGAGGGGGGTTTCGAAAAATGTAAAATAACGGTTCGGGTGTGACTTAAATCCGGACGGCGGGTTGATTTCAATAAAAGACAAGGACTTTTGTGTAAAATACGAAAATAACGATTCGTTTTAACTTAAAACAGGACTGTGGGTTGAATTCTCTGAAATAGTAGGACTTTTCTGAAAAATGCCATGACGGAAGAAAGAAACCCAATTTGCTTTATTATTAGGTAAAGATTAGTACCATTATCAGTTATAATGATGTGTGGAAAACCAAACCAGAATATCACCTTTTTGATGAATTGAACCGCCGTGGCTGCATCACACTTACTGACTGGCTCTGCCTCTACCCACTTGGTAAACTTGTCAACCGCCACCAACAGGTGGGTCTTTTTGTCCTTGGATCTCTTAAAGGGCCCAACCATATTGAGCCCCCAAGTTGCAAACGGCCAAGTGATTGGAATCATTCTCAACTCCTGGGCCGGAACATGGGCGCGGCATGCAAACTTCTGACAACCATCACACCTCTTTACTAAATCCTCAGCATCAGCATGAGCCGTCAACCAATAGAAGCCGTGAAAAAAGCCTTAGCCACCAAGGATTTGAACCGGCGTGGTGACCACAATCTCCTTCGTTGATTTCTTGCAAAATCTCACAACCCTCTTGAGGAGACACACAACGCTGAATTGCTCCTGTGACGCTGTAATGATGTAACTCCCCATTGACAATGGTCATTGACTTGGATCGCCGGATTATCTGCCGGGCCAAGGTTTTATCCTCCGGTAACTCGTCCCGGTTCATGTAGGCCAGGTACGGGACTGTCCAATCCGGTATAACATGCAGAGCTGCCACCAACTAGGCCTCCGGGTCAGGAATAGCCAATTCCACCTTTGTTGGTATCTTGACTGACGGATTTTGGAGTACGTCGAGAAAGACATTAGGTGGCACTGGTTTACGCTGAGAGCCTAGACGACTTAAACCGTCCGCCGCTTCATTCTTTCGCCGGTCTATATGGTCAACTTGATAACCTTTGAAATGACCAGCCACTATGTCCACCTCCCGTCGATATGCAGCCATGAGTGGATCCTTAGAATCCCAAGTGCCAGATACCTGCTGAGCCACCAGGTCCGAATCACCGAATCACTTAACTCGGCTTAAGTTCATCTCCTTAGCCATCCACAGACCATGGAGTAAGGCCTCATACTCAGATGCATTGTTAGTACAAGGGAACATTAAGTGGAGAACATAACAAAACTTGTCACCTCGTGGGGAAGTTAATATGACTCCAGCCCCGAGCCCTCCAATTGCCTGGACCCATCAAAGTGAATAGTCCAATAAGTGTTGTCCGGCTTTTCCTCTGGTGCCCGCAACTCTGTCCAATCATTGATGAAGTCCACGAGTGCTTGAGATTTGATCGCTGTGCGAGGTGTATATTTGAGCCTGTGAGGTCCAAGCTCAATAGCCCACTTGGCAATCCGGCCAGTCGCCTCTCTGTTTTGGATGATATCTCCCAAAGGGGCTGAACTAACCACTGTGATAGGATGACCCTGAAAATAGTGCTTGAGCCTCCGGCTTGCCATAAAAACTCCATACACCAGCTTCTACCAATGCGGATACCTCTGCTTCGATTCGATAAGCACCTCACTGATATAATAAACCGGCCGTTGAACCGGATACTCCTTTCCAGCCTCCTTGTGCTCCACAACAATGGCCATGCTAACAGCCCGGGCATTAGCAACCACATATAGCAGTAAAGGCTCTTTATAGACCGGAGCCGCAAGGACATGCGGTTCAGCTAACTGTCTCTTCAAATCCTCAAATGCTTTATCAGCCGTGTCGCTCCAGACAAAGTCATCCGTTTTCTTTAACATCTGATATAAAGGGATATCTTTCTCCCCAAGACGATTGATAAACCGGGTCAAAGCCGCAATCCGGCCTACTAAACGTTGAACGTCATTGATACACGCCGGTTTAGCCAGGGACGTGATAGCTGATTTTTTTTCTGGATTAGCCTCAATGCCCCTGTTAGACACCAGAAAACCCAAGAGCTTGCCTGCCGGAACACCAAAGACACGTTTGTCCGGATTAAGCATCATCTTATAAACCCGGAGGTTGTCAAAAGTCTCTCTCAAGTCATCTATCAATGTTTCCTCCTTCCTGGACTTCACCATAATATCATCCACATATGCATGAACATTGCGTCCAATCTGCTTATGAAGACAATTCTGAACACAGCGCTGATAAGTCGCCTGGTCACTCTTGAGCCCAAAGGGCATGGAGACATAGCAGAAGGCTCCAAAGGGAGTTATAAAAGCTGTCTTCTCCTAGTCCTTATCTGCCATTTTGATCTAATGATAACCAGAGTAAGCATCCAGAAAACATAAACGGTCACAACCCGTCGTAGCATTAATAATCTGATCAATAAGAGGAAAGGGATCTGCTGGACAAGCCTTGTTCAAATCTGTGTAGTCCACACACATACGCCAAGTGTCGTTTTTCTTAAGAACCAGCACCGGATTAGCTAGCCACTCCGGGTGAAAGACCTCCACAATAAACCCTGCGGCCAACAGCCAAGCTACCTCCTCACCAATAGCCTTAGCCTTTCTTCGTTGAATCAGTGGAGAAACTGCCTGACCGGTTTAAACTTAGGATCTATATTAAGTGTGTGCTCAGCAAGTTCCCTCGGTACACCTGGAATGTCAGAAGGCTTCCATGCAAAGATGTCCCGGTTCTCACGGATGAACTCGATGAGCGCGCTTTCCTATTTGGGATCCAGGTTAGCGCTGATGCTGAACTGCTTGGATGAATCGCCAGGAACAAAATCAACCATCTTAGTGTCTGTAGCCGATTTAAACTTCAACGCCGGATCATGCTCCGTAGTTGGTTTTTTCAAAGAAGTCATGTGTGCCGGATCAACCTTGTCTTTATAAAACTTCAGCTCCTCTGTGGCACAAACCGACTCAGCATAAGCCGCATCACCCTCTTCACATTCCAAAGGAATCTTCTTGCTCCCATGTACTGTGATGGTCCCCTTATGACCCGGCATCTTAAGCTATAGATACACATAACACGGCCTCGCCGTGAACTTGGCATAAGCCGGTCTTCCGAACAGGGCATGATACGGACTTTTGATTTTCACCATCTCAAAAGTCAATGTTTCTGACCTTGAATCATGATCATCTCCAAAAGCCACCTCTAGGGCTATCTTTCCTACTGGATACGCCGATTTACCAGGCACCACACCATGAAAAATGGCGTTCGACGGTTTAAGATTCTTATTTGTCAATCCCATACGGTGGAAGGTATCATAGTAAAGGATATTGATACTACTTCCTAAGCCGGCAATCTCATTTGTGATGAGAGCAAGGCTAGAATACATTTCAGCGACTCCCTCACCATCCTTCATTTTGAACTTGTCAAGTTGACTTTGAAGCACATCCAATTTGGATTCCTTGACGGACTCGGTACCTTCGTGCATATCAACCAAAGTATCCCAAATTTCCTTTGCATTCTCAAGGTGGATGATTTTGTTGAATTCTTTGGGGCACAATCCATTGAAAAGAATATCGCAATCTTGAGCATTGTATTGCAACCTCTTCAATTATTCCGCGGATGCTTCAAGATCCGGTTCTCTTCCATCCTCGAAGTATTCACCTTGCAAGCCAATGTGCACAATAGCCCAAATGGCGGGGTTATGTACAAGAATATGCATTTTCATCTTATGCTTCCGACTAGCAAAATTAGTACCATCAAAGTAAGGACCTCTACGATGGTAATTTCCCTCGCTAGACGCCATACTCTCCTAGGTTGTGAAACCAAGGCTATGATCACCAAAGCTATGGAAATCAAGGAAGATGGAGACCGAAGCTGTGATACCACTTGTAGGACCGAAAGTAGGTCTAGAGGGGGGGTGATTAGACTACTTGACCAAATAAAAATCTAGCCTTTTCCCAATATTAGGTCTTGGCAGATTTTAGCAACTTAGCACAAGTCAAGCAATCAACCTACACACACAATTCTAAGAGTGTAGCAACAGAAAGTAAAACATTGCGTATGAAGGTAAAGGGAAGGGTTTGGAGAAGGCAAACACAATGTAGACACATAGATTTTTGGCGTGGTTCCGATAGGTGGTGCTATCGTACGTCCACGTTGATGGAGACTTCAACCCACGAACGGTAACAGCTGCGCGAGTCCATGGAGGGGTCCACCCATGAAGGGTCCACAAAGAAGCAACCTTGTCTATCCCACCATGGCCATCGCCCACGAAGGACTTGCCTCACTCGAGTAGATCTTCACGAAGTAGGTGATCTCCTTGCCCCTACAAACTCCTTGGTTCAACTCCACAATCTTGTCGGAGGCTCGCAAGTGACACCTAACCAATCTAGGAGACACCACTCTCCAAAAGGTAATAGATGGTGTATAGATGATGAACTCCTTGCTCTTGTGCTTCAAATGATAGTCTCCCCAACATTCAACTCTCTCTCACAGATTGGCTATGATGGAAAGATGATTTGAGTGGAAAGCAACTTGGGGAAGGCCAGAGATCAAGATTCTTGTGGTTGGATTGGAATGTCTTGGTCTCAACACATGAGTAGGCGATTCTCTATCAGAAAATGAGTAGTGGAAGTCTAGGCACGTTCTGATGGCTCTCTCTTGAATAGAGAAGGGGGTGGAGGGGTATATATAGCCTCCACACAAAATCCAACCATTACACACATTTGACCCAACTCGGTCAGACCGAATAGAACTCGATGAGACCGATTCAGTTCAAAATGTGATCGTTAGGAATCTCGGTGGGACCGACATGATCAACTCAGTGGGACCGATGTGCTAGGGTTAGGGCAAAACCTCATCTTGGTGTGACCGATTGCAGGAACTCGGTGAGACCGATTTCAGCAATGAGTTAACAGAGAGTTGGTCAGGCAAACTCGGTGGGACCGATCGCTCATTTCAGTAAGACCAAAATGTTATGAAGGGAAACAGAGGGTTTACATTGCGAACTCGGTGGGACCGATCGCTCATTTCGGTACGACCGGAACATTACGAAGGGAAACAGAGAGTTTGCACTACCATCTCGGTGAGACCAAGATCCCGATCGGTGAGACCAAATTGACTAGGGTTTCTGGCAGTGGCTATGTCAAAAGAACTCGGTGGCGCCGGATAGATCAAATTGGTGGGGCCGAGTTTGACTTTAGGTTTTGGACATATTTGGAAATGAGGAAGTGGTTGAGGGCTTTGGAGCATATCACTAAGCACTTTGAGCAAGTAGGCCATTAAGCAACACCTCATCCCCTTTTAGTAACATCGGCTTTTCCTATGGACTCAATGTGATCTTGGATCACTAAAATGAAATGAAGAGTCTTGAGCTTTTGCCAATGTTTGTCCTTAGCATTTTGAGGGCTCCACATCTCTATTCCATGCCATGCCAATCATTGAACTTGCTGAAATATTTAACTTGAAAGGATATTAGTTCAATGAGCTATATGTTGTTATGAATTACCAAAACCAACCAGGGATTAGTTGCACTTTCAATCTCCCCCTTTTTGGTAATTGAAATACATCGCCGCTTTGAGAAGTATGTGATAAACAAGAGCTCCCCCTAAATTTGTGCATTATTTAATATTTGCTTTTGAATGCAAATGCACAATCTATTAGGATCATGGGTCACTCTTCCATGTGTTGGGGAACATAGTAATTTCAAAAAATTTCCTACGCACACGCAAGATCATGGTGATGCATAGCAACGAGGGGAGAGTGTGATCTATGTACCCTTGTAGGCCGACAGCGGAAGCGTTAGCACAACGCGGTTGATGTAGTCGTACGTCTTCACGGCCCGACCGATCAAGCACCGAAACTACGGCACCTCCGAGTTTTAGCACACGTTCAGCTCGATGACGATCCCCGGACTTCGATCCAGCAAAGCATCGGGGAAGAGTTCTGTCAGCACGACGGCATGGTGACGATCTTGATGTTCTACCGTCGCAGGGCTTCGCCTAAGCACCGCTACAATATTATCGAGGATTATGGTGGAAGAGGGCACCGCACACGGCTAAGAATATGATCACGAGGATCAACTTGTGTCTCTAGGGGTGTCCCTTGTCTCCGTATATAAAGGATCCAAGGGGGGGGGTGCTGCCGGCCCTAGTAGGAGGCGCGTAGGAGGAGTCCTACTCCTACCGGGAGTAGGACTCCTCTCCCTTTCCTTGTCCAAGTAGGAGAGGGGGAAGGAGAGAAGGAAAAGGGGGGGGGGGCGCCGCCCCTCCCTCCTTGTCCAATTCGGACTAGGAGGAGAGGGGGCGCGCGGCCTTCCCTGGCAGCCCCTCCTCTTCTCCACTTTAGGCCCATGAGGCCCATTAACCCCCCGGGGGGTTCCGGTAATCCCCCGGTGCTCCGGTTTTATCCGAAACTTCCCCGGAACACTTCCGCTGTCCAAATATAGCCATCCAATATATCAATCTTTATGTCTCGACCATTTCGAGACTCCTCGTCATGTCTGTGATCACATCCGGGACTCCGAACTAACTTCGGTACATCAAAACTCATAAACTCATAATATAACTGTCATCGAAACCTTAAGCGTGCGGACCCTATGGGTTCGAGAACAATGTAGACATGACCGAGACACGTCTTCGGTCAATAACCAATAGCGGAACCTAGATGCTCATATTGGCTCCTACATATTCTACGAAGATCTTTTATCGGCCAGACCGCATAACAACATACGTTGTTCCCTTTGTCATCGGTATGTTACTTGCCCGAGATTCGATCGTCGGTATCCCATACCTAGTTCAATCTCGTTACCGGCAAGTCTCTTTACTCGTTCCGTAATACATCATCTCACAACTAACTCATTAGTTGCAATGCTTGCAAGGCTTATGTGATGTGTATTACCGAGAGGGCCCAGAGATACCTCTCCGACAATCGGAGTGACAAATCCTAATCTCGAAATACGCCAACCCAACATGTACCTTTGGAGACACCTGTAGAGCACCTTTATAATCACCCATTTACGTTGTGACATTTGGTAGCACACAAAGTGTTCCTCCGGCAAACGGGAGTTGCATAATCTCATAGTCATAGGAACATGTATAAGTCATGAAGAAAGCAATAGCAACATACTAAACGATCGGGTGCTAAGCTAATGGAATGGGTCATGTCAATCACATCATTCTCCTAATGATGTGATCCTGTTAATCAAATAACAACTCTTTTGTTTATGGTTAGGAAACGTAACCATCTTCGATTAACGAGCTAGTCAAGTAGAGGCATACTAGTGACACTCTGTTTGTCTATGTATTCACACATGTATTATGTTTCCGGTTAATACAATTCTAGCATGAATAATAAACATTTATCATGATGTAAGGAAATAAATAATAACTTTATTATTGCCTCTAGGGCATATTTCCTTCACCATGTCACATACATCTTGGTGGAGTGCTCAAAATGATAAGATATAAAGTACATGCACTCATCACCAAGGGAAACATGATTGATCATACACAAGTATTAAGATATCATCATTCAAGCACACATTAAAGTATAATATGATGAACCACATGATCACAAAAGTATCTCACAAACAAGCACAAATATAGTAGCATAGGAATCAAATAAGCACACACATGAGTAGGTGGTTCTCTCTCCTAAAATGAGTAGTGGAAGTCTAGGCATGTTCTGATGTCTCTCTCTTGAATAGAGAATGAGTGGAGGGGTATATATAGCCTCCACACAAAATCCAACCGTTACACACATTTGACCTAACTCGGTCAGACGGAATAGGAGAACTCAGTGAGACCGATTCAGTTCATAATGTGATCGTTAGGAATCTCGATGGGACCGACATGATCAACTCGGTGGGACCGATGTGCTAGGGTTAGGGCAAAACCTCATCTCGGTGTGACCGATTGCAGGAACTCGGTGAGACCGATTTCAGTAATGAGTTAATAGATAGTTTGTCAAGAAAACTCGATGGGACAGATCGCTCATTTCGGTAAGACCCAAACGTTATGAAGGGAAACAGAGAGTTTACATTGCGAACTCGGTAGGTCTGATCTCTCATTTCGGTAAGACCGAAATGCTACGAAGGAAACAAAGAGTTTGCATTACCATCCCAGTGAGACCGAGATCCCGATCGGTGAGACCGAATTGATGAGGGTTTCTGGAAGTGGCTATTTCAAAAGAACTCGGTGGCGCCAGATAGATAAAATCGATGGGGCCGAGTTTGACTTTAGGTTTTGGACATATTTGGAAATGAGAAAGTGACATGAGCTATAAGTTGTTATGAGTTACCAAAAGCACCCAGGGATTAGTTGCACTTTCAAGACGATAGTATTCGGACACCGGAAGTGTTCTACAATGTATCGGGTATTTATCGGAGTACCGAGGGGGGGGGGGGGTTTACCGGAACCCCCTAGGGGAACAATTTTTAGCCGTGCGCGGCGCCCTCCTCCACAGTTTAGACCCTCGGTCATATTCTCGTGGTGCTTAGGTGAAGCCCTGCACGGAGCACTTCACCATCACCGTCACCACGCCGTCGTGATGACGGAACTCATCTACTTCCTCGATGTCTTGCTGGATCAAGAAGACGAGGGACATCACCGAGCTGAACGTCTGCATAACTCGGAGGTGCCCTACGTTCGGTGCTTAATCGGTCAGAGCGAGAAGAAGTTCGACTACATCAACCACGTTGTCAAACGCTTCCGCTTTCGGTCTACAAGGGTACATAGACACACTCTCCCCCTTGTTGCTATGCATCTCCATGGATAGATCATTGCGTGTGCGTAGAATTTTTTTTTGTTTTTCCATGCAACATTACCCAACAGTGGCATCTGATAACACACAGATTTTTTTGCCAAACAAGGGCAAAACCAAAAAAAATGAAGTAAGCTTAAGGAAAGGCTAACTGCAAAGAAGGAGGTCTAGACCGTAAGAGAGTTACTAAACCCTTCCAAAAAGGGTAGGTTTTGAGGGTTGACTCTGAAACCCAGAATCATAAAATCTTCCTTGATCTTCCTCAGCCAATCAAAGTGGGTAGCCACCTCCCCATCAATCACCACTCTGTTTTGTTGCTTCCAAATGTTCCATTGTGTCAAAACGGTAACCTCCTTGAAGAGAGGCCCCTGCCATCTTGTTCTGGCAGGATCATATTTGTGCTGCATGTCTAGTTGATTATCCCAATGAATTCCCACTGTTTGCCAACACTTTGCAGCAAAGGGACAATCATAAAAAAGATGAGTGTTTGTTTCCAGAACCTCCATGTCACACATTGGACAGCTGTGATCCTCCCCAATGTAGAAATGTCTTCTAAGAAGCATGCCCCTTGTATTGACCCTGTCATTCAACATTAACCATGCAAACACTTTGTGTCTCATGTAAACTTTTCTTTGTACCCCCCTCCTCCCTTGTTAACCTTGGGTTAACATTTCATTAATAAAAGCAACAGTCGGAGTCTCTCCTGCTGTTTTAATTGGTCAAAAAATAACAGTGGCATCTGAGCCAGGTCTATGCGTAGATGATATGCACGAGTAGAACACAAAGAGTTGTGGGCGGTGATAGTCATACTACTTACGACCAACGTCTTATTTTGATTCGGCGGTATTGTGGGATGAAGCGGCCCGGACCAACCTTACATGTCCACCCACATGAGAACGGTTCCACCGATAGACATGCAACTAGTTTTGCATAAAGGTGTCCGGCGGGTGTCTGTTTCTCCTACTTTAGTTGAATCACTTTATTTTATATTATCATCTGTATTCCCTCCCTACTTCAGACTACTCCCTCCGTCTAGGTGAATAAGTCATCTTAGGTTGTGCACCGTGACCAAGGAAGATGGGAAAACAAGAGAACTTAATGTTTATTTGCTAATTAATAGCGTTGCAAGCAATGAACTAACCACTGCATGTCATGTTTGGTAGTCTCAAGTCACTGAAAGCATGCACGCATCGGATCTCTTATTGGTTGATATGTCAAGAAACAAGAAACAAGATGGGAGTTAATGCACCGGGACTAAGTGTTTTGGGATTATTTGATTTTCGTAAGGTGACTTATACACCTAGATAGAGGGAGCACCACACATGCTTTAGTCCGGCCTTAACACCTGGGGCTGTATTCGGTCCTGCACATTTCAAGTCCAAACACCTATAGGGAACTCTTTGGTGTCCCGGATATTGCATTATATGCGTTGGCTTGATAACCCACAATTATAGGGGATCAATTGTAGCCTCTTTCGATAAGTAAGAGTGTCGAACCCAACGAGGAGCTAAAGGTGGAACAAATATTCCCTCAAGTTCTATCGACCACCGCTACAACTCTACGCACGCTTAACGTTTGCTTTACCTAGAACAAGTATGAAACTAGAAGTACTTTGTAGGTGTTTTTGGATAGGTTTGCAAGATAATAAAGAGTGCGTAAATAATAAGTAGGGGCTGTTTAGATAAAGAAACAATAAAGTTAGTATAGTGAGTGTGGAAAAGTGGTGGTAGGAGTTGCGAAATTGTCCCTAAGCAATTGACTATGTTACTAGACTGATAGCAAGTTTTATGTGGGAGAGGCCACTACTAGCATGTCATCCCTGACTTGGAATTCTATGCACTTATGATTGGAACTATTAGCAAGCATCCGCAACTACTAATGTTCATTAAGGTAAAACCCAACCATAGCATTAAGATATATTGGCCCCCCTTCAATCCCGTATGCATCAATTTCTATGCTAGGTTGAAGCTTCTGTCACTCTTGCCCTCCAATACATAGTCCTATCAACACACAACTAACCCTATAGTATGATCTATGTGCGCGCTCATATGATGGGCACCGAAGGACAACAACATAACCACAAGCAAATTAAACCAATCATAGCAATTCACCAATTACCAGCAGGACAACGAAAATCTACTCAGATATCATAGGATGGCAACACATCATTGGATAATAATATGAAGCATGAAGCACCATGTTCAAGTAGAGGGTACAGCGGGTTGCAGGAGAGTGGACCGCTGTAGATAGATGGGGGAAGGTGATGAAGATGTTGGTGAAGATGATGGAGGTGTTGGTGTAGATCGCCGTCACACGATGATGGCCCCGGCGGCGTTCCGGCGCCACCGGGAGAGAGGGGGAGAGAGCCCCCTTTCTTCTTCTTCTTCCTTGACCTTGTCCCTAGATGGGAGAAGAGTTCCCCCTCTGGTCCATGGCCTCCATGGCGGCGGAGGGGCGAGAGCCCCTCCGAGATTGGATCCGTCTCTCTGTCTCTCTCTATTTCTACGTTCCAGATTTTGCCCTTTCACCGTGTCTTATATTCCTGGAGATCCGTAACTCCGATTGGGCTGAAATTTGGACACGATTTTTATCCGGATATTAGATTTCTTGCGGAGAAAGGAGGGCACCAACTGCCTTACGGGGTGGCCACGAGGGCCTAGGGCACGCCTAACCCCCTGGGGCGCGCCCCCTACCTCGTGGCCCCCTCGGCCATCGTCTCGCATTGATTCTTCTTCCCAAAAATCACATATATTCCAAAAACAATCTCCGTGAGTTTTTATCCCGTTTGGACTCCGTTTGATATGGA